>NC_143511.1:54327224-54674724 GCF_031878675.1 Megascapheus bottae
GAATATCCTTCTGTGTTAGTTTTATCATTGCTGAGAAAACACCAGGGTAAAGGGTGTATTTTGGCCCATGGCTTCAGGTTTTTTTTTTTTTAATTTCTAATCCCAGACTCTGTTGATTCTGGGTCTGTGGTGAGGCAGAATACCACAGCATCAGGAACATCTGGCAGAGGGCATTCACTCCCTGAGGAACAGGATACACAGAGAATGGAAAGGACCTAGAATCGTTATAACCTTCAAAAGCGCCCCTTCTCCTCCCTGTGGCCTAGTCCAGCATTGGCCCACTTCTTAAAGTGGCCCACTTCTTGTTCCAGCTGAGTTCCGAGCACGTAACACATGGGCCTGAGGGCCCATTTCACATCCAAACCAGCATGCCTTCTCTTGGGAGAAAGTACCTGGGAGAGTTGATTAACCTCAGGTTTAGGGCTGTGAAGTGGGCAGAACTCATGTCTGAATAATTCTATTCTTGTATCCTTGCCAATTTTCGGACAGCTCTCCTCAATGTATTACTTCCCTTATCCTAGTTTCTTCAAGGATCCAGGATTTTCTAAGTGCTACCTCACAGATAAAGCTAAATATTCTGAATTATTTCATGATACATAGTGGTCATTTACAGAACATCTCTCTAGATGGACAGAAAGGGCCCTAGTGGGAGATCAGATCTCATGTATTGGCTTTACCACTAAGCTTTGTATGACTTCTGACCAATCTCTTTATAAAGTGACACTCATACCAGAAAAGCTCTGAAGTCCCTTTCAGCCTAGACAGTCCTTAACTGGATGGTACTCTACCTTCTCTAACCTCAGCACCTCCCAGAATGGGAGTTGGACGTACATGCATGAGCCAAATGTTCAATATACTTTCACTGCGTGGTTGTACTGTCTATTTCTAGGAAACAAAAAAAATTTCCACCAGTTGGCTAAGCCTAATTCTTTTTTTCCCCATATATTTTTATTGTTATTAATAGAAGGGTTACATTATATTTGCCAGATAGAAGGTGCATTACTTCACATACATTGATACCCTTTCTCATGTCTTGGTCCCCATTTCCCTCCTCCCCACCCCCACCCCTCATCTTGTTTTCCCCCCTTCCCTATCCAATTGGCTAAGCCTAATTCTAAGTAGAACTGTTATTTAATCTGAATGGAAAATTTCTGGCATTTGCAGACAGGAAGTAGATGCTCTTCTCTCTAGTAGACAGAACAGAGCCCAACCTGTCTGGGAAGTAAGGGTAAAGAAGTGAGCATGACCTTGGGGTAACTGGGTTGACTCAACTCCTAGGTGTTGGAGATAGCAACTCAGTCACATCCAGAATGCCCATTCCTAGCTCTTAACTCCCTGCCATACATCACAGAAGTTAATAAATTCCCCTGTTCTTCCTAGTCTTGTGGACTTTGTTATCCTCTTGTTAATTGGCCAATATTTTCTTACAATGAACATGCAGGATGAAACTATTGTTCAGAGACTTACCTATATACCTAAAGGGATCACAGAGAATAACGATAATAATAAAAGAGCAAAATGTTGGAAACAAAACTGGGAACTGGATTTCTTCAAGGGAGACAAGAAGGCAGAAAAGAGACCAAAAAATACTTTACCATAGGATTGGCACAGAGAAATAGTGCCAAGAGGTCTTAAGACTCCAAAATAGAAAGTAATGTCAAGTTTAAGATGGATTTAAGAAGAAAAACTCTAGAAATGATGCCTGTTAAGTATGTATTCATATTTTAGAAAAACCTACCCTTTCAGGGAAGGTTCTATTGTAGCTCTCTTGCTTTGCCTCAGTCAGTAACTGTAATACTCATTTTGGATTAAGTATCTATAGGCCTTCCCCTCACGACATCAGTAAATCTAATACATTTACATTCATTGTTCCATAGTGTTTTGTAGTTTTCTCTCATAGTACCAAAGCTGTATGTATCAGTGTGACTAATTTCCCACTCCTGTCATTCATATTTGCTTATAAGCTATGGGAAGGTTGAGATCCCATCTGTTTCATTCATTTCTGTGTCTCTGGGGCCCTCTACTACCTCTATCACATGGAAAGTATTCTGTAAATGTGTTTAGTAAATGGATGAATGGATATAAAAATGGCACCGTGTTCTTCAGAGAAATTTAAACAGGCAGCTGTTTAAAATAACTAAACCTAAAGGTCAAACCCACAAACTATCCTGGATAGCTTTTGGATTGCCTGTTTTTATGGCTCATTGCCAGAGCCTCAATTTCACAAATGCTTTTGCCTAGTGTCCGTTCAATTCATTGTCACTACCCTGATTTCTTAAGTGCTTTTTGTCTAGAAAAAGCAAATTGTCATTTCAAATATGGAGAACTTAAAGATATCTCCTTTGTCATCAAAATGACCATGAACACCTTCAAAAATGTAAATGAGTTCCCCAAAATCATGGACATAGTTATTTAAAAGATATGAAGTGTTTTTGCGAACATAGAATAGTAAAACTCCACCCAGTACAATTAGGAGGTAACAAAAAGCACGTGGGAATAGACTCACAGTGTAATAATTTAACCTGATTTTTCTTCTTAGCTTGCCAACGCTTCAAGATCAGGGAGCTAGGTTAATTAGAACTTGACTATCTGCAGCTGTGCTGAACTTGGATATGGAAAAAAGCAGATTAATTGGAACAAGAGGATTGTGAGTCAATAGAATGTATTTTAATTGATATGCATGTTTAAGCTTTTGTTTTTTCATCTGTTAAAAAAGGAGTTAAAATAAAAGACCTTTGAGGTTTTATAAGTTTTCAATTAAGCCCATTTTTTCTTTCTAAATGAATCTAATGTGGAACCTGAATATATAATGAACGAGAGAGAGAGAGAGAGAGAGAGAGAGAAATGAAAAGTGGCTCATGAACATGTACGTGAGTCTCTCTCGATTCATTTTGTAATTTCACCTGTGTTACTCTCCGAAGCTTCTGGAATACTGCTGTGGTTTAAATGTTTCCCACAGACTTATGTGAGAGCTTGGTCTCCAGCTGGTGGAGCCATTTTGGGAGGTCCTAGAAACCTCCCTACATGGTTCTTGGGGAAATATTGTCCCTGCCCTCTTTCTGCTCCTCTGTGTGCTTCCTGCCTGCCTGCCTGAGGTGAAGCCTCTCTTCAGTCACACATTGCACTGCTACAGTGTTCTTGCCCAGGACAGTGGGCCAAGCAATTGTGGACTGAACCCTCTGAAATTGTGTTTCTGTGGGGTATTTGATCACAAATTACAGCAAACACAAATACCATTTCAGAAATTAAATAATGGTTTCTTGAAATGCAGTTCAAGAAAACAGGGCTTTGTGTTTAAATTCTACTTCTCCCGGTGGTAATTCAGGTCTCAAATAATTTCCATCTTCCAGTCTTTTAAACATATTTTCATGTCTTCGTTCATCATCATTTTTAAAAGCAATATTAAATACAAAGTGTAAAACCAAGAGTTACATGATTTTGAGTTCACCACAAAGATTTGGTAAGAAACATTACTGTGAAGAGTTCTATGTAGAGTTCAGCACACAGAACACTGAGTGAGAGGGGCCTCTGAGACATTGTTAATCAACACTTGTGATGGTAAAGTATCTGTTGCCTGGCAGAGGCTGCGCCATATGTACATATAAAAAAGGAATTAGCCTCCCTACAGACACGGTGAAATACTTAAGAGATCTTTACTACAGAATAGTAGTTTATTAAGCCCCAAATATATAGGATGCATTTGGAACATTTTTTGCCCTAGAATGATAAGAGATACAAATGAGGCTAATTATTGTATTATTCAGAAGTCCTCAGGCTATGCATTTGCAGGGTGGAAGGTGGGGGGGGGGTAAGGGGGAAGTCAGTAACAGTCCCAAGAAAGACTTGATGTATGTAAGACAAGGTGTTAGGTACAGGAACAGATCATGGCATGAGTCTCTATGGGACATGATTTGACCATCATTCTCAGGAAAATGAGATTCATTGAGCAGGAGTCAGTGGTACCAAGAATGAAGGAAAACATTCCAGTAGAGTTTGAGGCAGGAAAGGGTATAGAGTATTTAAAGACTGAAAGACCAGTGAACATTTGAATCCTACCTGGGCCTTTTATAGTAGATCAAACAAGATAAATCAAACTACCAAATCTTTCAAGCCTTTCTTTCTCCATATATAAAACTGAGATAATAGTGCATATACAAAGAATTTAGAGGGCATCAAGTGAGATGGCATTAGCTTACTTATATCATTTTATAAAGGTCTTTGAGACTCTTGGTTGGGCCCTCCATCACCTGATATATTTGAAAGGCCTAGTCATTAATCATTTTATATAGACTAGAAAGTCAAACATCACCATAGCTAGAAAACATTTTCCATCCTTGACACTTCCATATTTAGAGAGGAGAGAATAGGTAGGTCCCATTTGCTTATGTTAAACATTTAGGAAATCAGAAGAGAGAGATAGGGCGACAGAGAAGGGAAAATATACAGAAGAGATAAATGCAGCATAGGGGGAAGGGGACAAGAAATACTGAGAAGATAAAATAATAGAATTTTCTTCTTCTTTTATTTTTCTTCTGTGATATTAGAGACTGAACCAAGGGCCTCACCTATTCTAAGCCAGTACTCTATTACTGAGCTATAACCCCAGCCTGGATCATTTTCTTTCACTCTTTTCTTTCTTTCCAATTTTTTTTTTTTGGTGCCACTCCTGGGGCCTGCACTCAGGGCCTGAGCATTGTCCTTGGGCATTCTCAAGGCTAGCCCTCTATCACTTGAGCTACAGCACTACTTCTGGCTTTTTTTCTATGTATGTGGTACTGAGAAATCTAATCCTGGTCTACCACTAGGTGAAACTCCTGGCCCTCCTACTTTTTTCTTTCCTACTTCATTCCTTCCTTCTTTTCTTCTTTTTTCCTCTTTCTCTTTTTCTTCCGTTTTCCCTCGTCTTTTTCTTCTTTCTTTCTTTCTCTTTCTCTCTTTCTTTCTTTCTTTTTTTCTTTCTTCATTTTTTTCTTTTTTTGCCAGTCCTGGGCTTAATCTCAGGGCCTGAGCATTGTTCCTTGGACTTTCTCAAGGCTTGAGCTCTACCACTTGAGCCTCAGCACCATTTCCAGCTTTTTCTTTTTTCTATGTATGTGGTACCAAGGAATTGAACCGGGGTCTTGATGCATGCTAGGCAAGCACTCTACTACTAGGGCATACTCCTGGCCCTTTCCTTTTTTTCCCTCTTTCCTTTCTTTCCTGTCTTTCTCTTTTTCCTTCCTTCCTTCCTTCTTTCCTTCCTTCTCTCTGTCCTTCCCTCCTTCCTTATATCTTCTCTTTTTCTTCTGTAGCACTTAACATTAACTTATGTAAGTTAGACAGAGGAGAATTTCAGTGTTCCATTTCTGCACTAATTTACAATAGAGGCCTGTCAATCTCACCCTTGATCATTCTCTTAGTTTCCCCCTTTCCAAAATTTAACAAGTTTCCTTGTTCTATCCTCATAGCTGCAAAAAAGTCTGGATTTTCCTTCATTACAGTGTGCTTGTTCATTTATGGAATAAATGCTAGGCATCAGAAAGGATTTTTAGAGAGGGGGTAAGGTTTGGAGCTCAGGGCTCAGAAAACAGAATAAAGAGAAATTAAATATGGTCATTGGTTATTTATATAACACAGTTGATGGCAAATTATGTATTTCAGCTTACTTAATTTTACTGAAAGACAGGTCTTATGAAATATCATTACTAAATAATAATGTGATATTTAGCATATTGTTACTTAAGCAATGATGCAATATTTTTATTATTTACTATATACTAAATATATTGTTATTTTATGAAAGTTAGGTCTTACTATTAGCACCACTTTTTATTGTATTTTATTTGGGGATAATGTTACAGTTACAGTTACATTCATTAGGGAGTGGATACATTACCTCTTGAACATTGATACTTCTTCTCATGTTTTTGTCACCCTCCCAATCATCTTGTTTTTCCCCTTCCCTTCCTATTTCAAATAAACATATATATAACATATCAGATACCAAAGTCAGATACAGTAACCATATGAGATTAACCATAAGGGGGAAAAAGAGAAAAGAAATAACTTCACATAGTACATTAAGAACAATAATCACAAAGATAATCACAAAGAGGTTTATCTTCATATCTTTCATATCCTAGAGTTCACTTGGTTTTGTCTCATCCTGTATGACCATATGTATATAGCTTTTGTGCTACTGTGATCCTTTGCTAAGAGAGTCCTAGATGTGTACTAATTATTACAAATGAGGGAAACCATTGAGCCTGTGTTCCTTTTGGTCTGGCTTATTTCTAAGTCTTTCCATTTCCTTATGAATGGGGCAATGTCATTCTTTCTGATGGCAGCATAGAATTCCATTGTATATAAGTACCACATCTTCTTGATCCAATCATCTACTGAGGGATATCTGGGTTGGTTCCATATCTTAACTATGGTAGTGCTGCAATGGATATTGTTGTCACACCACTTTTTCAAGATTGGAAAAATGAGATTCAAGGGAAAATAAAAACCTTTCTTAGTCACTGTTTCTCTATTTTTGTTAGAAATTTGGTGTGGAACTGGGCAAATTTTTTGACAGGGAAGTTCTATATATTTAACATAGTTGATGTGCTTCCTTAGGATACTTTATTTTGGCAATGCAACTTTGGCATCTGTTAAATTCATAACTAACAATGATAATTATAATTACTTCTAACAATGTCATTAACTTTTATTTCAACTCAACAAACACCGAGTACTTTAACTATGCCTTGGGCAATAGAGTGGGCAATAGATACAGCAGGTTTGGAGGCGAATAACAGGCAGTCCCTGGTAACCTGGGTACTCAATGGGGCAGGGGATAATTAGGGCCTAGGTGATAATCTTGATTCCTTGCTGAGAAGTTTTGGCTCTTGTTTGTTGGAAGATAGGCCCAGAATGGTTTTTAAAAGACTTTCCATGAAACAATCTTTAGATAAGGTTTTAAACCAGATGGCCTGTCCTGTGGAACCAGATGTGCAGGCTTCATCATACATTATTCTCCCTGTTTCCTTTCAGGGTTGGTGGAAGGTGCCATGGACCTGATCTTGATCAATTCCCTCCCTCTTGTGTCTGATGCTGAAACGTCCCTCACCTGCATTGCCTCTGGATGGCACCCCCACGAGCCTATCACCATAGGGAGGGACTTTGAAGCCTTAATGAACCAGCACCAAGATCCACTGGAGGTTACTCAAGACGTGACCAGAGAATGGGCTAAAAAAGTTGTCTGGAAGAGGGAAAAGGCTAGTAAGATCAATGGTGCTTACTTCTGTGAAGGGCGAGTTCGTGGACAGTCCATAAAGATACGGACCATGAAGATGCGTCAACAAGGTAACACACCCCTAAGCTATGGGGAGATGTATCTTCCATGGCACATGTTTTGTTTTGGCGATTGCTCCCTTAGCGGCAGCAGGAGCTCCTGTGGACAGAGCTTGAAGACCTTGTCTATCTCTTCCTAAGTGTTGGTATCCTTTCTACCTTGGGCATTCGAGATCAAAGAGGCCATCTAGTCTAGCTCCCTCAATAGACCCTGACCATGCAGGCCACATAGTCCAATTCAATAGGCATTGTGTCTAGTTCAAACCAGGAAATTCAATACATCATATGTTCTACTTCATGACACTTACGAAAATATGGCGTTTGCATGCATATAATATGAAAAATGCACCAATGGAGGAAACTATTGTCCAAAAATTAGATATTTTGACATTTTCCCTGATTTTCTATTTGATACTGTGTTTGATTTGACCTTAAATATACTGACAGAAGGTAACATGCTCAAGAGAAAATTACTAGAGAAATAAAAATTTCAAAAATGAGCAAAATCTTAATAACAACAAGCCAGGTGCTGGTGGCTCCTGCCTGCAATCCTCTCTACTTATGAGGCTGAGATCTGAAAACTCATGATTCAAAGCCATCCTGGAGTCTGTAAGACTCTTATCTTGAATTATCCACCAGAAAACTGGAAGTGGAGTAGATTAAAGTGATAAAGTGCTAACCTTGAGCAAAAAAGCTCAGTGACAGTGCTCAGGCCCTGAGTTCAAGCCCCATGACCAGCCAAAAAAGTAATAAAATAGCAATAAAGTTATATTTAAATAATTCGAAAGTGTAACAACTATTAGTAACCCAATTTAAATATTGAATTATATCAGTTATCTCATTATTATATCTTTACTATGACAGTGCAACACCGTCTGCTTTAATTAATAGCTAATATGTTACATGATAGTTTTTTGTAACATAACCACCAATCACAGGGATATATGGTTTGAGAATACAAGAATTTATGGTTTGAAAGTCTATCATCTGACCCAATTAGATGCCTCGGCTAGTCTTGCTGGATGTTCTTACATGTGTGGTATTGGCTAGCTATAGATTTACCAGGCAGGACTGGGCTGGGACCACTTTACCCAATTCCATATATCTATTATCCTCTAACAAGCCAACAAGATAATGTTCTCATGAGATGGCAATGCACAGAGATCAAAAGCACAGAGATCATGAAATTGAGGTTTAGAATTGTACGCAATTACCTTTGCCTTATAAGTAAAGTCAAATAGTTGGGCTTACTGTCAGAGTGAGCAGATACTACAAATCTGAGAGTTTGGGATCTTTGAAAACAAACTTTCATTTTGGGAATGAAACCACGATTTCAGTGTGGTGGTGAGTACCCAGGCCTTACTCAGAAACAATAGAATTGTGATACTCCTCTAAAAGATTATGTCTTGCTATATTTCCTCAAGGAAGGGATGTTACACAGCTCTTCTAAAATCAGAAGAGGTCCTGAGCTAAATCTTTGTAGTCAGCACTTTCATGTGATGGCATGTAGAGGATGTGGCATTGCAAATATTATTGAAGGATGGTGTGCTAAAGCTTCCAGACCCATACAGGCAGGTGTATTTCTTGATGCTATCTTCTGGGAGGAAGGTGCAGAACTCCAGCTATGGAATCACCTGGCTCCTCACCTACCACCCACTTTGGATGACTTTCTACCTAAGATAAAGGAGTGTAATTGAAAGGGCTCAGACATTGTTATTTCAGGAAATGATATTGTGAGTTCCTGAAGAATTTGATTTTTATTTATAAAACTGATTCAGGGAAGCGACACTGTGGTAGAGAGCTAGATTTAAGCAAAAGACCTCAGGGAGAGTGCCCAGGTCCTGATTTCAAACACCACTGCCAACATAACAAAGCTAATTCATGTAAGCAGTGTACCACTGCTCTGATTGGCCTGCCTGCCTCCCTCCCTCCCTCCCTCCCTCCCTCCCTCCCTCCCTCCTTTCCTTCCTCCCTTCCTTCCTTCCTTCCCTCCCTCCCTCCCTCCCTCCCTCCCTCCCTCCCTCCCTCCCTCCCTCCCTCCCTCCCTCCTTCCTTCCTTCCTTCCTTCCTTCCTTCCTTCCTTCCTTCCTTCCTTCCTTCCTTCCTTCCAAACTCAGAGCCTGGGCAATGTCCTTAGCTTTTCTATGTAAGGCTCCCACTGTACCTCTACAATCATAGCTTCACCTTTGGCTTTTGGGTGGCTAATTGGAGTTAAGCGTCTTAAGGACTTCCTTGCCTGGGCTGGTTTTGAACCATGGCTTTCAGATTCAGCCTCTTGAGTAATTAGCATTCTAGTTTTGTGCCATCAATGCCCAGCTGATCGGCAGCTTCTTCTTTTTTTTTTTTTTTTTTTTTCTGTTTGGTGGCTGTTTGGGTTGAACTCCAGGCCTGTGCACTCCCCGTGAGCTCTTTTGTTCAAGGCTAGTGCTCTGTCACTTTGAGCCACCAGGCAGTGCACTTCCTGATGGGCAGTTTCTTATGGGAGAATTTGTGAGATATTTTAGATAGGGCTTCTCAAAGCAGAATATGTTTCTCAGTTCAGTCTATAAACCTCTGACTAGGTGAATTGTTGGGGAGGGGGTTCCCTGATAATCTATCAAGGTCCCACCAAGCCATACTATGGCAGAATTGACAGTTAGCTGTTACCTGAGGTTCAGTTGAAGAGAAAATTCATTGCTAATGGTACTAAGTAAAAGATTTAAAGGCAACAAGTTCATTTTAAGGTCCAAAGTGATAGAAATCACTGTTCACTGCAAATAAAGAAAAGCATTTTCTTAGCAAAACTATAATGTTCCCCTTTATATGACACCGGGGCAAGTGGGAAAAGTGCACTACAGACATTCCCAGGAATGCAGCTCTCCATGGAGGGGAGGAGGTTGAACAAAGGGATGTGAGGTGTGCCAAAGCCATCATGGCTGAAAGTCAGCTCTATTATTTTTCACATGTGTCATTTTGGATTTGATTTGTGTGAAGAGTAATGTCATTGTTGAGTTTCCACATTTTGAATGAAGACTTGAAAATTATGCCCCAAGGGCTTTTCATGGAACTCAAATATAAAGTGTTACCATGTCTTTTTGTGGGGACTATTTGAAGATTGTTTTGACAATGAATAAATGATAAAAATATAGTCTTAATGAACTAGAATATCATATGTTAAAAAACAATTATTGAGGAACTGGGAGTTTGGCTTAGTGGTAGAGTGCTTGCCTAGCATGCAGGAAGACCCAGGTTGGATTCTTCGGTACCACATACATAGAAAAAGCCAGAAATAGTGCTGTGGCTCAAGTGGTAGAGCTCTAGCTTTAATAAAGTCCAAGGACAGTGCTCAGGCCCTAAATTCAAGGCCCAAGACTGACAAAAACAACAACAACAAAAAGTGGGAAGTGGGGCTTGGATCAAGGGTAGGGCTGTACCCTTGAGCTGAAGAGCTCAGGGACACCTCCCAGGCTGAGTTCAAGCCCCATGACCCACAAAAAACAAAACAAACAAACAAAGAAACAAAAAACTAATGAGGGACTAGGAATTTGGCCTAGTATTTGGCCTAGATTGCATGCCTAGCATGCATGAAGATTCCTTGGTACTACATACATAGAAAAAGCCAGAAGTAGGGTTGTGGGCTAAAGTGATAGAGTGCTAACCTTGAAAAAAGCCCAAGGACAGTGCTCAGGCCCTGAGTTCAAGACCCAGGACTGGCAAAAAAAAAGGAAAGTAAAGAAATATTCACAGCTTCTATATGTGCACTGATTTACACAGTAATGTGCTCTTAACTACTTGTACAAAAACACACTTCAAAATATTATACAGAGTGATAATGGGATTTAATAATCTGACTCCAGTGCTTACCTTAATAATTAGAGGTTTCCTTTTGTATATCAGTCTCACTGATATATAACTTTTTCTCTGATTTGAGCACTGGATTTATAAAGTACAATGATTCCATTTAATACCCTAACACAGAAAAAAAGAGATGTGGTAATATAAATCAGCAAATCATGAATTTGAGTCTAGCTCTGTACTGAACAGTCTAGTCTGGTACAGAGCAAGTGACTTAATTGGAGTTCTTTTTTCTTCATTTGAAGAATGGAGATACAGTTCATTGTCAATACATCTAAGAGTCAGTGAGGTACTTATGGATTACTGTAAGTGTTCAGCAACAACCACTATGACAGTGGCTTGTGATAAAAATTTAGTGGAACTACTCTTCTTACTCAATTGTGGAATTTTAAATATCATGTATTTCTGAGGCTTATACAAATTAGGAAAATAAGGAACACATTTTCCTCTGTATTTCAATAATAACAATATACTAGGTTAGAAAAGTGGTTCAGGTTTTCTTGTTGACAGTCCAGCTGGGAAAGCATAGCACAGGAGGATTATTCATGATGGTGAACTAGAAAGACCTCCAAAACTATGTCTTCATGCCAGCATTAATCCTGTAGTCAAGCATCAGGGAAACTCAGAAATGCCTGCCTGGGACACAGCAGGATAAAACAAACATTACTATACCCCTGCTTGTTGCTGACTCGTATTCTGGGAAGGAAGTGGAAAATCCATTTGAGATGTGCCAAAACACGGCTGAAATTGGCTCACACACTTCGAATAACCAAACTATTTTTTTTGTTTTGTTTTGTTATCAATGGCATCATCTAAAACAATCAAAGCAATGTGTTCAAAACTTAATGGAAATTTCATTTGGGAGTACTGTGTTACGAAGTTTAAAACATTCTCAGATCCAAAAATCTGCTTCAGAATCATTAATCAAAGGCATGTAGTTTTTTTTATTTCTACATGGTTCACTACAAAAAACAGCTTTACATTAGAACATCAGAATGCTCAAAAGTGACTTCAGTTGATAAAGAGGAGCCATCTGTAGATACATAACACCGATGTTACATAGCTATGTTAGGTTTCTTCATGTTAAAAGCATGAAGAAAAATAGGAAAAACTGAAATCAGAAGCATTTGCTTATCTTTTTCATCCTACAGTTCATCTGTGCCATATACCAGAGATGCCAAAATGTTAACATCTGAATACTTACTGTCTGATATCTTTCTTGGAAACTTTATATACACTGTTGTCTAATTTAGTCTTTATTAAATGCATATCAGGTGAGCATTCCTAAGACCTATAAATGGGGCGTATCACTCTTATAACACTTGCTGTCACCTGTAGTGAGTGTTGGACACAGGAGAGTGAATTCAGGCCTATATCTCACAGGCCATGCTCTCTCTACTACCTGTATTGCCTTTAAAAACAAGATACAGTCTCCATCTCCTGGAGTGCTCTGTCTAGAAGAGGCGAACACCATTTACAAGGGCATTTAGAGGGTAGCTATGAAGCTATTTACCCTGTGTTCTAGGGACTATGGGGTCCTCAGAGCTACCTATATGGAAACTGAAAAAGAGTAGGAGCTGGTGAGGTACAGTGGAAAGGCAGACAAGAAAAGGGAGGAAACTCATGATTTGTGTAAGAGAGATAACGATGTGAGCATGGAAACTATTATATATGGTGAGAAAGCGCTAGGGAATGAATGTGCAGGTGTTCAGTTTGTGCCTGGACTTCCACTTGAGCTCACTGTTTAGAAGTTTTAAGTAGGGGACTTTGTCATCTGTACCTCTAGCCCCATGTCAGTAAACTGTGGTTATGCTGTCTTGATGGGGCTGTTGTGAAAACTATACAAAATAATGACATGAAAATGAATACATTATTACCCTGAATGCTCATCTGACATTGAATTCAAAGGAGACACAGAAATTTATCTCAATTGTGTTTCATACATGGGAAACACATCTGTTTATAACTTTAACTGCTGTCTACTTTCTTCTGCCAGACCTTGAAGAATAAGTGAATTCTGTTTTTTAGGGTTCTTCATCTACCCCAAGTATTTTTAGCAAGTCATGTTCCAACATAGGCCTAAGAAATATGAAATATAAAATGAAGTGGTCAGAGAATTAAAATCTCTGAGTGCTAATGTTAGGTAATTCATGAGACACCGCCCTCCCCAGCCACACACACCAGGTTCCATGGTTCAAATCCTAACTCTTCCAGGTACTTGTGTGATCTTACAACTTGTATGAACTTTGACCTCTCTGTACTTTCCTTTTCCCTTTTTTACATTTTAACTTCACATTTGTAAAATGTGGCTAATGCTAATACTTATAGAGACACCATGAAAATTAAATGTAAGTGCTTAGAATACTGCTTAGCCCATAGTAGACATTATTATTTAAGATCTAGTTAAGTCTCTTGAAATTATTATGTGCACCAAATACAAGCCCAGATCCAAGTGTATGAGAAAGCCCAAGGTAGGATATGAAATTAGAACATCCTCATTAATAATCAGCAGAAGATGATCAGCTTGGGACATTCTTCTAGAGACAGAGTAGGCAGCAACTGAACTCTGCTTTGACCGTGCCCCTAAGAAAACAGGGAGCTTAAAAAGTGCCAAGTCTGAAATAATAAAAGAACCAGAGCATAGGGAAAAAACTACATTGGAATTGAGCCTACTGAGGAATCTCAATTCGTTTTCAGAGTACAATGCTGAGTGAGAAGTCCCACGGTCAACTGAACAATCTTCACAACAAAGGGGTCATAAAATATAAACAAACTACATAGAAAGCAACAAGGGCAGAAAAGATTAGAAAAAAAAAAGTTCTCATAGGAGCCTAGTTGATAAGACCTTCACACACACAGGGTGGCTGAATGAGGTTCCTCATTAATGTGAGGAGTTCTAGCCTGCCATCTTGCTACACACACACACACACACACACACACACACACACACACACACACACATACACACACCCCTTTCCCAGCCATCTTCCCTGAATGGTTTATGGGACAAGTGTCAGCATAGCCGTGTGGTCATTTATTTCTATTTGGAAAAGATTATGCAAGCCCCTGGGGGCTTAACTTTCATCACTTAATATTCCTAACGATGTTGATGGCAGATATTACTTGTGAATTACAACAAGGATGCTGAGATTCTCAGAGGTGAAGTAGCTCACTCAATATGGCCCAGGAAGTGGCAGAGATTCAAGCTCCCGCTGTTTGATTCTGTTGCCCATACTCCCTCTGCTGCATGTCTTGCTCCCTCTGACTTTGCTCCCCACTCTCTTCTGTATTCACATACGTGGCACACAGGAGTCTATGCCCAAGTAAACAGGCATAGCCTACAACCACAGAAAATAAATCAACAGCCCCAAAGTCCAGGTCCTTCTGAGTGTGGTTTAGAAGTATCTTCTGCTTTCCCGGATTAGCCGACTAAGCCAGAAGTACACACTGCCCTTGAGAAATCTCTCTCAAGTCCCCTGTGCACAGAACATAGATGAAATGAGAATGTAGGCATAGTGACCAGGTGATTCGTTCCAAGTGTTTCTGACACTCAAAGCTTAGTCCTAGGCTGAAACTCTACAGGAATTTATACCATAGGGTACAGGGTATTTTGCTACCTATACTTTCTTGGTAGCTTTCAGTCTGAATGATCAATCTGGTTTTTGAAATTTTCTTCTATGCTTATAGAATTTTTTAGTTTCTTCCTTTAATTCTGTTAGTTTTTGTTCCATGAGTTTTGAAGCTCTGTTGTTTGAAGCTCTGTTGTTAGGTGCACGTATGTATTCAGGATTATTATCTCTTCCTGGATAAGAAATGGGGATAAAATATGCTAATGAAATTTTACTAGATTGTAGATAGTTCCTTTTTGTTTTCTTGTAAAGTTTATTTTTATCTCTAAAGTATTTTAGCTTTAGAAAAATATTTAAAAAACAGCTTTAGTTTAGTGCCCTTCATTCTTAAATTGATTTTGTGCCATTTACTTTAATACAGATATGATTGTAATTCATAAAAACAGTTGATGGTGTCATTCACTGTGTGATTCTCTACTGCAACTCCCCCGACCTCCCCTCGCCCCCGCGGCCTTGCCCTTTTAGGAGAAACAAAGGTTTCATAGGCTGTTGTTAAAGAAAAATGATAGGCAACCATTTAAACATATATCAGTCATGTCCTCTGTCATCTTATTCTGGCTTTTCTGTAGTTTTCTCTAGACTTATTTATTCTCATTTTATTCATTTGTTTATTTCTGTTATCCCTTCATATTTAGGAAATTTGTATATACTGTTCCTTTCTCTCTCTCTCTCTCTCTCTCTCTCTCTTTCTCTCTCTCTCTCTCTCTCTCTCTCTCTCTCTCTCTCTTCTGTCAATACTGGGGCCAAAACATGTTAGGCAAGTACTCAACTACTTTATTCATGTCTCCAGCTTTTGAAATTTTGTTTGTTTATTTTTTATTTATTTGGCCAGTCCTGGGCTTAAGCTCAGGGAATGAACACTGTCCTTGGATTTTTCTCAAAGCTAGAGCTCTACCACTTGAGCCTCAGCACCACTTCCGGCTTTTTTTTTTCTAAGTATGTGGTACCAAGGAATTGAACCCAGGTCTTCGTGCATGCTAGGCAAGCACTCTACCACTAGGCTAAACTCCCGGCCCAATTTTGTGTATTTTTCAAATATAACCTTATGTTTTTGCCTGGGACTAGCCTTGGTACCACTTCTGCCTCCCATGTAGCTGAGATTACAGGTATATACCATATTTGGCTTCATTTCCTTTTCTATGAATGTTAATTCTTCCATTGTTAACAGTTGTCTTAACTTTAAAAGGCACAAGGTTAATTTCCCTTTATTCCTACAGAGAGTGATACTTTGCATATTATAAATTAAAGAAATTCAGGAATTGATTCGGCTGGGAGAAAGGAGATTTTATTCATAAACCAAGGAACTCAGACAATGCTGTATTCCGGGCCTGACACAGAGATAGAAGCTTTCAATCACTTGACTTATGCTTTTATAAGTCAGAGAATAGCTCACTATTTCCTCCTGGTATCTTCCAATTGTCATAACTATGTCAGCTTGTATATATTGAATGTTAGAGATAAGATATTAGGTTTCTCCATTGGCTTGATTCTTTAATTTTCCAACATTTATACCATTAGTAAGCCAAGCATTGTGCTCACTCCATTTGGGATATGCTTGGAACATTCTAAAACAATCAAAAGTATTTTGAGCAATAACAACTGTCACACGAAGGACCAAGGGAAAAGTGAGTTGGCAGATGCTTTTTTTTTCTTTTCTGCTTTGAGGAAACTTGAGGTATGTATTGGAGAAAGATGGAAGATTCATAGTTAATATGGTTTGTAGTTAATATGAAGACCTAGCTGGATAATAGATGCTAATCAGCATAAATCCTCTCATACATTCCCCCCATACAATTGCATGGACAATTGTATTAATAGAGGAATACACACTTGTTTGCCTTATTATAGAAGAGATAACCATTTTTCCTTCTGATTCTTAAAAGGTGCATAACTGTAAGCTCTAAATGTCACCTTTGCTTTTCATATTATATAAGCCAACTGATTTTTGGCAAATTTTGGTATTATAAAAACTCCTGGGAAATGCTGGGTCTCACCTTCTCAAGCTCTGTCTTAGTTATTCCTTAGAAAAATGTATGACTTCATTTGTGGTTTTTTTGTTTTGTTTTGTTTTAAAGCTTCCTTCCTCCCAGCTACCTTAACTATGACTGTGGATAGGGGCGATAATGTGAATATATCTTTCAAAAAGGTGTTAATTAAAGAAGAAGATGCAGTGATTTACAAAAATGGTGAGTGTCTGTTTCATTTTGTTCCAGCACTTTGGTGTGAAGTATGTGAGATTATCATCCTATTCAAGCTCGTGTTTGAAGTAAAAGTTACCACACGAGCCCATCTAATTCTCTCTGTGATAGACACTCTCTTAGGCCATGTGTTTGGTTATTTAGTTAAAACAAATTAAGATAGAGATTTAAATATACATATGTAACATGTTTTATACGTTCATAAATGCTCATGGTGCATAGCTAGGCAAAATGTGCTCATCACGTGAAGTTGTCTGATTGTGAGGGCAAACAAGGGGGGTTTGGGAACAACTTATTGTTCTGTACTTTTCTCTCTACCCAGGTTCCTTCATCCATTCAGTGCCCCGGCATGAAGTACCTGATATTTTAGAAGTGCATCTGTCTCAGGCTCAGCCCCAGGACGCTGGCGTATACTCAGCTCGGTACATCGGAGGAAACCTCTTTACCTCGGCTTTCACCAGGCTGATAGTTCGGAGTAAGTGACAGAGAGGCTGCTGCTGCTGCTGGGATGCTGTCATTGTTGCCAGTAGTAGAAACTAACTTTAGACGCTTAAACAAAAATTAGGGATTGACTTACTTCACTTAATATGATTTTTTTCTAAGTCTTTCCACTTCCTTGCAAAATGGGGGATAGGCTCAATGGTCTCCCTCATTTGTCATAATCAGTAGAAATCTTGGACTCTCCTAGCTGAGATTTACAATAGAGCAAAACCTAGATACATAAGGCCATAGAGTATGGTGGTAAATGAGAGGACCTTCAGGTTATAGAAACAAAAGCCATATAATGAGTGATTGTTGTTCTTAATGTAATATGTTATCTCTCATCTCTTTTGCTGTCCCTTGGTTATCTCATATGGTTACAATATTTCACCTGTATCTGATATATTTTATATATGCTTATTTGGTTATTTGAAATTGGATAGGGAAGGGGGGAAAACAAGATGAGGGGTGGTGGGGGGGAGGGAAATGGGGACCAAGACATGAGAGAGGGTATCAATGTTTGTGAAGTAATGCACCTTCTATCTGGTGAATATAATGTAACCCTTCTATTAATAACAATAAAAATATATTAAAAGAACCAAGAATTGGTTGGAAAGACACTGAGAACTCAGGAAATTGATGGAAAAGCCAAACAAGCAAATTTCAGAAGAGACAGAATCCAGGGAAGAATCAAAGAAAGGGGTGACATTGTCTAAGAGGCATTGTACTTATAACCTGCCTTCTGGAACTGTAATCTCTTTGTACACCTATATTCAATAATAACAATAAAAATTATAAACACATAAAAACAAAAAATACATTCAGGCTCAGTTCTAAATACCTGAACTGCATTCTCATTCAACTGATGACTGGTATCACTAACATATGATGGTAACTTCTTCTCCTTTGCATTGTGTTCATTCATTCATTCAACAAAATGCACCAGTCATAACTCTATGTTCAACACAGAGTCCGTGTTGAGGACACACTTCTGTGCCTTGGTGAATTACCTGTCACAGCAGGTGCACATGTACTTGCGTAGACAGATGCTGCATTAAGACAAACAAGTTTGAAAAAGTATGGTTCATCTAATTTTGCTGCATGTTAATTGCTACCTTTTTTTTTGTTGGTGTTGAACTCAGGACCTTGGTCTTTGCTGAGTTTTTCACTCGTAGCTGGGGCTCTCTCACTTAGGCTTCACATCTGCCATTGTTTTTTGAACATGTGCCCTGGGTCTCCAAAAATCACTAATTGGGCAGAGACTTTGCATATTAAGTAACATAAGGATTGACTTTCAGGCATTTTGTAGCTTTATCCACAAATGGTCCCTGTCGACAGTCTTTCTGATTACTGTAGAGAAATTGTCGATAATCAGGAGTTCTTGCCAATAAGATTGCAAGTGACATCAGCTGTGGGCACTGGCCCAAGTTTAACACTGTGAGTGAGACTAATGTTCAGAGACAAAGGACCTCCATCCCCTTCAGACCCAGACAGGAAACTAAACTCCTAACCAAAGGGTGACCTCGCAGCCCTGGGGGTTTTTTGTATCATACAGTATTCTTGGGTTTACTTAACGATTAAATCAAGTATTAGAAAATGATTAGGAAAGGTGAATCTAAAACCAGTGTGTCATTGGTTTGGGGTATCTTGTGTCACAGTTTCTTATTCGCTTTGCACTGAACTGTAGTCCATATAACTGGCGGTTCCATTCTTTCTAGCCTTTTCCTGCCTTCCATCCAGACCAAAAGTGCTCAAACTCTAGTTTGGGCCGGTTGTCTGGGCCCAGGCTGTTAGGCTGCAAGCAGTGTTTCTCATTCACAGGTTGGGGGTTGGGAGTTAGATACACATTTCAAGCAGACTTCCGGGTGATAAAGGGAACCACACACCTGGTCAGAGATCACACGTTGAAAACCACTTCTCCAGGTCTCTACCACACTCGCAGCTCCCTGAACAAGCCACGTTTCCTTCTCTTGTCTTCAACTGAGAGCACATTCTTTAGCCTTATTTTCTTTTCTATTAAGGTGGTCCCGGACTCTCTGTGTGTGTGTGTGTGTGTGTGTGTGTGTGTGTGTGTGTGTGTGTGTGTGTGTGTGTGTGTGTGTGTCTGCATATATATGTGTGCATACATTACATGTGTACAGTATTTTGGCTTAACCTCAGGACCTCACACTTTTGTCAAGTTTTATCCTCATATCTGATTCTTTACCCCTTGAGATATATCTCGGCTTCCAGTTTTATTTTTGTTGGTTAATTGGAGATAGAGTCTCATGGGCTTTTCTTCCCTGGCTGGCTTTGAACAGAGATCCTCAGATATCATCCTCCTGAGTAGCTAGGATCACAGGTATGAATCATGGGTGCATGGCTAGAGACTGTATTATATTTTCATTGATTTACCAGCATTCACTAAAATACTAAAATGATTCTCACCTAATAGTTTCTCAATAAGATTTATGGAATGGATAGGCTATACTCACCACTTTTTTTTTTTTTTAACAAAGGATGTGAAGCTCAGAAGTGGGGCCCTGAATGTAACAGGGACTGTACTACTTGTAAGAATAATGGAGTCTGCCATGAAGATACTGGGGAATGCATTTGTCCTCCTGGGTTTATGGGGAAGACATGCGAGAAGGGTAGGTGAAGAGTGCTTGTGAGTCATCTGTGAGTGGATCTATGCACTCATTCATTCGTTTGCTCATTCATGTATTGTCTTTTTAAGTCAGAGTCTCACTACAGAGCCGGAGTTGGCCTCTTGCTCTTGTTCTTGCTGCTTCTCTCTTCCATGGTCTGGGAATACAGGAGCATACCACCACCGTGCCCATTTTGAATCTGTGGTTTAAAAAGTTATTGTTCCTTGATTTACAAGTTTAAAACCTAGATGGAAATGATGATTAAGTGAACATCAGGAGGTCACAGGGCACCTTTGTGTGAATTAGAAAAAAATACTATTGTTTATTGCCAACCATTGGAAAGTTGTAACAACTATACAAATTAATAATGCCTGCAATGTGCCAGTCTCATCTTAGGCTTGGGCAGGGCCCTACCTACAAACTGTGGGAGGTGTTTGTGCTGTCCTCTGGGTGAGATGATCTCATTTTCTGTGACTGGAGAACCTTCATACTGTCTGTGTGGCAGCTGAGCAGGACTGCTTTCTTCACTCTAGGAGACTGTAAGAGTCTCCTGTAAGAATAATTGTGGATTTCAAGGGGCTGCAGCTTAATTCTGAAGGAGATCTCCTTTTCTTCCCCAAGCTTGTGAACTGCACACGTTTGGCAGGACCTGTAAAGAACGATGCAGTGGATCAGAAGGGTGCAAGTCTTATGTTTTCTGTCTCCCAGACCCCTATGGCTGTTCCTGTGCCACAGGTTGGCAGGGCCTGCAGTGCAATCAAGGTAAGCACCTATCATACCCTTGAACAAAGTTAAGTGGCAGCTGCTGCACAAAGGCATGCTCTTTGCTGGGAATCATGAAGTGGATACAGCAGGGTGCTCAATCTGCCACTTTTTGCTAGGCCTTACCTAAATATGAAATGATTATCCCTCTCAAGCTAATTACCCAGTACCTTGTAATCATTCTTTTTCTTTTTTTTTTTTTCCACTCCCAGAACTTGAACTCAGGGTCTGGGCACTGTCCCTGAGCTTCTTTTACTTAAGGCTAACACTTTACCACTTGAGCCGCAGTGCCACTTCTGGCCTTTTCTGTTTGCATGGTACTTGAGGAATTGAACCCAGGGCTTCATGCATTCGAGGCAAGCATTGTACCATGAGGCCAGATTTCCATCCCTGTTTTTATATCTTTTGCTGGGCAGAAGCAGCTTTCTAATGTGATACAATCCCATTTGTGAATTTTTTTTGTTAGTTTCCTGTGAGTTCTGGTCCTATCACAAGGATCTTTGCCAAGACATATCTAAAAGATTTTCTCTGTTTTCTATGAGCAGTTTTACAGTTTTAGGTCTTATTTTTAAGTTTTGAATTGATTTGGGGTTGACTTCTGTGTATGACATTAAATACCACACTGGCTTCATTCTTTGGCTTATGGTTATCTAATTTTCCCAGCACCATATATTGGAATGATTCACTCTTTCCCTATTGTTTTCAGTACCTTCATTGAGTCCACTAAAAGTAAATATATACATTTATTTCTGGCCTCTCCATTTCACTGGTCTGTATGTCTGTTTTCAGTGTTACTACTCTACTGTTTTGATTACTATACCTTGGAGGAATAGTTTGAAATCAGGTAGTGAAAATCACATAAGCTTTGATTTTCTTGCTCAATATTTCCTTGAGTAGTCTGGATCTTTTTTGGTTACATGTGTTAAATTTGCTTTTTCTGCTTCTGCAAAAACTCCCCTTAGAATTGTGATAGGGACTCCATTGAGTCTAGAGATGTCTTAGTTGTGATTGATAGCTAAAATGTACCTGGGTTGGGTGAATAAATTATCCAACTACAAAAAAATCTTGCCTAGGGGCAGGCTTTTTGCATCTATGTTGGTAATGTTATAGTTGACAAAAATTAGGACAGCTAGTCAACAGAATCCATTTGTCATCTACCAAATTGTAAGACCCATCCCACGAAGTTTAGTAGGCCTCAAAGGTAAAATAGTGGTCCTGCTTTCCCTTTCCCAGGAGTTTTTGTAGTAAAGAAACTTATCAAAAGACATTGCCATGAAGTAAACATTAGAAACAAGTGTGCAAAGACGAATATTTTAGTTATAAACAGTCCCATCGTGCTGTGCCTTCGCTTCATTTCCTTCCCTTAGTCCTAGTTGGGATCTCTCCTAAACTAGAATTGTTCCAACTTCAACAAATTGTTGATGTCCAAAACACAATTTCTACAAATGGTTTTTTCTTCTCTTTTCTCCCTGCTTCTTCTTGAACCTATAATACACCTTATGCTATTGTCTCATAGTTCCTTGAGGTTCTAATCCCTTTTCTCTCTGTTTTTCAGGCTGGATATTTATTGATCTAGTTGCATGTTCAACCCTTTCTTTTGTCACCTCCATTCTGTTGCTATGGCCACACAATGATAGCTGTAGTTTTCTGTTCTAGAATTTCTCTTTGGGTATTTCTATAGTTCTCATTTCTCTGCTGAAATTTCCATTTGTTTCAGTTGTTCTGAACACATTTTCTTGTACCTCACTGAGCTTAGACTTGCTTTAAGAGTATCTACTTGTTTCTGGATGGTTGGGTAAATGCCAACTAGTGGAATTGCTGGGTCATAGGGGAGTTCTATGTTTAGCCTTTTGAGGCACTGCCACACTGCTTTCCATAGTGGTTGAACGAGTTTGCACTCCCACCAACAGTGTAGTAGTGATCCCTCCTGGCCACATCCCCTCCAGCATCTGTTGTCATTCGTTTTCCTGATCCTGGCCATTCTAACTGGAGTGAGGTGGAATCTTAGAGTTGTTTCGATTTGCATTTCTTTTATGACCAGAGATGTTGAGCATTTCTTCATGTGTCTATAGGCCATTTTTGTTTCTTCTTCAGAGAAGACTCTCTTTAAGTCTTTGGCCCATTTTTTAATGGGATGGTTGTTACTTTGGAGGTTTGTTTTGGAGTGATTCAATTTTTTGAGTTGTTGATATATTTTAGATATGAGGCCTTTGTCTGTTGTTTGGTTGGTGAAGATCTTCTCCCACTCTGTAGGCTTCCTGATTAGTTTACTAGCTATGTCCTTTGCCATACAAAGGCTCTGCAGTTTAATACAGTCCCACTTATCCAGCCTTTCTCTGATTTGTTGTGATTCTTGGTCCTTATTAAGAAAGTTTCGACCTGTGCCAAGGAGGCCTAGTGTATCTCCTATTCCTTCCTGTAAAGTTTTCAGTGTGTCAGCTTTTACCTCCAGGTCTTTGATCCATTTGGAGTTAATTCTAGTGCAAGGTGACAAAGAAGGATCCAGGTTTAGTTTTCTGCAGGTGCTTAACCAGTTCTGCCAGCACAACTTGTTGAAGAGGCTGTCTTTCTTCCATTCTATTTTTTTGGCTCCCTTGTCAAAGATTAGGTGGCCATAGGTCTGTGCAGCACTATTCACCATAGCAAAGATATGGAACCAACCTAGATATCCCTCAGTTGATGAATGGATCAACAAGTTGTGGTATTTGTACACAATGGAATTCTATGCTGCTGTCAGAAAGAATGACATCGCCCCATTTGTTAGGAAATGGAAAGACTTAGAAAAAATCATATTAAGTGAAGTAAGGCAGACTCAAAGGAACTTAGGCTCAATGGTTTCCCTCATTCGTCATAATCAGTAGAAACCTTGGGCTCTACTAGCAGAGATTTGCAATAGAGTAAAATCTTGATACATAAGGCCATATAATGTGAAGCTAATTGAAAGGACCTCCAGGATATTGAAACAAAAGCCATATAACGAATGATTGTTGTCTTTAATGTACTATGTTGTCTCTCATCTCCTTTGCTGTCCCTTGGTTATCTCATATTGGTATAGTATCTCACTTTGTTATCTGATATATTGAATTTATTTATATTTGGATATTTGAAATTTGATAGGGAAGGGGGGAAAACCAAGACAGGTGGGGGGTGTGGGGGGGAGGGAAATGGGTACCAAGACATGTGAAAGGGTATCAATGTATGTGAATTAATGCACCTTCTATCTGGCAAATATCATGTAATCCTTTTACTAATTACAATAAAAAAAATTAAAAAAAAAGAGTATCTACTTTTCCTTATCTCTAGGTCCTCACAGTTGGTTTCTATTTATTTCCATTTCTCCTAAGAACAGACAATAGCTTTCCATTCATTATGTGTTGAGCAATGTGGGATTAGCTCTTGGACACTGGGAATGTAACACTGTGGGGATTCTGGAGTGTGATATCTTCCTTTGAAGAATGTTGATTTTGTTTTAGTAGGTTTAGTAGGAGTCCAGCTTCAAATCCTGACACTTTAATCATCAGAACCAACGTTGTGTAGTTCTCTAATCTGCATTTGGGGTTCTGACTCTGGGCTGATTTTGTGTGCCGCAAGGGCCAAAGACTTGAGTCTTTCTCTGTTTCTGACATTTCTCTCTTACTTTCAAGTGACTTGAATCTGATTAGACCGACACCTAAGACAACAGGATCTATGTGATGTTTTATCCTCACACAGTGTCAATGGTACTGCATAATTTCAAGTGAAAAGCTAAAGAAACGAGTCATGCACCATTCCTATGTTCTATATCCCATTTCTCTGATAGAACCTGCTTGTTCCTCCCTGCCACAATGCTTCATGATTTCAGGTTATTGGTGTCTGAAAACAGCTGTGTTTTGGAGAAGAATGAAAGGAACTTATTTAACACTTTGGAAACAGGAACCATCTTTTAGCGTTTCAGAAAAATCAATCATGTACTACCCAAAATGAATGAGCAAAGTTGATAATGTGGCAGGAAAAGAAAACTTTTTCAGCTTTTGTTTCCACTCCCGTCCTCTAATAAACACTGTTTTGATTGTCTGTTTCCAGCATGCCCACCTGGTTACTATGGGCCAGATTGTAAACTTAGGTGCAGTTGTTTCAAAGGAGAGCTGTGCGATCGCTTCCAGGGATGTCTCTGCTCTCCAGGATGGCAAGGACTCCAGTGTGAGAGAGAAGGTAAAGCCAGGTAACATTGTCCTGAGGGTTGTGCTCAGCATGTCGGAACAGAGCTACTTGCCAGGTTCTGGGCCCAGCATCAAGTTATTTCGCTTTCTGGTGGCATAATATATCTCACTCATCCCCACAAGCGCTGCTTCCAGCCTTCATTTCTCTTTCCACTAGGAATAAATTTATGTTCTTTGCAGCATAAGTGATGGCTGGCAAGCCAAGAACTCCACCTCCCTCTCATTCTAAGACCAGCCTTTTCCCTGGATCTCTATCGCAGGAAAAGTGATACTTTTGGCAGAATTTGATAAGGAATATTTTCAAAAAGAGATGAAAGCATGAAGCAAATAAGAGATTATACTAGATTGTCATAAGAAGTTGGACCCAAGGTTTTGTACTTATTGCAGACCTCAAAATTGAGTTTTTAATGTAAAAGTTCTGGTTTCAAATACACACAATAGTATCCAGTTCACTCTTAGGATTAAAAAAAAAAACAGCTTTCTTGAGTTCTGTGTATTGCCAGTATTGGGGCTTGAGCTTAGCGTGTGGGCTCTGTTCCTGGGCTTTTTGCTCAAGTGGTAGAATGCTAACTTTGGCTTTTTGATGATTAACTGGAGAGAAGAGGCTCATGGACATTCTTGCTCAGGCTGGCTTTGAACCACACTCCTCAGATCTCAGCTTCCTAATTAGCTAGGAATACAGGTATGAGTCACTGGCACCCAGCTTTTGAGCTATAATTTTATTTTAATACTCTTTTTTTTGCCAGTCCTAGGGACTGAACTCAGGACCTGAACACCGTCCTTGGGCTTTTCTCAAGGCTAGAGCTTTACCTCTTGAGCCACAGCACCACTTCTGGCTTTTCTCTGTATATGGTACAGAGGAATCGAACTCTGGTCTTCGTGCATGCTAGGCAAGCACTCTACCACTAGGCCAAACTCCTGGCCCTGAGCTATAATTTTAATACCACAATGTTCATCCCTTTATGATATACAAGTTAATGGTTTTTATCCCTTTTATAATGTGGTGAAATTATCACCATAATCTAGTTTTAGATCATTGTCCTCATGCCCAAAGAAACCTTGAACCTATCAGCAGTAACTCTTATCCCTCCCTCCTTTTGTATGTGGAAATCATTAATTTACTTTCTAACTCTATTGATTTGCCTACACTTGACCTTTTACATACTGTGAAGGGAATCACATAACATATGGTCTTTTGTGACTAGCTGCTTCCACTTACCATATCTATATTGAGATTTCTCTTGGATGCAAGCATGCATTAGCATATTGTTTCTTTGTTGTCCACCATCTTTTATTATAGAGAGGATCTTACTGGAGCACAACCACACTCTATCTCTTCCTACCACAGTGTGCAGAATCCTATAGCTTATTGCTTTTCTCAAGGCACTTGTTGCTCCTATGTAAGTCTGTTTTCTCTTGATATCATAAAATATCCGAAGCTGCGCATTGTATAAGGCAAAAAGGTTTGTGTAGTTCCTAGTGTTGGGGGCTGAAATTCTAAGTTCGAGGGTTATGTGTCTGGCCCTTTGTGAGGGCCTCATAATACACTAGGAGTGTATGTTCAGAAGAGATCATTTAATTCTGTTGGAGAAAGCCAGAGAGATTCGTGACTCGCTTTTTTTTTTGGTGCCAGTCCTAAGGCTTGAACTCAGGGCCTGGGCACTGTCCTTGGTCTTTCTCAAGGCTAGAACTCTACCACTAGAGCCACAGCACCACTTCCAGTTTTTTCTGTGTCTGTGGTACTGAGAAATTTAAGCCAGAGTTTTGTGCATGCTTGGTGAGCACTCTACCACTAGACCACCATTCCTGGCCCCATGTTTTAAATTGTTATTGTCAGGATAATAGAGGGATTACAGTTACATTCACCAGGTAGTAGGTGTACCTCTCACATACTGATACCCCTTCTCATGTTTTTGTCCCCATTTCCTTCCCTCATCTCCAACCATCTTGTTTTCCCCCTTCCCTTTCCTCTTTCAAATAAACAAATAAACAATATATACAATATATACAATACAGCAGGTAACAAAGTCAGATACAGTAACAATATGAGATTAACCAAAGCTGGACTCACTTTTTTGTTTGTTTTGGTTTGATTTTAATATCAAGTTACCCACTTTTGTGGGTTCAGTCAGGATTCATGAGCTACATGAATCTCTTCTGAGGAAATTCACTCTAATGTCTTTATATTAGGTCCTCTCCTCCCTTTTTTTCCTTTCCTTCTCCTTCCCTCCTCTTTCTTCTTTCCTCCCTCTCTCCCTTCTCCCTTCCCTTCCTCCCTCCTCTCTCTCTCTCTCTCTCTCTCTCTCTCTCTCTCTCTCTCTCTCTCTCTCTCTCTCTCTCTCTCTCTCTCTCTCTCTCTCTCTCTCTCTCTCTCTCTCTGCTTTCTTTTGTTCTTGTCTTGGTTCTGGGGCAGTTATCAGGCCTGGGTGTGTCCCAGAGCTTTTATGTTCAAGGTTAACACTCTACCACTTGAGCTACAGCTCCATTTTAGTTTTTATGTTTAATTGGAGATTTCTATGCCTAAATTGGCTTTGAACCACAATCCTCAGATCTCAGCCTCCTGAGTAGGATTACAGGCGTGAGCCACTGGCACCTGGCAAATTATACTCTTAAAAATGAAGGTGGGGAAAAAACATGCAGTTATTCTAAGCAAAATGCAAGCTTATAAGTCAGATTTTCATATAAAAATAAAATGATCCATTGAAAGATGGTAAAAAAAAAAAACAAAAACAAAGTTGGGGGCCCAGGAGTTTGGCCTAGTGATAGAGTGCTTGCCTAGCATTACTAAGACCCAGGTTCGATTCCTCAGTACCACATACATAGAAAAAAGCCAGAAGTGGTGCTGAGGCTCAAGTGGTAGAGCTCTAGCCTTGAGAAAGTCCAAGGACAGTGCTCAGGCCCTGAGCTCAAGCCCACGACTGGCAAAAAAAAAATGAAGGTGGGAGCTGGGCACTGGTAGCTCACACCTGCAATCCTAGCTATATACAAGGCTGAGATATAAGGATTCTGCTTCGAAGCCAGCCCAGGCAGGGAAGTCTATATGACACTGTTATCTCTAACTAGTAAAAAGCTGAAAGTAGAGGTATGGCTCAAGTGGAAAAACACTTGAGCAAAAAAGCTAAGAGATCCCTTGCAAAGTAAAAGGAAGCTTAGAACTGAACAGTAAGGTATGAGAGTGGTGTGGGCCTTATTTTTGTTTTAATGCCGAGGGAACACAGAAGTACAGTAAAGAATGTGGGCTGTGGGATCTGAGCCTCACATTCCTCATCTATAAAACAGGGACAACAACATTCACCTCACAGATTTGTGATGTAAGGATAAAACAAAACGTCTTCAAAGTTCTTGCATTGTGCATGACTTGCTAAGGAATGTATTTTTGCTAGCACTGTTGTTGCTCTGTTGAAAAATTAGATTTTACGATAATATTTTCTTTATTCAGGCAAGCAACGGAGGACCCCACAGATCGAGGATTTACCAGATCTCATAGAAGTCAACAGTGGTAAATTTAGCCCCATGTGCAAGGCCTCTGGCTGGCCTCTACCTGCTAATGAAGAAATGACACTGGTGAAGCCGGATGGGACCGTGCTCCATGTAAGAGCCATTTTTACCTTGCCCTTGCCAATAGTGTCAGTGCAGGCTTACTTCCTCCCTGACCACTGTGCGGACAGCTTTGCTAAAATACCATGTCCCAGATGATGTAGAAAAGCCTCACTGCAGCCTCTGCATGGTCAGTGCTGGGGTGCAAAGGTGACAAAATGCTGTCACACTGGGTTGATGCTGTCCATAGCTGTCCAGCTGTGTGGTAATCTACATTTAGGTGTCAGGCTGGGCAAGGTTTTGCCTTCACAATATCTGCACATCTCTGACTCCTCACATGAAGAAAGAGTAAGATGTCTCACTGGCCACAGAGGGGCATGGCAGCCCATGGCTCAGCAGACTTCCTGTGCCATCAGCAAGTGGATCTTCTCAAGTGTCTACTCCAGTATTGCTTTTCATTTTTTTATGGGTCATGGGGCTTGAACCATGGGCCTGGGCACTGTCCCTGAGCTCTTCAGCTCAAGGCTACACCCTACCCCTTGAGCTACAGCGCCACTTCCTGTTTTCTAGTGATTAATTGGAGATAAAAGTCTCCCATTCTTTAGTGCCTGGGCTGGCTTTGAATGGAGGTCCTCAGATCTCAGCCTCCTGAGTAGCCAAGATTACAGGCGTGAACCACTGCTTCCGGGATCCAATAATGCTCTTTGTCAGTGCTTAGGAGTAGAGAAAAGGAGAGTTCAGAATGATGAGTTTGACTCAACATGGTTTGACTCAATGGATTGCATCCGTTCTTGACATTCCTAATTCAGAAACTCTACAGAATCCTTTAGGCATGAGTTTTCCTTGGAATTTCCTATACCTCTTCAGTTTGCTTACCTGTTACTTGCTAAGGACAAGAGTGATATCATGGTTATTCCTTTGTGTTATTCTTTCTCTCATGAATTTACTCCCACATGTTTCCATGTTGTAAATGATTCTCAAGAAGATCATATATTTGGGAGGGTAATGGGGACCAAGACATGTGGAAGGGTATCAATGTATGTGAATTAATGTACCTTCTATCTGGCAAATATCATGTAACCCTTTTATTAAATATAATAAAAATATTTTTAAAAAGAAGATATATTTTCTTATGTATAGATTTTTATTACTATTTTTTAAGGATTTTTACATCTGTAGATTTTAAAACAATTATCTTTTTTGCCCCTCAAAAATGACTGAAAATCAACTTAACTAAAGACAAATATAAGAGGTGTCTTGGAGATAGGAACTATAGAAATATTCCCCCTTCCATTTAAACTATGCATTCAGTGGCAGAAACATGAGTTCCAAAAATCTTATTGACTTTTTCATGAGTTAGTGGAATGAATGGTAAAGGATAGCTAACCTATATAAGACTTTCTTAGGTATTTATTTTCATTTTTAACTTTTTTTTGCTGATACCTAAAAGTTATACATGAAAAAAATATAAATTGTGCCTATGGGCTGCCATGTGATATTCTCATACATGTATACATTCCATCAGGTTTAAATTGCATGTATCTACCACCTCAAAAATTTATGTTTTCATTAGGATGAAAACACAATCCTTTTTCTTATTGTTTTTGTTTCTTGAGGCAATGTCTCATTGTGTAGCTTAAGCTATCCTCAAACACATATCTCCCTTTTTACTTTCATGCCAAATCTGGGCACTGTGGTTTCTCCTGTGGGTACTTTATGTCTTGTGATGGTAGTTTGGTGAATGCCTAGTTTTTCAAATTGATTCTTGTGTGATAAGAACATTTTTGGAACGTCTACTCAGCTGTCATCTTGTTCTGTTATCTATACTTTTCAGAATCACACCCCCACCCCCACCCCTGTCCCATTTTCTGTAAAAGGAGAAACTGGCTGAACAAGAATACATAAGTGAGGAATTAACTGAAAGTAGCAGGGGTCCATGTGTCCATGAGTTCTGGATTTTTTTTTTGTTTTACTGCCCCTGACAGCCCCTCAAATACTTAGGAGAGGACTCTGTCCTCTCACACAACTGTTTTTGTATCAGACCAGAAAAGAACAAATGCTTTCTGGAAGCATTTATAAGGGATTAAACTCCTTGCTTGCAAGTGTTTACCTTGCACTCCCAAACACAAATACAACAGCAGGATCTGAGAGGGCATCAATCCAATGTAAACTTTCAGGGCTACTACAATAGCTTTGGAAATAGGCCAACAATTATAATAGCATTACACTTAGCTTCTTAATCTCTCCTGGAAAACTTCTTAGTATACAATGAAATGGGGTCAGTGTTATGGACTTTTATGTTTATGTTTCTCTTGAAGTTAAAAAATATTTTTTTTGTTTTGTTTTTGACTGTTGCAGCCAAATGACTTTAATCGTACGGACCATGTATCAGTAGCCATATTCACTATTCACCGTATCCTTCCCCCAGACTCGGGAGTTTGGGTCTGCAGTGTGAACACGGTGGCTGGGATGGTGGAAAAGCCCTTCAACATTTCTGTTAAAGGTAATGTAAGCTTTCATTTTCCAAAGCTTGTGTTTTTTATATATGAGGTGCATGGATGGCTGGGGAATTGTGCTGCTTCTAGACAGGAATGTTTTTGACTCCTAAAATACATTTGGGCTACTTTCCAGGTCACTGATGTTTTGTTTGTTTGTTTTGTTTCTCAAAATCATACTCATGAAAGACAAGGACTGTGACTTAGGGTGGGGGGGGGAAGGGATCACCCAGCTCTGGCTTCCATTTTGTCTCTAACACTGCGTCATCTTGTCAGTGGCCTCGAGGAAATGAATGTCTCTCCTTAAGTCATCCTTTACACAAAATCAGTGCACCAAAACATCTCCAGTCCTGAAGAGTCTTTGATGTCATATTGACTATTAACCATGAAGTGGTTTTAGAGAAACTAGTCTGGTCTTTTTGTTACTGTTCCAAAATAGGACGGGGCTTTCCTGTTAAAGCACGCTTTAGTACAGTGATTTTGGGAAAGTGGCATAAGAGACTAAAGCTAACCATAACATCTACCTCTGACTCAGCAGTTCCACTTGTCAGTATAAACTTGAAAGAATGTGCACATTATTTTCCAAAAATACATCTCTAGAATGTTCACAGTAGTTTAATGAATAATGACCTTCCACTGAAATGAATAATGAACTCAGGTACCCATAACTTTATCAACTTTATAAAGTGAACTGATAAAAAAGAGTATTTGTATGTGTTAGTTTGCCAGGACTGCTAAACAAAGAACTTTTCAGGCAGAAATTAACTTCATTGCAATTTTGGAGATCAAAGTTTAAGATGTCAGCAGAGCTGAGTACTCCTGAGGCTTCGCTTCTTGGCTTGTATGCAGCCATCTTCATGTCTTCACAGCATCTCTCTCCCCTTACTCAAACATCCCAATTTACTCTCCTAAGGATACCAGCCACTTTGGATTAGAACCTTCTCTTAGGGCTTCATTTTTAACTTAGTTGCCTTTTTGAAGACATTAACTCCCAAATAACTTTATATTTTGAGATCTTGGAGGTAAGACTTAAATAAATTCAGCACATAACTTCATACCGTGGTGTATAAAATTGCAACAAAAGCGGAATTAACTCCTGCAATACTGTAGGTAAATTTCCCAGTCATAATGGTGTTCAAAAGAAAGTAAATACTTTATAATTTCATTTCTGTTAAATGAAAGAACAGGTAATACTAACCTTCAGTGACAGAAATCAGGATAATAATTACATCTGGTTGGAAAAGGGAAAGGATACCTCCTGGGAGGAGAGGCATGTTCTTTCCTTTTTATGGATATGTAATAGTTAGGCAAAGTCGCTGAGCTAAATTCACTTAAGATTTTTATACATCACAATACATATGTTTCGTCTCAATAAAAATGATTAAAAGACTCCCAACATTTAAGTGATGGATTATGAAGAAGCTTTTGGAAAAAAGGTTATGAAAGCATCGATGAATTGAATGAACTGGTTATCTCATATGATCATATGAGGGAAGTTCAAGTTTATCAGAGGGAGGGAGGGAGGGAGGGAGGGAGGGAGAGAGAGAGAGAGAGAGAGAGAGAGAGAGAGAGAGAGAGAGAGAGAGAGAGAGAGAGAGAGAGAGATCATCAGAGATGTGGTGGTGGCGGTTTTGAAGGTAGAGGAAGTAACCTTGAGCCAAATCTCAAGAGGCTGGAAAGAGCTTCTCAAGATCAACCCAGATTTTCCCTGAAGCTTCCAGAAAGCAGCACAGCTTTGAGGCTATGGTAGTAGTTAGATACAGGTCTGACTTGAGACCTCAACAACTCTAAAATAATAAGTGTGTGTTGTTTTAAACACATAGACAGAGAATATGAAAATGGATATGAGTGAATAAATGAATGAATGCATACATGACCTAATGAGAAGGCCAGAGCCAAATAACACACTAACTTACAAAGAAGAATAACTCGGAAAAATTACAATAAAGGGGAAATCAAGGTTCTCTGGGAGCATGAGCTATAACAAGGTTCTGGGATATTAAGGGCTTACTAAGAGGATAATGGGAGGAGGAACAATTATCGTAGGAGGAAAAAATGTATGAAGTAAAGATCTGAAGATGGGAAGGAGCTTGATGCTGTGCTAACTGGATGAGTCAAAAGTGTAATGGGACTGGAGGGTATTAAATGAGGGGAAGAAAAGGTTGGAGAGAAGAAAGGGAGTAAACGTGCAAGACCTGGTAGGTCATGGAACAAATGTTAGCTTTTATCCATTGACAAGTTGTGAGCACAGTAGACTTTCAAGGAAGCACTTTATGGACATGGGTAGAAACAAGAGGAAAGCACAGTGCTCAGAGACAGGGTAATTACATTGTCTCTGAGCAGAGAACTCTCAAGGAACTTTCTGGAAATGGAAAACTCTCACCACCTTTCCCTCCTGAAGAATAACAAAACCACCAAACCTAAGTACTAATCTGGTTGTTGACGTTTGCTTTAGTTCTTCCGAAGCCCTTGAATGCTCCAAATGTGATTGACACTGGACACAACTTTGCTGTCATCAACATCAGCTCTGAGCCTTACTTTGGGGATGGACCAATCAAATCTAAGAAACTTCTGTACAAACCTCTTAATCATTATGAGGCTTGGCGACACATTCAAGGTAAGGGTTGGACATAAAGATACGACATATCTTCTGAATATAGGATTTCTCTTTTTCCTGTTTCATCTCTCGACACCCTGGTGGTGGTTATAGTAGAAGTTTCCATTTCAGAATATTTGGGAGCAAGTTCTGGGACTGGTCTAGAAGTCTCTGTGTGCTGGAGTATACAGAACCAATCGATCCCAGGCCATTCTGGGATCCTGTTCCTGTCCCTAGTTCTTGCTCTTGCCTGGTCTTGATGAAGCCTTTTTGTTTATACTTTGAATATGTTAACTGCATCTATGGGAAAGGCAAGGAGATTCGATCTGCATAAATCCTATGGGAGATTGCTTCTTCTGTATAGACTTGTTAATTTATTTTTCTTGCTAGTATTTGAATTTGAACTCAGGGACTCATGCTGACTAGGCAGGTACTTTATCACTATAGCCACATCCCCAAGTCCTGGAGTTTTTGTTCATTTATTATTTATTTACTATTGTTTCACATCTTTCCCTGACCTGTAGACACCTCACTACACAGATATGTTTCAAAAAATTTGAACTTGAAAAAGATGGGCTAATGCAGACAAGACTGGAATTGGGAAGATCAGGGCATGTGAACAGAGTTAATTAGATACCCTTCCCTGACTTTCCAAAAAGGAAAAACAAGTCCTCAAAATATATCAAAATACCAAAAGTTCATGCAAAAAAATTAAATTTATTTGGAAACCAACACAAGTGACAGTTGTATTTGTTGCACATTTTTGTTGTAAATATAAAATCAAAATTAAAGAAGGAAGGAAGAAAAAAAGAAAGAAAGAAAGAAAGAAAAAAGAAAGAAAAAGAAAAGAAAACAATATTACTGATTGACCAGGCTGATTTAACCGGGCCATGTTACAGACATTCCAGCCTCTAATACTTTGTTCTTAACATGTTTATGATTACTCAAACAGCATTTTCTACCTATGGCGTATTGAACATTGTGAAAATTATTTTTAAAAAAAGAAAACGGAAATTTCAGCTTAATAATGCTGCTTGTATGCACTGTCTCTAATCTCCCCAAACAAACCTTACATCCCTTATGTTCTACATTTTGGTTTGTTGTGATCAGATTGCAGTTAGAGAACAGTCTTGTTGAGACAGCTTGAAAAGCTCCATAATCAATCAACATGATTACAATTAGTGTATATGCTTGAACCTAGTAGATGCAAAATCATTCCATAGTCTTTTGTTAGTTTTTGCAGCTAATTCTGGTATTCCATATAGTAACTTATTTACTCGTGAGAAAAAAACCCCACTTGCACAGATGTTTTATTGTGTGTCACAGGATATACAAATGTTCATGTATGCTCTGTAACTGAACTGAACTAAACTGAACTGAACTCACTTTTCAAGAGCTTCAGTTCCCTTGTAGTCGCCATGGAGAGGCCTTGAAGATGGAATTGCCTGTTTTACCAAGACGTTGGCTTTTTAAAAACCTAGCTTTTGTTCATATTGCTATAACAACAACAGCACTAGTTTTAGGGAGGTGACAGAATATGCATTGAAGTTTCCTGGCCTCTCTCTCTTCTTAGTGACAAACGAGATCGTTACACTCAGCTATTTGGAGCCTCGGACAGAGTATGAGCTGTGTGTACAGCTGGTGCGCCGTGGAGAGGGCGGAGAAGGGCATCCTGGACCAGTGAGACGCTTCACTACAGCTTCCATCGGTCAGCTGAAGCCAGCAGGCTTTATTCCTGAGTTGGGTGGGAGGGGAAGGAAGGGGAAAGAGGAAGGAAGACCAGGAAGGGTGGTGGTGGGTGAGTGGGTGGGTGGGGATGGAGGTGGAAGGGGTTTGCTTTTGAATGGGTGGGAAAGTGACAGGAAGGTTAGCAGCTTCAAGCCAAACAATTCCTTTATTTGGGGCTGGACTCCTGGGGGGAGGGTTTTGGAGACATCTAGAAGGACAGAGAAGGAAGCAGATGAGCTGTCAGGAAGGCAGGGTCATCCCTTAGGACTTGGTATTTACTTAGCAACAAATGTGCTGAGACTTGGCTCCTGCATTTCACCCCCAACTTCCTGTTTCCATCTGAAGGGTCCAGGCTTCAGCCATGAACAGTTTATTTACTTAAAAAAATAATAATTCTTAACTTTTCAAAGTATTTGTGCACATAGTTAGAACATCAAATAGAAGGAATGGCTTTTATCAAAAGAACAGTATTTCCCTCCTCTATCAGTCCTGTTTCCCCTTGGCTGCCATTTTTATCTCCTGATACCTTTTTACTTTGTCATGGGGCTTGAACTCAGGGCCTGAGCACTGTCCTTGGGCTTTTCTCATGGCTAGAGCTGTACCACTTGAGCCACTTCTGGCTTTTTTCTATTATGTGGTACCAAGGAATGGAACGCAGGCCTTTGTGCATGCTAGGCAAGCACTCTACCACTAGGCCATGCTCCCAGGCCCTCTCTACTACTTTGAGCCACAGTGCCACTTCCAGTTTTCTAGTGCGTAACTGGAGATAAGAGTCTCAGTGACTTTCCTGCCCGGGCTGCCTTTCGAACATTGGTTTTCAGATCCCAGCCTCCTGAGTAGTTAGGATTGCAGGCATGAGCCACCAGCGCTTGGCTAGAGATGTTTTTCGATTTATCAGGGGTGTCCAGTATCTGTTGGCTTCCCATTTTGTGAATGGAGAAGCTTGTAGAGTGTCCTGGGTGCTGACCTAGGCTCCAGCTTTCTGCTATCAGGCAGGAGTTACTTTGTTTTATCCAGGTAGAAATCAGACAAGTAAGCACATCTTTCTTAGTGTTGATAACTTTGGGCTCCAGAGAGTCACAGGCTGGGCTTTCAAACAGAGTGTTGTCTGTCTGTCTTTCTTTCTTTCTTTCTTTCTTTCTTTCTTTCTTTTTTCGTTCTCTCTTTCTTCCTTTCTTTCTTTCTTTCTTTCTTTCTTTCTTTCTTTCTTTCTTTCTTTCTTTCTTTCTTTCTAAACCCTGAGAACCATAGGCTTACAATTGTAAACTTTTAAAGCTGGAGGCTTGTTATACAGGGCTTAAAGCCCCAATATCTTGTGGCAAGATTTGCAGCTTTTCGGCTTCAGGCTCTTCACTCCCTAGTGGCCCTCTGGAGCTCTTCTAAGACAGAGGCCTGCAGTGAGCGTAGCTGTGGCTCCCAGCCTTAACTCTCCACATTCTCTCATCTTCTATAGTCTCCATGTTTCCATCCTCTCCCTCAGCACTCCCCTATCTTTAGCTTCTTGCAGGTTCTGCTCTCAATAGCTCTCTAGAACACTTCCGTGGCCTTCTGGCTACCCAGGGCTTATTGGTGATTTTCAAGAATATTTTTATTGTAGGTATAGAGGTGATATACAAAAGGGGTTACAAGTACATAAGTCAGGTAATGAGTACAATGTCACCCCTTCACTCACTGTCTCCAGGTTTTCCCTTCCATCCCCACCCACATCTCGTATTTGTTTTCCAGATAGTGTCTAGTTGAGTATCACAGCTGCATTTTTTGTCCCTTTATCCCTACATTTCTGTGCCCCCTTACCTCCCCAAAGACAGATAAATGAACAAACAAAAGAGAAAGAAATGAAAACAAAAACAACAACAAAGGAAAAAAACTCTGCATTTCCTGGAGTTCATTTTGATACATTTTTTTTTATGAAGAAAGGTACCCAGGTATTGCACCTCTGTGTTCCTCCCCTAAGAATATCATCCTTTGGTCTCACTGTATGTGAATGCCTAAAGTTCTATATAACTTAGCAAGTCTGGGTGTATTGTAAATCTAGCTTCTGCATATGAGAGAAAACATGTGCCATTTGTATCTCTGAGCTTGGCTTACCTCACTTAGTATGATTTGTTCTAGGTCCATTCTTTTCCCTGCCAGTGACAAAATATTATTCTTCTGCTAGCTGTGTAGAATTCCATTGTGTATAGGTACCACAGTTTTTAGATCCACTCATCTACTGTTTTCTTTCATTGTGATATTTTCATATATGTTTGTAACATACTTTGATCAAGTTTACCTGCTCTACAGCCTTTTCTTATTCCCCAAACCTCTTCCGCACTTTTATTACAAGTTCTTGGTTTACTTTTTTCTTTGCCAGTCACAGGGCTTGAATTCAGGGCCTAGGTGCCATCCCTGGCTGTTTTGCTCAAGGCTAACATTCTACCACTTTGAGCCACAGCTCCATTTCTAGTTTTCTGGTAGTCAACTGGAGAACATAGTTTTAGGGACTTTCCCATCCGGAATGGCTTTGAACCACAATCCTCAGATCTCAGCCTCTTAAGTAGCTAGGATTTTTAGGAATGAGAGCCATCAGCAAGCATCCTGCTTTTAGTTCACTTTAGTCCAGCCTCCTCCACCCATGATCAGAGTAACAAGTAGGTAAAAGACCATTTAGGAGAAACCTTTATTTATTAGGTTCTAACATTGCAATCCAGAGAGAGGAGGTGCCTAGTAGACTCCTACCAAGATAACTGAAAAAGAGTGACAAACAGCCTACTTATTATATAGCTAAAAGAGACCGGTGGCATGCTCGTGAATGAATTAAGTGTCATCATTCGCACTACAGCTTCTGGTTCCACCCGTTGCAAGCCATACATAAAAACCAATCATGAGCCTTGTATAAGCACAGGCCTTTTTTCTGCCAATCACAATTTTCTTTTTGCTTACTCCCTAAGGGAAAGGCTTTTCCCCATTCCTTCCTAATTGAGGACTATGCAGCCTGTGGGTGGATTTCTTTGGCCCAGTTGCAGGCAAGGTTATGTGGAAGTCACCAAGGCTTGTCATGGCTGAAGTGAAGTGTTTGGTGACTTGAGTGAGATTTTCTGATGCTGGCACAAGCTGAAGAAGTTGTGACTGGAACAAGTCATCCAGAAGTCAAAGATAAAGCTCTGGGGCTAGCCACAAAAACTGTAATGCTCCATGCCACCAGAATATAGTTTCCTAAGGTGTTTCTGAAGTATTTAAAACTTCCGGATTGCTATAACAGTACCACCAGTCATTAAAATGGGGTCTGCTTGACTGACATCTTACTGTTCAAGGCAGCTGCGCAAAAGGGAAGAGTCTGACAGCGTCTGTCAAAGGGTCAACTCAGTCTGGCCTTCAACAACTTAGCTTATTTGAAAGAAGGCAAACACTTGTAATAGATAGCTCACTGACATTAATATTCCTAATAGTACTGAAGAGTGTTTAATTCTTAGCCAAAAACTGTCAGGGAGAGCTGGGGTCCTCTGATCTATCCTAGCTGGAGATGTCATCAGGTTGTGGCATAAAGGCAAAGGATAGTTAATTCTCTCTCAGGTTAGTGTTGATGAATCAAAAGAGAAATTATGTGATTCAGAAAGAATTTATGGGACAAAACATGAAACTCTTCACACACCCATGCTGTACTGTCTTCAATTCTTGAAGAGTCTCCTTGTCCCGTTATTTAAATTTTGTGGATGCTTCCTTTTATAAAAAGTCCAACTATTTCTATAGACTATTTCTATGTGTTGTTTGAGGTGATACAGGCCAGGGAGACCAGGAGAGAAGAAAAGAAAATGGAACATATTGCAGAATAAAGGGCAAACAGAAGCCAGGTGCCAATAGCTCACACTTGTAATCTTAGCTGGTCAGGAGGCTGAGACTTGAAGATGAAACTTCTAAGGTAACTGGGACAGGAAAGTCGATAAGACTCTTTATTTTTTTTTGCCAGTCCTGGGCTTGAGCCCAGGGCCTGAGCCCTGTCCCTGGACTTTTTCAAGGCTAGAGCTCTACCACTTGAGCTTAAGCATAACTTCCAGTTTTTTTCTATGTATGTGGTACTGAGGAATCGAACCTGGGTCTTCGTGCATGCTAGACAACACTTTTACCACTAGGCCAAACTCCCAGCCCATCAATGAGACTCTTATCTCCAACTGACTACCCAAAACCTGGAAGGAAAGTTGTGGTTCAAGTGACTGAGCATTTAACTTTGAGCACAAAACTTAGGGGCAGCACTCAGACCTTGAGTTCAAGCTCCAGGACCATCACATAAACACACACGCACACACACACATACACCACACAGAGGCAGATGAGGCTATGTGAGGGATTACTGTGTTCCCAAATGAAAGAAAAAGGAAAAATTGCTGTACATAGAGTTTTTTGTCTCTAGGGAGCTTAGGCGGCTTACGAGTGCTCTTCCAAACACCACCTCTCCCTGCAATATTGTCATTGCAAGCTTGATTTTGGGTGGCTCCTTTTGGGGGTGTTGGTGTGTGTGTGTGTGTGTGTGTGTGTGTGTGTGCGCGCGTGTGTCTGCGGGGGTATATGTGTCTGTGTGTATTTGTGTATATGTGTTTATGCATGTATGGGTGTATGTGTATCTGTGTATGCATACATGTATATGTGGTATGTGTGTAGCTATGTATGTGTGTGTGCATGAGTGTGTTTGTGTTTGTGCAGGGGGTGCTGGGGATTGAAATCAGTGTCTCTACAATGCTAGACAAATAGTTGATCACTGGGCTATATCTCAAACTTTGGGTGGCTCATTTTGGAACTTAAACTGTAGATTCTGGCAAAAGGAGTGGACATCACTTCTCTCCATTTACCTAGAATCCAAAGGAAGAATTAATAAGACATTTACTTTAATTGCAAGAAAATGTGTTCCTGGTTATTCTTTTTCATTATTGTTCAGAGCAATCCAAGCTGCTGACAGGAATTCCTGTAGGCAAGGACAGGTATTTACTTTCACCTCTAGAACAGTGTTTCTCAAATCCATTTATGGAAAGTCCACACCTTAAGGAATTTTTAGCTCCTCCGCCTTTTATGGTCCTTATAGACCCTACCCTTTATAACATTTTTGTTGTTGTTGGTTATGGGGCTTGAACTTCGGGCCTAGGTGCCATCCCTAAGCATTTCAGCTTAAGACTAGCGCTCTACCACTTCAGCCACAGTGTCACTTCTGGTTTTTTGGTGGTTAACTGGAGATATGAGTCTCACAGATGTTCATGCCCAGTCTGTCTTTGAACTGTGATCCTCAGATCTCAGCCTCCTGAGTAGCTAGGATTACAGGCGTGAACCACCAGTGCCTGGCTTTTGTGACATTTTTAAGGATATATTTTATCTGTAACTAGTTGTGCAAAATAGTCAACAAAGTAGTTTATGAATACAAGGCATCTAGATCATTGAGAACCCTTTTGTCATTTTCCCCATTTATGACATTTCAATACCACAAATATACTCCATCTATTTGTGTATTTTGCCCATTAGCCCATATCATAAAGTTTTGTCATACTGCCAGAATCAAATTGGCCCTCTAGTGGTGATAATGAGAATGCAGGAATGAGAGTTGAGGAATTCTATTTTGTTTCCATATGGCTTTGTACCTGGAATAAATCACTATTATTATCTCAAATTATACAAGTACTTTCGTTGTTTATTGACACAATATAAAAGAGAGAGAGAAGGAAGATAGGTAGGATGGAGGAATGAGCGTAGCCTCTAATAATCTTCCAAACATACTAACATATTCACCATCTCATTTATTCATCCTGTGTAGACTGAAGATGAATAATTTTTCCTTTGAGCTTAGAGAGTTTATAAATTTGTCATGGTTACAAAACTGAAACAACATGTACCTGTCTGTCTGATTCGGAAGCCCATCTTCCATATTGTTTCCTTTCAATTACCTTTTCAGTACCCCCAGTTCATAAGAGTAATGGTGGCCAAACAGGTTTGATCAGGGGAAGTAACTGTGAAATTACTTTAAAATGTAATTCCAAAATAGTGACAGAAATGCTAAATACTCATAGTCCTAAAAGCTTGGAAAACCACTGTTTTTATTTTTAATTATTTTCTCTTTTCCAAATTGTAGACTTGTCTGCCATCAGGTTACAGTAAAAGCTTTCATTTATGTGCTATAAATATATTTATTGGGCTTCCACACTCTTCTTAATGATCTCTTTTAATTCCGTGGATGCCTATATCTACTCATTAAAGAAGTTCCCCATTTTGAATATTTAGATTTCTTCTGGTTGTTTGTTGTTATAATTAATGTTATAACAAACATGTATATAGATTACCCTCTTTCTTTGGAATTTTTTTTCAGGATAAATCCCTGGTAGTCAAATAGTAGGACTAATGTAGATGGCCTGTTTTAAAGCTCCTGATGTTTCCCAAAGAATTGTATAGATTGACTGATTGATTGATTGATTGATTGATTTTTACCAGTCCTAGGGCTTAACCTCAGTACCTGGGCACTGTCCCTGAGCTTCCTTTTGCTCAAGACTAGAACTCTACTACTTAAGCCATGGCCTTTTCTGTTTATGTGGCACTGAGGAATCAAACCTAGGGCTTCATGCATGCTAGACAAGTACTCTACTACTAAGCCACATCCCCAGCCTGTACAGTTTGATTAAAATAACTCAAACTCTGCAATACAATTATTTTAAAGACTTGTTACTTAGTTGAGGAGAAAGCATAGTATAGCTACTTGCTTGTGCTTATTTGATAGCTTTTAAAGTTGTGTATGACATGAAAGGTATGATTATTCTTTTGAGAAGTGTATTGGGGCTGTCATTAGTGGGTTTTTCTATTTTATCTTTTTGGTGATAGGGCTTGAACTCAGGGTCTGGGTACTGTCCCTTAGCCCGTTCCCTTCAGGTTGGTGCTCTTCGACCTGAGCCACCATTCCCCTTCTAGCTTTTCAGTGGTTAATTGGAAATAAGGGTCTTGTAGATATCCCTGTTTGAGGTGGTTACAAATGGGGATCCTCGGATCTCGGTTTCCTGCAGTATGTGGATTACTGGCGTGAGCCACTGTCATCAGTTTTATCTTCTGAAAAATAATTGTCTTTCTGGTTTCCCCTAGGACTCCCTCCTCCAAGAGGTCTCAGTCTCCTTCCAAAAGATCAGACCACACTAAATTTGACCTGGCAGCCGATATTTACAAACTCAGAAGATGAATTTTATGTTGAAGTGGAGAGGAGATCGGTACAAAAAAAAAGTGACCAGCAGAACATTAAGGTGTCAGGCAACTTGACTTCTGTGCTGCTGAACAACTTAAAGCCCAGAGAACAATACATAGTCCGGGCCAGAGTCAACACCAAGGCCCAAGGGGAATGGAGTGAGGATCTCACTGCCTGGACCCTCAGCAACAGTAAGTAACCTGTGCTACTTCAGCCTCACCTCCCTGGGCCATTTGAACCTAGCTTCCATCATTTCAAAGCTAGTTTGAGGGATCATGAAAAATAGTTAATTGGGACTAGATACTAACTAGAGTCTGATCACTTCTTTTGGAGCCCTGGATAGTATTTCCTCAGCCACTCTTTCTCATGCCAGTAACTTGTGAAAGTATGAACTGTTCTGTCCATGTTTAGGAATTCTTTGTTATATGTCTCTATGTGTGTGTGCATATGTATGTATGTAAGTATGTATGTATGTATGCGAGTATATAGTCTTACTTTTGTGAAATTTAAAGTTATAGAACAATAGAGATTAACACAAGAATACACTCTTGCCATTCATGATTAACAACTGTTCACTGTCATGTTTGCTTTCATTAGCCGTTTTGTTCAAAGTAGTAACAATTCAAATATGTTAAATTCTTTCCTCTTTTTTGTACTGGCCCTGGGACTTGAACTCAGGTCCTGGATGCTGTCTCTAAGCATTTGTTCTCAAGGATAGTGCTCCATCACTTGAGGAGCTGCAGCTCTGTTTCTGGCGTTTTGGTAGTTAATTGGACATAAGGGTCTCATGACCTTTTAGCCTTGACTAGCTTTGAACCATGATATATATGATATCCTTGTGACTCTAGATTTATTCCCTTCACTCCACAGATGACCAGAAGTATGGATTTATGCGCCTTTCCTGTATAATTTTAGTATGGATCCACAAGTATACAATGCCTTGCTGAATAAATAAGATTTGTGTGCATGTGTATGTGTGAGTGTGTACATGTGTGTGCACAGGGCTATTCCTAGGACTTGAAGTCAGGGCCTTGGTGCTGCCCCTAAGCTTTTGTGCTCAAGATAGTGCTCTACCACTTGAGCCACAGCTCTGTTTCTAGATTCTTGGGGGTGAACTGCAGATAAGAGTCTCACAAACCTTCCTGCCCAGGCTGGCTTTGAACCATGATCCTCAGATCTCAGCCTCCTAAGTAGCTGGGATTGTTAAGTATGAGTTACTACTGCTTGGCCAAGTAGGATGTTTCTCTATTAGTTTGGTAGCTATGATGTATTCCAAACTTTGATACATTCATTGTTATAATTATGCCATGTTCTTTATCCAGTTCCTTTCAGATGGCATTTGGATGGTTTTTAGTGTTTACTATTACATGTGGTAATACATTAGACATGTGCATGGATGGGAAGAGGTCCAGAAGTGAAACTCATGGATAGCGTTACTGCAAAGCGGTACTCATTGTGTAAGCGCTCACACTGTGAATGCTTGCATTTCCAAGTTCACCTTAATATCTCTGCCCTTTCCCTATATTTGCACTCCCATCCCTTTTTAGTGTTGCTGAACTCAAAAATAATAATAATAAAAAAGATGCACTACAGCCCTTTCACAACCCATAGCTGGGTGCGGGGGTGTGTGCCTGCCATCCTAGACTACAAAGCAGGCTGAGATTAGGTAATTATGGTTCTAGGCCAGCCTAGGACCTTTCTCAACAAAAAGCTGGAGGCTGAGGCGTAAGCTGGGTATCCTAGCCACGACAGGAAGCCTAGCAAGTAGCTGTAAGATTGTGCCTAGGAAAGACTTTATGTTAGTACAAATCAGACAAAAATGGGAGGGGGCTAGAGGTATGACGCAGTGCTAAGTGCCATCTACCAAGTGCAAGATCCAGATTTCCAATCCCAATACCAAAAATAACTATTATTAATTTCAATTTTATTGCCTCAGTAAGTAGAAAAATTGAGACTTCTTATGTTCATGGATTATTGTGTTTTTCATATATTGTTAATAGTAGTTGCTTATTTTCTATAGACTATCTTTTATAAAAATCAACAAAAAGCTTAGTAATCTAGCAAAGGAAGTTAAGATATATTGTTAATGAGTTATTGTAATTTGTGGGTAATTTACCACATGCTAGATTTAGAAAATATCATAAGCTAGCATCTGATTCTTATAAACTGCCATGGTTACCTAAGGAATATGATATGGCAACTTGTTGTGATGGAATGAGTAAATTTAGAATAAAGAAGCATTTCTGAGAGGCCAGGAGTTTGGCTTAGTGGTAGAGTGCTTGCTTGCCTAGCATGCACGAAGACCCAGGTTCAATTCCTCAATACCACATATATAGAAAAAGCCAGAAGTGGTGCTGTGGCTCAAGTGGTAGAGCTCTAGCCTTGGGAAAGCTCAAGAACAGTGCTCAGGTCCTGAGTTCAAGCCATAGGACTAGCAATAAAGAATAAAAGCAAAGTATTTCTGAGAACTAGGATAGAATGAATATAACATAAGACATGACTCAAAGTTCCCAAATTTCCTTAAGAGCAAATTTTATATGGAAATTCAATGGCATATACAATGAATAGTAAGAGTCTACTAATTGCTTGTTGGGTCATAAGCAAGTCCTTTAAATGACAGTGTTATAATTTTATCATTTCTAAAATTTGGATAATAAAAGCATTAACTCTGCTTGTCTATCTGCCTATGTCAGAGTAGGGACTCTATGTAGAATCTCAGAATAAAATAGCCTAAGTTACCTTGTGGCCCATGCCTTTTGGGAAAAGAGTCCCAGAGAGATTTCAGGTATGGTTCTGATCATATCATTTTTGTTCCTGAAAACCTCAGAGATTTCTCCCCCTGTCTCTTTCTCATGCTGCCTGTCTCCTGGATGGAAGGTACTCACTTCCTGCCACAGTCTGAAGGCTTTGTCTAGTAGGCGCTTTATACTGAAGGACACATAGGCCTGCCTACTGCACTACATGTACATTTAGAGAAGACAAACCAATTGTTACAGTGGCTAAGATGCTAGACTTCGCAGCTAGCGTGCTAGAGTCAAATCTTGTGTCTTCTACTTAAGAGCCATGTGACTTCGGCTGGGTCACTTAATCCAGCTCTGTGTCAGTGCTTACAGAAATGCTATCAGGAAGAGGAAATGAGTTATAAAAGGAGCAACACCTATCTACAGTAAGCACAATGTAACAGTCAGCTCTCCTGAGCTTTCATTCCATCTGGCATTTGGAACAGGGTCTGTAGGTTGGTGGAGCACAGGATTTTTGAGGCCTTCATAAAGTACAGTGACAAGTGAGAGGCACTTTGCCATTTCCCTGTCTGTGCCTATCTTTCAAGTCTGCACAGAGTCTGGTACCACTACTAGTGGACTGGAGTTGTGGTCAGGGCAAACCTACTCTCATCCCTGAAATACAAGCTAACATGAACTGTCTCTCAAAAGCACAGGGATCTGAGATGGTAGCATATCTTACACGAATTCTTTTCTTTACTTTCTAGTTATCCCTCCTCAACCAGAAAACATCAAAATCTCCAATATCACAGACACATCAGCTGTGATTTCTTGGACAATACTGGATGGCCATTCTATCTCTTCCATTATTATCCGTTATAAGGTTCAGGGTGAGAATGAAGACCAGCACATCGATGTAAAGATCAAGAATGCCACCATCACTCAATATCAGCTCAAGGGCCTTGAGCCTGAGACAGCTTACCAGGTAGACATTTTTGCTGAGAACAACATAGGATCAAGCAACCCAACCTTTTCTCACGAACTGATGACCCTCTCAGAATCTCAAGGTTGGTAGATTGGCCAAGTATCTGTGCAGAGTATTTTTAGAAAACATCAGAAAATCAGCATTACCTCGAGATATTTACCTCATGTGCATGTCAAATATTCATCCTACTAGGCCTTGCTACTTCTATATAAGTCTTTGAAATAAAAATGTCCTTCTTAAGGAGCCTATTGATCCATTTTCTGTTATTAAGCCATTAAAAAAATGGGAACATAAGAAAACTCTGGGGTGTGTGATTTTTGCTACTGTGGAGAAAAAAACCCACAATGGAACTTACTTATGGGAGGCAAGATAAGAGCTTCAGTGGGAGGCACCAAAGCTGTATCCCATTCCTCTCAAGATAAGGTCTTCTTTTAGTTGAATTGATATTGTGCCATTCTGGCTTTTCGTCTACTTTTCTATTTGGGTCTCCAGGTTTACCTCCAACCCCCCACCTTGAAGAAAGGAAACTCTTTGAGATAGAGTTCTTTCCCCAGTTCCCACTGTCGTGAAACTTTCTGATGGTAATTTAGATAAGGCCCTGGAATGGCTGGAGCCATTGCATGGAGTCCATGCAAATGATTCTCGCTGCAAACGATGCTCTGCAAACACTGTGTGTGAGCAAGGGAATATAGGCGAGGGGAATGCAATGTTTACGAATTAATCATTTGGCTTCAGTCTACTTTTCAGAAAGTTGTATAACACTGGAAACTTCTTGGATCTCTCGGAGGGTTACTTACTAATCGAGACAACAACAAACTGTGTTTCTCATTGCTTGTCCTGGAACATTTTTGAAATATCCAAGGGGCGATGCATTTACCAATTCATTCTAGAAATTTCTCATTTTAAAACAAGGGAAATAGAACAATGAATATATCTTATGGACTCTTAAGGTCTTAGCATTAAAGAACATTAGAGCATTTTTGGAAAGTGAGGGATTAAGATTAAAAAATGGTTTAGTCTCTCAAAATTCATCATACACCTTATTACTCATTGTTATATTCGATGTGCTCACCTACTTGGGCATATACTTAGAATTAAAGTTGAAGAAATGATATCAACTAATGGCTAGCCCATTGCCATTTTTAAAGCATAGTTGCACATATTTTAATTTTTGTTTTGAAATTTTATGTGCCAGGTCTGGGGCTTGAACTCAGGGTCTGTGCACTGTCCCTGAGGTCTTGTGCTCAAGGATAGTGCTCTACTACTTGAGCCTATAACTCTACTTCTGGCTTTTTGGTAGCTAAATTGCAGATAAGAGTTTCCTGGACTTTCTTGCCTGGGTTGGTTTTGAACCCTGATCCTCAGATCTCAGCCTACTGAAGAGCTTGGATTATAGGTGTGAACCATTGGCCTGTACATATCTTTAAAAACTGTTTTCCACTGAATTTGAGAAAAGCAAATGAGTAGCCATGGGAGACTCCTTAATTAATTGGCAGGTCTAGAGCCACTGTCATATTCCCATTACACCGTGCTTCCTCCTGCAGATGGTCTTTCTTTGCTCATGTGGACCTACACTAATATGGCTGCTTCACCTCTGTTCCTTGCACAGCCTCAGCAGACCTGGGAGGAGGGAAGATGCTGCTAATAGCCATTCTCGGCTCAGCGGGAATGACCTGCCTGACGGTGCTGTTGGCCTTTCTGATCATGTTGCAATTGAAGAGGGCAAATGTCCAAAGGAGAATGGCCCAAGCCTTCCAAAACGTGGTAGCATCTTATCCTCTTATTACCTAATGAGGGCTAGTCCACATAGAAGTAGAATCTTAACTTCTGAAAAGTGAATGCACTTGCAAAGCAAGTTATTTCCATTATACGAAGATCATTAGCCTGACTGTAGTTTTTTTTTTTTTAACAAGAACAAGTTTGAGAGTGAAAGGAATAGTATTTTGTTCAAGGCTAATAGTGCTCTTCCTCTTGAACTACAGCTCCACTTTAGCTTTTTTGCTGGTTAATTGCAAATGAGAGTCTTAAGGATTTTTTTTTTCTGCCCAGGCTGGCTTCAAATCATGATCTTGGGATCGTGGGGGTAATCTGAGTAACTAGGATTGCAGGTGTGATCCACCAATACTTTGCTCAAAAGTACTTTTTTTTTGCTGCTTGAACTCTGGGCCCAGACACTGTCCCTGAGTTCTTCAGCTCAAGGCTACTGCCCTACCTCTGGGCCTGGACTCTATCCCTGAGCTCTTTAGCTCAAGGCTACTGCTCTTTGAGCCACAGCACCACTTCTGGTTTTCTGGTGGTTAATTGTAGATAAGGGTCTCCCAGACTTTAGTGCCGGGCTGGCTTTGAATCGCGATCCTCAGATCTCAGCCTCCTGAGTAGCTAGGATTACAGGCATGAGCCACAAGCACCCAGCTAAAAAAAAAACCTACTCTTTTTTCATATATTTTTATTGTAATTAATAGAAGGGTTACATTATATTCACCAAATAGAATGTGCATTACTTCACAAACATAGATACCATTTCTCATGTCTTGGTCCCCATTTCCCTCCCCCCACACCCGCCCCTCACCTTGTTTTCCCCGGACTCAAAGGAACATAGGCTCAGTCGTTTCCCTCATTTGTCATAATCAGTAGAAACTTTGGGTTCCTAGCAGAGATTTATAATAGAACAAAACCTAGATACATAAGGCCATATAGTATGACACTAAGTGAAAGGACCTCCAGGATATAGAAACAAAAGCCATATAATGAGTGATTGTTGTCCTTAATGAACTATATTATCTCTCATCTCTTTTGCTATCTCTTGGTTATTTCATATTGTTACAGTATTTTACCTTGTTATCCGATATATTGTATATGTTTATTTGGTTTTTTGAAAAAATTACTCTCAATTATTGTGCAGATAACCAGGCATGAACAGGCATGCAACAAGACTCCCTTCTCCTTATCCCCCAAATGTGATCTATGGGTATCCTAGTAATGATTCACCTGAGAGAATAATCTTGTAATAGGGTGACTTGATCATTTTCAGTTAGAAGAGCAGGAAGGCATCTAGACTTCAATGTGATAGATAAGATGTATTAAACAGATTTCCTTGTATTTTTCTATCCTCTCCGTCCCCACACACACTTTCTATGCCTAGTAGTATCTCCCTTACTCCCATCAGCTCTCATAAGTATGGGAGTTATATATTCTCCTGTGCCTCTTTTAAATTGCCTGCCATCAAACTCCATAGCATTGTAGTGCTTCATTCTTTAATCCAGGAATTTTGGCCAGCAGCAAATATCTACAGATTATACATTTCCAACACTTGAGTCCTTTTGCTATCCTAAACTCTGGATGTTTCTGTAGCTTATTGTTTCAAGCTCTATAATAGTTTTATACCCAATGCTGTCAATTTTGTATATAAGAACACTAAGCATAATGAAATACTTCCAATTGGATGTTCCTTCATGTACCTGAATATCCAAAGTTCCATTTTATAAGGAAGACAAGGGGAATTTCATTGACTGGATACAGACCAGAGCTGGCTGAATGCAGATTATCAGTGGAGAGAAAGAACTGACATGGAAGATGGGAGTTCTGGACCTTGTCATTGTATTAATGGTTTGTCAGGATATAGTCAGGAGCCATTGAATTCTGGAAAACAGGACCTGGTGTGATAGGTTTTGCTTGTAAACATGAGTACTCCTGGTTCAGAGACTTTAAACGTTAGGATGGAAGGGCATGAAAGGGAGATTGAGAGGAGTGCCAAGAATGGAGGAGGACCATAATGCTTGCATCTCTGTTACTCAGATCTGCATATGACTGGTCCATACCAGTTCTCAAAGTTATTTTTGCAAAGCCAGAGCTGGTCACCTGTTCATTACACAGTTGAGTAGAAAACTCCACCGTAACTAACTTGGGAATGCACACATGTGCCACAAATATTGCTGTCTTTTCTTTTTCAGTCTTTCCAATCCTTGCAGGTAGATAGGCTTTCTTATCAAGAACCAGACTTAGATCTATGCAGTTTTTTGCTCTTTTTTTTTGACAGTGGAAGTGGGCTACGCCATTTCATTTACTGTCTTCCAGCATCCTTGATTATTTCTTCATATGGTTTGGATACAACACAGAAGATATCATGCAACATAGAATAATGATTTAAAAAATACACAATGGAGTTCTATGCTGCCATTCATAAGGAAATGGAAAGACTTGGAGAAGATCACATTAAGTGAAGTAAAGCAGACCCAAAGAAACATAGACTCTATAGTTTCACTTTTGTAATAATTAGTGCACATCTAGGATTCTCCTAGCAAATGACCATAATAGCTCAAAAGCTATGTACATATACGATAACACTAAACCAGTTGAACTCTAGGATAAGGAAACAAGAGGTTTATCTTTGTGATTGTCGTTCTCAATGTACTATATGCAGTTATTTCTTTTCTCTTTTTTTCCCTCTAATGGTTAATCTCATGTGGTTACTGTATCTGACTTTGTTACCTGGTATATTGTATATATGTTTATTTGTTTATTTGAAATAAGAAAGGGGGGAACAATGATTGGGAGGGAGTGGGGGAAGGGAAAGGGGACATAAACAAGAGAATAGGATATCAGTGTTCCAGAAGTAATGTACCCACTACCTGATGAATGCAACTGTAACCCCTCTATACATTACTCTGACCAAAAAACATAAAACAAAAAACAAATCCTATGAGAAAACAATGAAAAAATAAAATAACTCTTTTTCTAGAGGGAAGAACCAGCTGTGCAGTTCAACTCAGGAACACTGGCCCTGAACAGGAAGGCCAAAAACAACCCGGATCCCACAATCTATCCGGTGCTTGACTGGAATGACATCAAGTTTCAAGATGTGATTGGTGAGGGCAACTTTGGCCAGGTTCTCAAGGCGCGCATCAAGAAGGATGGGTTACGGATGGACGCGGCCATTAAGAGGATGAAAGGTCAGTGCTGAGATGGAGAGGTAGCACATCCTCGGGATGGGGACCGTATGTGATTCCTGTCGAAATCTTTCCTCTGTGCCTTCCGTTTACCATGCCAGAAGTTTGGCCTGGTGTCAGATGGGTCTGCTGTGTGGGTACAGCTCAAGGTGATGCTTCCTTTTTGAGATGGAGCCTATTTAGCCTCAGGATATAGATATGAAAGGTGAAGGTAGGGGCTATTTGGATACCAATGTCTTGCTTCCTGGGGATTTGAGAATGCTGTTTCTCTACCATATACTACTAACTTGCAGGCAACATTGTTTTTCCCTAAGGTAGCAGTTCTCAAAATTGTCCTGCATCAATATCACCTAAAAGGTTGTTCCAAAACAGAGTACTGGGTTCATCTTGTAGTTTCTGAGCCAGGAGGTATGAGCATGGACAAAGAACTCGCATCTCTGCTAAATCCCTGAGTGCGACTGTTCCTGTGAGTCTGGAGACTCCCACAGAATAGTCTTAGATTATCTGTGTCAACATTTCTAGAGAAATTGTTAGACAGGGATGACAGGACAGAAGAAAATCCAACCCAGCTTCCTGACTAGACAGCAACTTTTATAAAATGTCATTAGGGTTTGACTAAACAGCAAGTTAATAAATTGGCTTTGAAAGTGGGGAAGGAAAGATGAGATAGAGTGACAGATGTAGTGAATCTGACCAGTGTACCTTGCATGTATAGATGGTCACAAAAGCCTCTTATCCCACTGATTGATGCTAATAAAATGTGGGGAGGAGGAGAAAGAACTGCAGAAAAGGGTAAATTAATAACATTAATTAAAGTAAGGCATATGCATTGTTCATGACATTTAACCAAAACTTTGGTTCCTCTCTTTATCTATCTATCCCGAGATAGCACTTCTAGCTGAGACAGCTAGAGGTTAAAAATGGGGACATCTTACCTCTACCAGGTCCTTTCCTTGAGGATTCCTTGAGAGTTAACAAAATGTAAGAGGAGTGGTACTCGTTCAGGGGCAATTTTGCTTCTTAGGGATGTGTGGTAATGTCTGGACCCAGGTTTGGTTGTGGTGCTGGAATCTAGTACATGGATACCATGCCCTCCAGTGCGTAGAGCACCCCCAAATCACAAAGAATTACCAGCACCAAGTCGACAGTGCTGAGTTGAAGGAACTCTTCTGTTTGTGGTCTGGTTTTCCGGACTTGATGGTGACTGAGTGCACATGAAGGTCATGGGGAGGACAAGAGGACAGAGGTGTAATGAAGAGGGATCACAACCCTTGTGTTCCTTCCTAGAATATGCTTCCAAAGATGACCACAGGGACTTTGCAGGAGAACTGGAGGTGCTTTGTAAACTTGGACACCATCCTAACATCATCAATCTCTTGGGAGCATGTGAACATAGGGGTAAGATGCTTTCGTACTCTTGTTTTCCTTTCCAGGTTAAAAACAAAGACAAAACAGGCACATTCCATGCTAAAAATAGGAAAGATAATGATCTTTAAGAGACTACTTGTTTTCTTTAAGTTGTAGTTCATTCGGAATGTGTCTCTTATCCCTAGTTATGAATGTGCTAGGATTGGCCATCCTTTGGTAGGTAGATGCTGAGACTGGATGATTGATTTGGACCCTGAGGTGGTTTTGTTATTGCTACCATGGCTCTTACCCACCCTCAATCTCAGTAAGGTGGGGACTTTCTCAATTATTGTTGCTATAAAGGGAGTGATGGGGAGTCCTCACCACCAGATGCAATGGGTTTTCTGTCTACTTTTTTTTTATTGTTCTTTGAGGCCCAAGATATTCTCAGTGCTAATGTTACAGATCCAATTAATGTACTGTGATATGCAAACACTGGTGATATTTAAGTAATAGTAAGTGTCGATATGGTTGATCTTTATTTCCATTCAAAGTGTTCTAATTGTCTTGGCATTCTACAACTGCTCTTCCATTACCTGTGCTTTTAAACTGTTACATACAAATAGTTATCGAGCACTTGCTACTGAAATGTGTAAGGAGCTTGGAGAAAAATAAGACATATAGCTGCATGCTATATGGGTTTGTAGTTTGGAGTCTATGTTTAAACTGTATTGCTCATGGAAAATTTTGCTCCCTTGCATAAAAAAAGAACTCTGTGCAGTAATTATTTATCATGTTGACAACCTTTTGTTGACTTGGCAGCAAAAACACCAACAATAGAAATAAGATAACTTCCATTTCCTCAATTTATTATGAGTGCTTTTAAACAATATATCATTCTATGGTCCAATAAGGGTGCAATTCTGACAGCCAGATCATGTCCTTTAGGTTAATTAATGAAAGAATGACATTTGTTTTTGAGTGATTTCTTGGAAACAGTCATCAGTGTGGGAAAGTAGTAAATGAGTTCTCTTAAAGCCCACCCACAACAGCAAAACATATCTTAAAATTTTGCTATATTACAACATTAACACACTAGTATTTGGTCTTTAAAATTTGTAGCTCAGGAAGGATATGACAAAATATCTTCCCACTGAAACTTAGACCTGTCTTTCTCTATAATTCGGCACTAGAGTATCTGTTCTCTGCCCCTGAATTTCAATTTCTTAAAATATCTTCAAGTTCACATTTATTTGACATTTCACATTAATGATTTGCCAAAAAATTCTCCTCTAGAAAAGCAGGAGAATCACTTTTCACTAGCTCTAAATACTATTTTTAAAATTAGAGTGACAAAGAGAAAAAAAGGAAGACAAATACTGCATGTTCTCTCTTGTATTAGGGAAATAGGCATGATGCAAAAATGATTGCATGACTGTAAAATTGGTTAAGAATTGGAAAGGGGGTGAAAGAAGTGGGGAAGGGGAGTAAATATAATTAACCTATTCTATATGCATGTGTGGAAACAGAATAGTGAAACCTGCTATAAATTGTTTAAAAGAAAGATAACAAAGGTAATGGAGTATTTTTAATCAAAGTTCATTATATGCACATATGGAAATAGCTCAATAAGCCCCCTTTGTACAATTAATATATATATATATATATATGAAGAGGAAAATCACATAGAATAAGACAGTGGGCCATATCTATTTCTAGAAATAATTTTTCTCCTTAAATTTTAAGTTTTCTCACTTCTTTAAGCAAAGTATCATTTTTTAAAGCTGGACTCTGCCAGCCTGATCAGTAATATGGTTACTTAGTATGGTTTGGGATAAGGAGGAGAGAAAGTTGAGAAGAAATGAAAGTTGGAGAAAGGTGAGAAAGTTGGGTCATAGATTCTTCTACTATGGGAGATAATCTTTGTATTACTGATGATCTCAAGAAAAGCTAGGCGTAGACTAGAAGAACATACCTATATTAGGTTGTTGATGAATGTTGGAGGAAGGAAGGAAGGAAGGAAGGAAGGAAGGAAGGAAGGAAGGAAGGAAGGAAGGAAGGAAGAAAAGGAGGGAGGGAGGGAAGAAGGAAGGGAAGGGAAGGGAAGAGAAGTGAAAGGAAGGGAAGGGAAAGGAGCTAAGGAGAAGCAATCTTGGACAAGGAGTGCTTTGAGTTCATGCTAGTGATTATCACCAAGCAAGTAGGAAAATTCTAGGAGGCTGTGTCAGTCCATGTTTGGTAGGAGCAAAGATGGGAGTGAGAAAGAGGCAGACCAGGAGCTGAAGCTTGGACTCTTACAGTAGGATGTCAGTCTCCCATCCTGTCCTCTTCCCAGCATTACCACTAGATATGTTTCTTTGAGATCAAGAGGAGTTGATAAGCAGTATCCGGAGTCTACACAGAACATCTCAAAGATTTCATAGCTCTTTGGTCTCCGATAAGGCAATGTTGTTCACTGTTCCCACAGGCTACTTGTACCTAGCCATTGAATATGCCCCTCATGGAAACCTCCTGGACTTTCTGCGAAAAAGCCGAGTACTGGAAACCGACCCCGCATTTGCCATTGCCAACAGCACCGCATCCACACTTTCCTCCCAGCAGCTCCTGCACTTTGCTGCAGATGTGGCCCGGGGAATGGACTACCTGAGCCAGAAACAGGTGTGTTCTGATGACCTTTCTCGGACCAGCTTTCCTCTGGAGCTCTCTCAAGAGGCAGTTTCTTTCTTTCTTTCTTTCTTTTCTTTTCTTTTTTTATCATTAAAAAATAAATCCTCCTGTGAGTACGCGCTTTCTGGTGTTTTCTTTTGCTCAGCTTTGACTTTGGCTTTCTGAGGAATTAAACTCTTTGAGATCACCCTTGAATCTATTGTATTTGGGTTAATTCACTTGCATACCACCCAATGGATTTACTTGCCCAGAGAGACAAAAGATCTGTGTTTTCTCTTACATGGGAGAGAGTTTCTCTTTTCCTCAGTGTTTTTCCTATCATCAAACTTTTTTCCTTCTTAGAATCTCCCTAACTTTAACTTATTTATTACTATCCCATCTGGAACTTAATGTTAATACTGGCAGCATAGTCAGCAAGTAAATTTTGTGACTTGTATCTCATGCGGTGCCTTTACATTTTTGAGCTTGGTATGTCTCTAAATAAATCATGATGTCAGAAGGGCTTCATCGCAAAAACCTTACTGCCAGCATTTTTCCTGCTCAAGAAATGCATCTCCCAATCTATGCTGTGTCCATGTAGAAAAGTTCACTCTCTGAGAGGTGACTTTTTTTTTTTTTTGCTCCTCCTAGACTTGAGCTCAGGGCCTGAGTACTGTCCTTGGGTTTTTGCTCAAGGCTAGAGCTCTACCACTTGAGCCTCAGAACCACTTCTTGCTTTTTTTTCTATGTATGTGGTACCGAGGAATCAAACCCGGGTCTTCGTGCATGCTAGGCAAGCACTCTACCACTAGGCCAAACTCCTGGTCCCTCTGAGAGGTGACTTTTGGACTACACTATTTTTTTTTGTCTTCTCATCCTGGGATTGAACCCAGGATGTTGCACTTGCTAGGCAAGCATTTTGCCACTGAGCTACATCCCAGCCCCTGAGAGGTGACTTTTAAAAAAAATTTTTGGTTGGTCATGGAACTCAGGGCCTGGGCATTGTCTCTAAACTCTTTTGCTCAAGGCCAGCATTATACCACTTTGAACCATAGTGCCACTTCAGTTTTTGAGTGGTTAATTGGAGATAAGAGTCTCATGGAGACTTTTCCATCTGGGCTAGCTTTGAACCATGATCCTCAGAGCTCAGCCTTCTAAGTAGCAAGGATTACAGGTGTCAACCACTGGTGCTGGGTGCTAGTGACATTTTAACATATCTTTTTTCGTACTATGTTTATTTTTTACTTCCCAAACTTCTTGTTGCCATCCTCCCCAACCCCACACTCCACAATCTACCCTCCTCTAAGATTTTCTGCTGACAAAATGAAGTGAAAACTTGAGTATTGTGTTTGACAATACATGATTTTTTTTAAATTTCAGTTTATCCACAGGGATCTGGCTGCCAGGAACATTTTAGTTGGGGAAAATTATGTAGCCAAAATAGCAGACTTTGGACTGTCCCGAGGTCAAGAAGTTTATGTGAAAAAGACGATGGTAAGTTCAGAGAACAGACACTGATAGAGTATTTTCCTAGGGACTGTCTCATATTATGAGTCCCTTATGATATCACTGTTCTGTGGGTCAGAGGCATCTGTTTGTATCCTGGCAGAAATCAGCTAGGCCTGTAACCATTCCTTCAGATTTGATTTCCTAACATCACCCAAGCTTCATGTTTACAATGGAGGGGATGCTGTCACCTGTGGCCACGTCTATATCCAGTCTGGCCCCCCCATGTATTTTGTTGAGAAACTTTTGACTAGCTCCCAACCCTTCCAACAGAAAACAGGAAGAAAACTAAAATGTAGCATCTGTCCCTCAGATCAAGGAAATAAACAAATGGGTCTAAAAGTCACAAGGAGGCCCTATAAAAATGTGTAAGTTCTAAAAGACCCACATAAAATTTCTTCACTAAAGATTCCTCATTCACTTAGCCCCAAATCTAGCTTACTTTTCCCTAACAATAGCCACTTTTCCAAATAGCAATATTTTATCTTCAAATGCAAGGTTGGAATAGGAGCTAACCAGACAATCTAAGAGGAAGAGGCAAACAAGTACTTCTGCTTCTGTGACCATGCTAGAATCAGAAAGTCCATTTGTGCTTGCTGACGACATGCCAGCAGTCTTCCTTCCTGGGGAGGAACTGAACACAGAACTTTGTGGGGGGGATGTGGGCTTATAATCCCTGTAGGCTCTCCCTGTATGGGCAATTCAGTGTACCTTCTCTGTGTTCCCATGCACACTAGTGTTTCTCATCCTGCGCACTTACTCATTATTATTTGTTTTAATTTCATTTTTTATTGTTGGGGTAATGTATAGAGGAGTTACAGTTACATTCGCCAGGTAGACTTTCTCATTACTATAATTGACAATCATATTTATCTTTGAGCTTTTTGAAAGCAGGGTCTGAGTATGATTTATGCTACCCTTAGACCAGCATACACATGAAAGACTATAATAATCAGTCTATCAACCAAAGAAGAGTGGACTCTAAATCACTTCGCATATATTTGCAACAGTAAAATCAGTTAGGAGGACTGAAGGGAAAATCTAAAGACTGGACAGCCATTCCTGACTATTGGAATAGAAGTATATACAAGGTAGCACTCAAATATTGATATCCTTTTAAAGTTACCAGATGATGCCAAGGTTCAATAGGATTGGAAACCTATGATATCATAGTTGGAGGAAACAGCCAGTCTGCCCTCTAGTGGGGTGGCTTCATGGACAAGAATCTTGGAAAAGCCCTGCAGAGAAGAGCTGAGAAAGATCTTTTAGTCCTACTGAAAGTTGGGACAAATCTCTGGGAGGGAGGAATTCATCATTTAAAGATAAACAATATGATTCCTGCATATAGACAAGACCCCAAATCACAGAGAAGTTGAGGGATCTAGGAAGTCACAATTTACCCTGTACAATTCCTCTTTTTACCCTGTCTTGCTTTGTACTGTCTCTAGGGAAGGCTTCCTGTGCGCTGGATGGCAATCGAGTCACTGAATTATAGCGTCTATACCACCAACAGTGATGTGTGAGTATGCTCCTTATTGGTAAGGGATTGAGTTTCCTTAGAAAATATACATTTGACAGAGGTTTTAAAGAGGAGTAAATATAGCCTGCATCTCTACCGAGGAAATAAATTTGTGGAATAAATGAAGTCACAATAGACAGTTTGATAGCAAGTTTGGGGTTCACTGGTTTGTCAGAGACAAACTTCAAGTGGTAGACTCTTGACTTCTATACAAAAAAAGGACAACCAGGTCTTTCCATGATCCCACACTTTAGAACTATCTCAGAGGAGCACTGTGCTCACAGATGGTGGGTCAAGAGTGAGGCCAGACAATGGTGTTCCTCTCAGCTTGTAGCCACAGTGACAAATCTCTGGCTGACAGTGACAGGAAGGACTGAGATTAGATTTTGGCCATGTTGCATTGTGTCCCATTTTTAGAAAGAAAAACTGAGTCCCAGAAGGTTGTGGTCACTCGTTCCAAGAGAGTTTTTGGTTATGTAGGGAAGGAGAGGAGACTGGACTGTGTTCTCACCATGGACAGATTATCTTTGTAGTAACCTAAGGTGGAGATTAAGGTCCCCACTTTCAGAAAAGGAAACTTAGAGGTCCCAAGATATTCAGGAATTTGTCCCAGGTTACACATGTCTTGGGTGGGAAAGGTAAAGTAGGATTTACCTGAGCCCTGTGTGGCTTAGCATGTCATTTGTTCTCTATGGAGTCACTTTGAATCCTTTACTTGAAATGAGTCATGCACTTTGTCAGAGTAAACCCTGCAGTAACCCTTCCACTGTCTCGAGAAGAGCAGAGCCCGTGCTAGGTGTGGCTCTCCCTGTCAGTTCCTTCCTTACTGAAGATCACTCACACCGGCTCTGGGGGTAAGAAGTAGAGTGGTTGATGGGTTAGCTAATGATTGGTTATGCCCTCATCCCTCCTACAGGTGGTCCTATGGTGTATTGCTATGGGAGATCGTCAGCTTAGGTGAGTATCTACACTTACCTTCTAGGAGACACTCTGGGCAAAGGACCCTCCAGCACGCCCTCCTAATAATGGCTCAAGGCTCCATGTAGCTACTGCTGCCCATGGAACAAGCTCATAGGCTTCCACCATGAGTAGTTATCTCCATAATTCTCTTTCTGAAAGCTCTTTACCTCCCATCATATTTAAGATTGACCTGGCGGCCGTAAGCATCATTAGAGATGGTTCCTTCTTGTGTATAAATGTTATGAAGCTTTAGTAAGTTTACTTCTCCACTATTGGAAACAGTATGTTGTAGCCATTGAAAGTTACATACTCAGGCTGGAAGATTGGCCTAGTGGTAGAGTATGTTGTAGCCATTGAAAGTCACATACTCAGGCTGGGAGTTTGGCCTAGTGGTAGAGTGCTTGCCTAGCATGCAAGAAGACCCGAATTTGATTCCTCCTTATCACGTTCATAGAAGAAGCTGGAAGTGGTGCTGTGGCTCAAGTGGTAGAGCTCTAGCCCTGAGAAAGTCCAAGGACAGTGCTCAGGCCCTGAGTTCAAGCCCCAGAACTGGCAAAAAAGTTTCAAAGGCCATTGAATAACATAAGAAAATGCACATGCCAAAAAATTCCATATTCCAAAAAAGTTCCAAAAAAAGCCATTTATCTATCAGGTGCTACCCAGAAATGTACTAAGAATTATTATAAGTTTTCCCTTCATTTATTATTATTTTATAGTCCAAGATGTAAACAATGAATCGATATTGCCCTTATCATTTAGACTATATAATAACTATTATTAATAAAACAGGAATTGCATAACCTAACTAGAAAAGGAAAAAGAAAAAGGGAAACTCTGGGAACAGAAGATATGCTTTGGGAAGAGTCTCAGCACTGCCAGGAATGAGGTGTGGGCTGAGTTTCTGTTGCCTTCTGTGGTGAAATCCAGCCTGTCGGGCAGTGGGGTATCTCAGGGAGACTCAATAGATGCTCACTCCCCTCCATACCCTTCCTCCTCCAATCTTGGCTTTGGAGCTTAGAGCAGGAGGCCCTTGCTTCCACATCAAAGTGACTCAGGCCTCACTTCCTATCTTCCAGGTGGCACCCCCTACTGTGGGATGACTTGTGCAGAGCTCTATGAGAAGCTGCCCCAGGGCTACAGGCTGGAGAAGCCCCTGAACTGTGATGATGAGGTGTAAGTTGGGCCTTATCTTTTTTCTTTTCTCTCCCCCCTTCCTCCCTCCCTCCCTCCCTCCCTCCCTCCCTCCCTCCCTCCCTCCCTCCCTCCCTTCCTTCCTTCCTTCCTTCCTTCCTTCCTTCCTTCCTTCCTTCCTTCCTTCCTTCTATTTACACTACTTGAGTTTGAACTCATGGATTTACACTTACTGAGGAGGTACTATATATGTGAGTTGTGCTTCCAGCCCATCTCTAGAACCCTTTTATTTTAACCATCCACATGAATCCCAGACAGCTGAAAAAACAATGGCAGGCACTTCTTTACTAAGACAGCTATGTAATAGGCAAGGAGCAGCAGATTTCCAGGCATAGACGTCTAGAAGGACTTTAAAGGAACCCTTCAGGAAAATTGAGACAAAGAGGAACAATAAATGCAGAAAAGTATTAAATGAAGCAGGGAACAAAGCAATCAAATTGTTCATGAATAAATAAATGTATTTGACCTTAGGGAGAAAGAAGTCAATTTCTGCTTGAAAATAAGAATTATCTAGAAAAAAAGGACACTTATCTCCCGTGATGTCCCTTTCCACAACCATTAATGGTAGAAGTTGCCTAAAGTATGATGCCACTAGAGAGAGAGAGAGAGAGAGAGAGAGAGAGAGAGAGAGAGAGAGAGAGAGAAAGAGAGAGAGAGAGAGAGACAGACAGACAGACAGACAGACACAGAGACAGAGAGATAGAGAAAGAGACACAGAGAGACACATAGAGGCACAGAGAGACAGAGAGACACAGAGTGACAGAGAGAAAGAGAGGAGTCTTATTATTAATACCAGTGTGACTGGGCATGGTAGTTATTTGGGAGGACTTTGGTTTGAGGCCTGCAATGCGAAATGTTAGTGAGATCCCATTTCAATGAATGAACATGAAAGTACACCACTGTCATTCTAGTTATGTGGGAGACATACACAGAGGACCATGGTCTGAGGCCAGCCCTGGACAAACCTGAGCCCCTATCTGAAAAACCAACTAAAGCTGTAGGTGGTGCTAAGCGGTAGAGCACCTGCCTACCAAGCACAGGGTCCAAGTCAGAACCCCAGTACTATTAAGTGATTGGTGATGATGATGATGATGATGATGATGACGATGATGATGATGATGACGACGACGATGAAGTATAAATTGGAGCTATCCTGGGTCAAACTTGGATGTCCCTGGATGATTGCTAGTAAACCCCCCTCAAATTTCTCTTTCTGTGATTCATTTCAGGAGATTTTTCCATAACTAAGAAATGTTTGGTAGCAAGTGTAATTCGTGACATATAATAAGCCAATCCCTGATGTTTCATGTAGAAGTACTTCCTGTACATAAGTACATAAGACTTGTCTGCCGCATCTGGTAGGCATGTAGGTCTTAAGCCTATGTGCAGACATCCTGCTTCTAGGTCTATGGCAGGTCCTGGGAATCTCTATGGTCATACTATCTACAAATGGGTACTTCTGACCACATTGGTGACAGTGTGGCGGTAGACCAGTGTGTTCACCAGACAAAAAAGTAAGAAATGGCACAAAGGCAAAGGACACTTACTAGGTGCTATTTGGCTGCCAGAGTTTCAACAGCTTGGGCATCCAGCCGTCAATTCTCTCCCTTTTCCTTGCCTGTTACTAAGACTGAAGCAGTGCTGGAGTTAACTGTTCTAACGCTTCCCTTTCAAAGGTACGATCTAATGAGACAGTGCTGGAGAGAGAAGCCTTATGAGAGGCCATCGTTTGCCCAGATCCTGGTGTCCTTAAATAGGATGTTAGAAGAAAGAAAGGTGAGTCTCCATTTGGAAGAGTCCAGATCTCTGAAATGGAATCTCTGACATGCTCATGGTGCTTCCTAACAAGTCATTGAGACAGTTCTACAACCCTTTTTGGGCATAGCTTTAGTTCTTACAAGGACATAAACTTGAAGAAGCTATAATGTGGAGGAATTAAGATTTCTTTGTAAGATACAATCACACACACATGTACATACACACACAGAGTAAAACAATTTTTTTTCATGAGAGCTAGAAGGCATCTCAGTCATACAGCCAGACCCTTTACTTTAAATAATGAAACAGACTCAGAAGCAAAAGTGAGTTGCCCAAGGATACAGGAAGTAGTCATACAACTTGTCCAACAAGATGGTGTGGAGAACCTGGGATCCTCTAAGTTCCTACAAGGTAATTGTCGATACCAAATGTGAGGGGTCAACAGACAAATAAATCTAGGTTAAGGAAATAGATTTTGAACCTCATCAAAATCCAAGTGATAATGTAACCTGAGATGCAGGTGAGACCTCACAGCACAGTGTGAAGATGAGAAGGGGACAGAGAGAGGGGTTCCTCGGACCGCAAACATTGTCAGGAGAGTTCAGTGAGGGACAATGAAAAGAAAGGGTTGGTGGAGCATCAGAATATTATTTGCAGAAGCCAAGAGATATTTTTCAGGAACAAACGAATCAAATACAATAGAATCCATTGTCCTCCACTGTGTGAATTGAAATAAGATCCAGAATACTGATTGATGTAACTGCCCACACAGAGGCAGCCTTGATAGTGTCTATCTCTAAACCATTCTTGCTCTTCCAGACCTACGTGAATACCACGCTTTATGAGAAGTTTACCTACGCAGGAATCGACTGCTCTGCTGAGGAAGCAGCCTAGCTCAGAACATCTTCCAGGTTCTCTACTTCCCATTCCCTGGCATGAGAGATTCTTGAGAGCTGCCAAGCAAGCCAGCCAGCCTCTGCCAGATGTGATATTGAAGTGTATATATTTATATATATATGGCGCTACGTCTCCTGACATTCAAGGTTCCTCCTTGAACACCCTTGCCCCTGTGTGGATGTAGAGAATGCGCAGACTCCGAGAAGATTGTACATACAGTTTTGAGGAAGAATGTTCTGAAATCAGAATGTTTGTTGATTTCATATATTTTTCTAAAAATGTGGACTTTGTAGGAAAGCATGAGATTACGGTTAATTAATATGTAACTCATTATTGTCCTAGATATTTTTTATATTTACCTTTATATGTGATTGCTATGAAGTGTGTTGCTGTGTAGAAGTAAAATATTGTTTAAAAAACTGTAATTAGCCTCACAATAAAGGTAAGAAAAGTGAGGGACATGTATGAATTTTAATAGGATGTGGACTAGTACTGAAGAGGCCAACAATTCCAAGTGATGTAGCTGAGATCCTCCATCCCTCACCTGTAGCGACTTCACCTTGTGTTTCCACATCCTCTAAGTCAGTCCAGAAGGTTAACATCTAATACATGTCTTGGAAGCCTGAGACTTTAGAGAAGTATAAATAATGATAATAGATATATCAGTGGGGTTTACTTGTACTTCCTGTGTATTATTGCCATGTGTAGTTTAAGAAATAATACAAATAGAAAGGCAGGAGTGACATCAATGTGTGACATTTATTGAATTAACATCCTGTAATGTACTTTGTACAAAATTTCAGTGTTGATCACTTGTGAGTTTTATCATTTATATTATAAGCATTTGTTGCACTGGGACATGGTGTAAGTGAATAAATTGTCTTACCTATCCACACTTTATTCAGAAGGGTGTCTCATAGGCTGGAGCTATCATTATTCTACTGGGGAGTATACTCCATCTGACATGAGTCTGAAGCTCACAAGACAGACAAATTCTTCAGCCATGGGTCCTGATTAGTTCATTTCCTTGCCCTGGGCTGGTGCACCAGTGTGCATTCTCCTAAATGATAATTTGTGATTTATAAAGTCCTAAATTCTTGCTTTCTTAAAAATTCCTGCCTTCTTGGGGCCGGGAGTTTGGCCTAGTGGTAGAGTGCTTGCCTAGCATGCATAAAGACCTGGGTTTGATTCCTCAGTACCCCCACATACATAGCAAAAAGCCGGAAGTGGTGCTGAGGCTCAAGTGGTAGAGTGCTAGCCTTGAGAAAGTCCTAGAACAGTGCTCAGACCCTGAGCTCAAACCCAGGACTGACAAAAAAATTCCTGCCTTCTTATGTATTAAAAATGACTATACATTCCATCTCAATTTATTCCAAATGCTGTTTTTCACAACAGCATATTCAGAAGGAGATCCACAGCAAGCCCAAGCCTGGTGGAACAGCATTTATAAGCAGAAATGCAAAGGAAGAGTGATGCCATCACAGTGGTGGGGTAGAAGATACCAGCCTTCATCCCTCCACAGGAAAACCAACCATAGACATGCATAAACCAGAAGTGGGCTAGAGAGGGTCCAAGGACCCATTAAGGAATTTGTATCAGTGTTATAGAGCAAACTCCCAGAATAGCTACATGGAGGACATTACTGGTAATTTTGGCATACTCGAGGTGCCAAAGACAGTGAAGTACAAAGAGAAAAGGCAGAGCATATGGGTGGCAGCCAGCCCTGCAATCGGAGCTACTTTGGTACCTAGAAACTTGTGTGTGTGTGTGTGTGTGTGTGTGTGTGTGTGTGTGTGTGTGTAGAAACGTGTGTGTGTGTTTTATTACATTTTATTAACAGGGTAATAGGGGTTAATTTACATTTGTCAGGTAATGGGTACATTGCTTCTTGAACATTGATACCCCTTCTCATATTTTTCTCCCAACTTCTTCCCTCACCCCCTCCTAATCATCTTGTTTTTCCACATCCCTTTTTTCTTTCAAAAAAACAAAAACAAATAAATGTATATACAATATACCAGGTAACAAAGTCAGAGTAACATGAGACAAAAGAGAAAAGAAATGACTTCATACAGTGCATGAAGAACACAATCACAAAAATAAATCTTTGTTTTCATGTCCTAGAGTTCATTTCTCTGAGTCTCAACCTATATGGCCATATGTAAATAACTTTTGAGCTATTGTGATCCTCTGCTAGGGGAATCCTACATGTGTACTAATTATTACAAATGAGGGAAATCATTGAGCCTATATTTCTCTGGATCTGGCTTACTTCACTTAATATGATTTTTCCAAGTATTTCCATTTCTTTATGAATGACAACATAGAATTCCATTCTGTATAAATACATCTTCTTGATCTATTCATCTACTGAGAGGCATCTGGGTTGGTTCCATACCTTAGCTATGGTAAATAATGCTGCAGTGAACATTGTTGTGCTAGTGGCTTTAGTATGTCCTTGTTTCTGGACATTTGGGTAAATGTCAAGGAGTGGAATTGCTGGATAACAGGGGAGCTCTATGTTTAGTCTTTTAAAGAACCTCCATACTGCTTTCAAGAGTGGTTGAATGCATTTACACTCTCACCAACAGTGTAGTAGCATTCCATCCTGGCCACATCCCCACCAGCATCTGTTGTTACTAGATTTCTTGATAATGGCCATTCTAACTGGACTGAGGGGGGATCTCAAAGTTGTTTTGATTTGCGTTTCTTTTATGGCCAGAGATGTTGAGCATTTCTTCATGTGTCTATAGGCCATTCTTATTTCCTCTTCAGAGAAGTCTCTCTTTAGCCCACCTTTTAATGGGGTAGTTGTTTCTTTGAAGATTTGTTTTGGAGAGATTCTTTTTTGTTGTAGGTATATTTTAGATATGAGGCCCTTGTTGTATGACTAGTAAAGATCTTCTCCCACTCTGTGGGCTTTCTATTTAACTTTCTAGTTATGTCCTTTGCCATACAGAAGCTCTGTATTTTAAGGCAGTCCCATTTTTCCAAACTTTAATTTGTTGTGTTTCTGGGTCTTTTTTAAGGAAGTTGAAATCTGTGTCAAGGAGACCTAGTATATTTCCTATTCCTTCCTGTAAAGTTTTCTGGGTATCTGCTTTTACCTCAAGGTCTTTGATCTATTTGGAATTAATTCTAGTGAAGGGCGATATATAAGGATTCAACTTTGGTGTTATATAATGTGCTTAATCAATTCTGTCAACACCGTTTGTTGAAGAGGCTGTCTTTCTTCCATCCTATTTTTTGGATCCCTTATCAAATATTAGGTTCCCATAGGTCTTTGGGTTGATTTCTGGGTCTTCAGTTCTATTCCACTGGTGTTCAGGCCTGTCCCAGGAACTTTTTGTTTGAAGGAAACATTGACGTATTTCATGTTGAGATAATCAACAATTCATATCTATCTCTTCAAACATTTATACTTCAATTTTTGGCCAGTCCTGGGCTTGAGCTCAGGGCCTAAGCACTGTCCTTGGACTTTCTCAAGGCTAGGGCTCTATTACTTTAGCCTCAGCACCACTTTCAGCTTTTGTTTTTCATATAGTTTTAATTGTAATTAATAGAAGTGTTACATTATATTCATCAGGTAGAAGGTGCATTACTTCACAAATATTGATACCCTTTCTCATGTTTTGGTCCTTGTTTTCCTCCCTGCACCCTTGCCCCTCATCTTGTTTTCTCCCTTCCTTATTCTATTTCAAATAACCAGATAAACATATATATATAATATATCAGATAACAAGGTAAAGTACTGTAACAATATGAGGTAACCAAGCGACAGCAAAAGAGATGAGAGGTAACATAGTACATTCAGGACAACAATGACTCATAATATGGCTTTTGTTTCTGTATCCTGGAGGTCCTTTCATTTAGTGTCATCCTATATGGCCTTATGTATCTAGGTATTCCAGCTTTTTTTTTTATATGTATATGGTACCAAGGAATAGCAAGCGCTATACCACTTGGCCAAACTCTCGGCTCCATTTATCACTTCTTTATAGCAAAACCATTGCAATTCCTTTTTCCTATGTGTTTCTATACAGTCCACTCTACATACCAATGTGTGGCTCATGTGTCTACATTATAAATTTTAAAGAATGGACGTTTATAGTATAGGTTCTGTATGGTAAATTATCATGCATTTAATATAAATTATGATGTAAAGTTATAAGATTATCTTAATGGACTTATAATGTATAAAGATGTAATTTGTGCACCAATAATGGTTTTAAAAGGAGACGAAAAGGAATGGAGGTATATTGGGACAAAACTTCTACATATGATTGAGATTAAGACTATTAATCTAAAATTAGTTGCTAAAAAATGGTAGTTACAATCCTCAGGACAAACACTTCAAAAAGGCTTGCAAGTAGGAATCGATTTGCTGACTTACCCCCTTGTTCCCTTAGTGGGTGATAAGTACACAAAACTAACTTAAAGCCTGCCATGACAAGTTCTGCAAGCCTTTTTTTTTTTCTGGTTGTGGGGCTTGATGGGTACTGTCCCTGCGCTCTTCAGCTTAAAGGCTACTGCCCTATCCCTTGAGCCACAGCTCCACTTCCAGGATTAAAATATATTACAACAAATTAGGCAGTGTGTGTAATTCTGTTTTACATAAAATATATATCTTGCTATCTTCAAACTAAATGGGTATATACATACATATTTATATATAAGTATATACATGTATATATATGATCTTTTGCATAGCATTTATATATATGATATATATGTTTATATGTATGATTTTAGCATAGTAAAGCAAATGTGTTACATTTCTTGAAAAGTTGCATGGAATTAAGTTACCAAGTTTGAATACATTGAAAACATGCACACACACACACACACACACACACACACACACACACACACACGCACACTGAGATCAGTTCCATGACTTTGAAATAGTTCTATCAGTTTCTACCACTGGTCAGTTTTCTGCTGACCACCAGTTTTCTGCTGACAACATAATTATTTAGAAAATAAAACACAACCTATTCTTATTTTTCCAAGAATATATTGTGGTAATTATCTTTTAAATCCTCAAAATACTCCCAGAAAAATATTAATTTAAAACTAAATTACTGGGGCCAGGAGTATGCCCTGGTGGTAGAGTGCTTGCCTAGTATGCATGAAGCCTGGGTTTGATTCCTCGGAATCATATATACAGAAGAAAAAAAAACAGAAGTGATGTTGTGGCTCAAGTGGTAGAGCACTATCCTTGAGAAAGCTCAAGGACAGGGCCCAGACCCTGAGTTCAAGGACTGGCAGAAAGAAAAGAAAAAGAAACAAAAAGCTACCACAAACTACCATAAAGCAAACTACCATAGTATGAATAGCTTTAAAAATCACATGCATGTGCATTCAGTTCAGATTTGAGTGTGTGTGTGGGTGCCGGGTATTAACTTAAGATCAGGGGCATGGTAGGTAAGCATTGTGCTACTCACCTCTATTCCCAGCCATGCCAAGCTGCTTTGCAGAATTGTTCATATTGAATACCTTTTCTATCCCTTTCAATATTGTACATTTTTTTCTTTAAAATGATCCTTATAACTAATAATAATAGAGATGAGTTTTATTGAATATGTTCTTCTCAAAAGACAGCAGGAAACATGAATGGCTCATCAATTTCAAAATCATAACTTTGTCAGAAGACACAAAGATCTTTTTTACGACCCCCCAAAAAAGAGAATTATAATTGTCTATTCATCAGTATTGGCTCCCTCACTGTTAAGTAATTCTAATTCCTCATTTAATTCATCGGAGCCTGTGGAAGTATCCATAACTGTGCGAGATTTTGACAATGTGCCTGATTTTTTCATATCTGAGGAAGTGGTGCCTCCCCAAAATGTGCTGCTGTCTGCACTCTTAGAAAAAGACGTATCAGATACCCCTTGGGATGGATGGAAATAGGACATCGTGGCTAGCTCTGGGTTGATGGAGTAATGACTCTCTTCCTTTTTCTTACTGGAAAAAAAAAGTAGATCAAGAATTGTTTTTTGCAGTACTCTGTAACAGCCTAGAAAAGCAATGACAAAACCTGAAACATAAAACATAAACACATTCTTCCCAATGTATTAGCTTCAGCGTGTTATGTAAATATTTTTTCATTATAAATGTATTATATTTAATACTTGATGTGAATGCATCATGTTCTAACTCTCAGGACTAAAATTCAGAAACCAACTTACTAACATAGTAAAGATTGCTTTAACTAAGATGTGCAACATGTAAAATGAAGTTGTGTGAAGAGGACTAAATATTCAGGCTCAGGGTTTCAATGACATATATTATCCAACAAAAATGCCAGAACCAAAACAAATGACTTACTGCTAATAATGAACATTAGGCAGTTCCACAAGGACATTTGAAAGCAAGCTGCTACACTTTTTATTAAAATGTTAATAAACAACCTTCTCACTCAGGTTTGGGTTAAATTTAGTATCTCCATAGAAAAGAATAAATGGATGGGCCTCAAGATGCCTATGTGGCAAGAATGGTCTAGTGCTTTTTGAAGGTCTCAGGGAAGGCTAGCACAAATGAAAAATGATAGAGTCCAAGCACATGTGCTATAGAAGAGTACAGTTTGTGTGTGTGTGTGTGGTGTGTGTGTGTGTGTGTGTGTGTGTGTGTGTGTGTGTGGTGCAGTTGTTTTACTACTGAGATTTGAACTCAGGGATGTTCTCCCTTAGCTTTTCCACTTCAGGCTGTTGTGTTCTACAACTCCACCTATACCAACACTTCTGGCTTTTTGCTGGTTAAATGGAGAAAAGTTTCATGGACTTTTCTGACTGTGCTGGCTTCGAACCACAATATTCAGCTTCCTGTGTAGTTAACTTCCTGTATAGCATGAGCCACCCAACAAGAATATAGTATTGCTCCAAGTCTAGAGACCAAGCTAGTTCAACACACGCAAGTCAATATAATTCATCACATCAACTGGAGCAAGGACAAGAATCACATGATTATCTCAATAGACGCAGAAAAAGCATTTGACAAGATCCAACACCCCTTCATGCCAAAAGCTCTGGAGAAACTAGGAATCCAAGGAACATTCCTCAGTATAAAAAGGCTGAGTATGACAAACCCACAGCTAGCATTATGGCGAAAAGCTAAAGCCATTTCCTCTAAAATCAGAAACAAGACAAGGATGCCCACTCTCTCCACTTTAATATAGTATTAGAATTCGTAGCCAGAGCAATAAGACAAGAAGCAAGTATAAAGTGGATCCAAATAAGGAAAGAGGAAGTGAAACTTTCCCTCTCTGTAGATGACACGATTCTGCATTTAAAGAACCCTATAGACTCCAGTCCCAAGTTGCTTCAGGTGATTTAAAACTTTGGCAATGTAGCAGGGTATAAAATTAACCCTCAAAAATCAACTGCTTTCCTGTATGCCAACAATGAGAGGAGCGGAAGAGCAATTAGGAAAGCAACTCCTTTTGCACGAGCCTCAAACAATATAAAGTACTTAGGAATTAACTAAGAATGTAAAGGACCTTTATGATGAAAACTTTAAAACCCTGAAAAAGGAAATTAAAGCAGAACCGAGGAAGTGGAAAAACCTCCCATGCTCCTGGATCGGAAGAATTAACATCGTGAAAATGACAATCCTGCCAAGGGCTATCAATTCAATGCAATACTCATCAATATCCCAAGGTCATTCTTTAAGGAAATAGAAGAAACAATTCAAAATTTCATATGGAATAATAAAAGACCCAATGTAGCAAAAACAATTCTTAGCAAAAAGAACAGCACTGGGGGAATATCAATTCCAAACATTAGAGTCCATTACAGAGATATAGTAACCAAAACAGCTTCGTACTGGCACAAGAACAGGTCTGAGGACAAATGAAATGGAACTGAAGACCCAGAAATAAACCTGCAGACCTATGGCCACCTAATATTTGATAAGGGAGCCAAAAATATAGAATGGAAGAAAGACAGCCTCTTCAACAAGTGGTGCTGGTAGAATTGATTAAGCACCTGCAGAAAATTAAAGTTGGATCTTTCTTTGTCACCCTGCACCAGGATTAATTCCAAATGGATCAAAGACCTTAAGGTAAAAGCAGACACCCTGAAAACTTTACAAGAAGGAATAGAAGATACACTAGGTCTCCTTGGCACAGATTGCAACTTTCTTAAAAATGACCCAGAAATACAACGAATTAAAGAAAGTTTGGACAAATGGGACTGCATTAAACTGTAGAGCTTCTGTATGACAAAGGACATGACTAGGAAGTTAAATAGAAAGCCCACAGAGTGGGAGAAGATCTTCACTAACCATACAACAGACAAGGGCCTCATATCTGAAATATATCTAAAAAATACAGCTAAGATATAGCTAAAAAAATTAATCTCTGCAAAACAAATCTTCTAAGAAGCAACCACCCCATTAAAAGATGGGCTAAAGACTTTAAGAGAGACTTCTCTGAAGAGGAAATAAGAATAGCCTATAGACACATGAAAAAATGCTTGACATCTCTGGCCATAAAAGAAATGCAAATCAAAATAACTTTGAGATTTCATCTCACTCCAGTTAGAATGGTCATTATCAAGAAGTCTAATAGCAACAGATGCTGGTGGGGATGTGGCCAGGAGAGATTGCTACTATACTGTGGTGAGAGCATAAACTCATTCAACCACTCTTGAAAATAGTATGGAGGTTCCTCAAAATGCTAAATCTAGAGCTCCCCTATTATCCAGCAATTCCACTCCTTGACATTTACCCAAATGTCCAGAAACAAGGACATACTAAAGCCACTAGCACAATGATGTTCATTACAGCACTATTTACCATAGCAAAGATATGGTACCAACCCAGATGCCCCTCAGTAGATGACTCGATTAAGATGTGGTATTTATACACAATGGAATTCTATGCTACCATCAGAAAGAATGACATCACCCCATTCATAAGAAAATGGAAGGACTTGGAAAAAATTATATTAAGTGAAGTAAGCCAGACCCAAAGGAACATAAGCTCAATGGTTTCCCTCATTTGTAATAATTAGTACACACCTAGGACTCTTCTAGCAGAGGATTACAGTAGCTCAAAACCTAAATATATAAGGTCATATATGATGAAATTAATTAAAAGGATCTCTAGGATTTGGAAACAAGAGCTTTACCTTGTGTGATTGTTGTTCTTAATGTACTATGTTATTTCTCTTTTTTGCTCTTTGGTTAATTTCATACTGTTATTGTATCTGACTTTGTTACCTGTTACATTGTGTATACATTTATTTGTTTATTTGAAATAAGAAAAGGAAGGGGGATAAACAAGATGATTAGGGAGGTGGGGGGGAGGTAAATGGGGACAAAAACATGAGGAATATCAATGTGTCAGAAGTAATACACCTACTATCTGGTGAATGCAACTGTAACCCCTCTATACATTACACTGACAATAAAAAAATTTTAAAGAAAGAGAAGAAAAGAAAAAAGCAAACAAAAGAAAAAAAAGAATGTTGATTCTCTAGTCCATTCCAATTTATGATGATTAATTCTATATTTAAATTACTTTAAATATTGAGATTAAATTCAAGTAATGGAATGAAAATGATGTACCTTATGGATCAATGATTAAGGAGGGGTCATGTTTTGCTAGGAATGTGCTAAAGCCAGGGGAGATCTTGATGTCACCAATTATAAAGGCCCCAGAGATCGGCTAGCTTACCTCAGCTGCCTTAGTCTGCACAGTGTGGCAAAGCAGAATATCAAGAGAGGCACTAAAAGGATGAGAGTCATCAACGTGATCCCCAGCATCAATTTGACCTTGATTTCCTCTAGCTCTGATAATTTGTCTCCACTTGTAGAATTCAAATCAGAGCCTGAAAGAAAAAAAATGCAAATGGAAGGTTGGGTAAGCAGACATGGGTCCCTCCTAAAGGCATGAGGATGGCAGGCAAGGGCAGAGAATCCTCAGAGTTCATACGCCCCTACAATGGGGATGGAGGAACTCTCCTTAGTAACATTCCGTGTAATCATGTCATACATATATCACCTTACATATATAGATATATTTCCCTCCTTTCCTCCCCACTTAACTCCCTCCCTCCCCCCCTCTCCCCCTTTTTCTTTCCTTCCTTCCCTTCTTTCCATCTCCCCCTCCTTCCCTTCCCCTCTCTCTCTGCCAATCCTGGGGCTTGAATTCTGGGTGCTGTTCCTGAACTTCTATTTGCTCAAGTTGATCTCTATTCCACCACTTCCAGCTTTTTTTCAGTCTCAGGGACTTATGTGCCTGATCTGGCTTTGAACTGCAATTCTCAGCTCTCAGCCTCTTGAGTGGCTAGGATTTCAGGCATAAGCCACCAGTGCCTAATCCTTTTTCCAATCATTTATTTATACAGGAGTTTAGGGAGAAATAAGTCATTGGTCTTTTCATGCTGTTTCTCCATCAAATGAGTTTTTATAACTATAATTAAGCGGTTAATGAAAACGGTATTTGGAAAAATTAATTTTTACTCATTACTGATGAGAACGCAAAGCATTACATTCATCTCCTGAAGACAATTTTGGTAACTTCTTACAAAGCTAAAGCCTTACCATACAATGCCGTCATTACATTCCCAGGTGTTTACCTAAACTGTTGCGGACAAAATTATACACAAATGTGTGTAAATGCTTTATTTATGATAGTCGACTATTGGAAGCAAGGAAGGTATCCTTGGCAAAGCTAATAAACAGGAACACATTCATACAAAGGAATGTCAATGGCAGCAAGAAATGAGTAGCCAAGTCACCAAAAAAGACATGAGTAATCTTGAATACATGCTGTTAAGTAACAAATAAAAATGAGCATAGTAAAAAAGACCACCTGACCATCTGCAAAAGGCAGGGGAGAGAACAATGCAAAGATGGATTGATGGAGGCAGATGGGACTCAGTATAGTGAACCTATTAGATATGTTGTGGTGAGAGGTATGTGATTATGCTTCTGTCGAAAGCTTAGGGCCAGACACTGGTGGCTCACATTTGTAATCCTAGTTACTCCAAAGGCTGAGATATGAGGATCAGAAACTAGACTGGGCTGGAAAATCCATAAATCCTATCTCCAATTAAACATACAAACAAACTGGAAGTGGAGCGGTGGCTCAAGTAGAGTGCTAGCCTTGAGCATAACAGTTCATGGACAGGTTTTGGAGTATGGTCTAGTGGTAGAGTGCTCACCTAGCATGGAGGAAGGACTGAGCTCAATTCCTTGGTACCACTTGCATTAAAAAAAAGCAGAAGTGATGGTATGGCTCAAGTGGTAGAGCTCTAGCCTTGAGAAAGCCCAAGGACAGGGCTCGGGCCCTGACCTCAAGTCCCAGGACTGGTAAAAATAAAAAAGTTCATGGACAGTGTCCAGGCTCTGGGTTCAAGCCCAGGACTAGCACCAAAACCAAACAAATGAACCCTATAGAACTGCACAGTACAAAGGGAGCCCTAATGTCTATGGACCCTAGTTCATAACAATGTGTCTATACTGGGTCAGAAATTTCAGTGAAAGTGCCACAATAATGAAGATGTAAGTAGCAAGGGAAATGAAGAAGAGATGGGATTTAGGAACTATGTGCTTTCTTGCTAATTTTTTCTTTCAACTTGAAACTCCACTAAACATTAAAAAACTTTTTAAGGAAAAATAGTACACTGTATAGATTATTCACCCACCCATTCCCTTGTTTATCTCATCAGTTTCAGGAATAGACACCACAAAAGAGGAAAATGGTACCAAAATGCCAAAAGGATGACTTGAAAACCCTCCTGACACATCCTCTCATTTCTGATATTAGCATCCTCATCCCCTCCACACACTTCACTTTATGAGGGCTACAGTGTTTATGAATGTCTTACATAAAAGTCTTAAGTCTTAGTTAAAAGTATTTTGTTCTTACTTGGAATTGGTTGAAATAACTGATCTTTATCATCCATGCTCACCGTTGTCCCATTTATAGCTGTTAAGACAATAAAGTTGTGTTTGGTAAACAACACTGGATAGGACTATTGTATGCATATAAATGTGTGTGCATAATATTATTCATGGGAGATATGTTGTAGAGTATATTATAGAGTATTATAGAGATATGTTGTAGAGGCTTGCTATAACTAGTATCTAAACAAAATTTAACATGTGTTTGCCACACAAGACACATTCCAGCCCTCTTGTGTTTAGATATGAACTATCAGTTTAACACTACCGTGGAAAGCTAGCTCACAGATATGGCTGATTGCATTTATTAGGCTATTAAAATATTTGAAGCTGGGCCGGGAGTTTGGCCTAGTGGTTAAAGTGCTTGGCTAGCATGCATGAAGACCCGGGTTCAATTCCTCGGAACCACATATAGAAAAAAGCTGGAAGTGGTGCTGAGGCTCAAGTGGTAGAGCTCTAGCCTTGAGAAAGTCCAAGGACAGTGCTCAGGCCCTGAGCTCAAGCCCAGGACTGGCAAAAAAAAATAGAAAAAAAAATAAAATATTTGAAGCTGTGATATAATAAGCTACAATGTTGACAAAAGGCCTTGAAGATGCTTCAAGAATTGATTTAGGGGTCATACAGAATGGCAAATATAGAATATCAGATAATGAGGATTGACTAAGTATGACATATATTTTGCATCTATATTGCATATATATGTAATATCCACATGGAATCTATACCTCTGTGTATGTAAGTAACAAATGTATATGTGTACCTTAGTATATATGCTCATTACAGTATACATGAGTGCCTATATAATACTTGTGACATACACACTAATTTTACACACACATGGTTTTACATGCCTTTGCATTTGTACATTCATTTTTATATGTTTACATGCACAATGTTCCGAATACAAAGATGGAATATACTGGGCAAGAAGCTTACTTTATCATTGTGAGGATCAACTAAACTGAATTATTTTCAAAGTTTATTTGTCTTTTTTAGAAATAGAAGCTATAAAACAAGAAGATGATTACAGGGTCTAGAGAGTATTCAGCCACTTTAACTCCCAATAGGAGTAAATGTCAATGACAATGTCTTCTCTAGATTTTAACCATCAGAGGAGATAAGACCGTTTTTGTGGAAAGTGAATCAGAAACAGTGTGACTTTATCACCTCAAGTCAGTACTGAATTTTCTTTTTAAAAAATTAACATTATTTCTAAGTACTTGTATAAAGGGCTTTAAATTCAATATTATCGATGTATGAATACAATGCATCTTCATCAGTGTCACCTTTTCCTTTCCCATTGCATTTTCTATTGCATATGACAGCAAAAAGTGATACTGATGCTTAATATTACAAGTATTTAGATATCAATTTTAGCATTCTAAAGTAAGATTGTGGAAAACCAAAAAATTCCCCCAGCTAACCTATCTGTATGAATTTACCTTTAGCTAACATTGACCAAAATGCAGGCACATTTGGGGTGGTTCCTGTTTAGAAAAAAAAAGACAACAACAGCAATGACAGGTAAGAATCTCTTATCTTCAATTAAAACATTCATTGAAGATCTTAGACGTGAGCATCATGGGTTGTTATGACCTCACAAATATTTTTAAGGCATTATATCCTTGGCAGGAGACTAAAATGGTGATTAATTTTGTAGCCACCCCCTGTCCCAAATAATATTAGGAAACATTCATCATTGTCACCAGAAATATTTATTCCTCAAACACATTAAACTTTTTACATTATTATCAAAATAAGTTATATAAACATATACTCAATGTATTTATAGTTGTATAGACATATACTTATACATCCTACACAGTACAAAGTAAACTTCAATGTCTATAGACTCTAGTTCACAATATTGCACCTATAGTAAAGAATAAAACAGAAATATAAACAGTAGAAGTAAAACATTTGTATTTTTTGTGTAAACGTTTGCTCATATTTATACAAATACAATATATTTAAAAGATGTGTTTTCTAGGGATATACATAGCAATACGTTTTATTAAAATAAATAAAATTTCTAAGGGCTCCATTCCTACCCATCTCATCAGGTGCATCTGAGAACTGACTATTAATATTCACCATTTCAAATGGTTTATAGTAAGTTTAAATTTTAGCAGTATAAATTCTTTCTGCATGCTACTTCCTTTATGTAATATTCAAGGCAGTGAAACTTAAGCTTGTAAGTCACATAATGATATGCTCCAGATATTATTACAGTGTAGGAACGTTAATACTTGGTATTGTCTCAGGTTCAATAGGTTCTTCGCTTGTAGTTTCTTGAGATGATGATGTTGTATTGAGGACATTGTCTAGGAAAAGATACCAAATATTATCAACATATAAAAATATTGACTACATGTCTGTGATTAGGCCTATTTTTATACAGAAGTGAAAGAGAAAGGCATTGACATTTTCTCAAAATAAGACAGGGAAAGAAGAGATTGAAGAAGATGATTGTATGTGTGTGGGGGGGGGTCATGGGTTGTACAACTTGGACTATGCCTATGGTTTATGGAAAGAGAAGAAGAGTGGAGAACTTGTGGCCATAAGCTTCCTTCCTTCAGGGGGAAGAGTGGCCTATTGGCTGACATGGTTGGCTTTCCAGGTTCACTGCACAGGTGAAAATGAGGCTTTCAGCACGGACCAGTTGGTCACTGGTTAGGGGGACATGAAAATGGCATGCGTGCCCTTGTAAATTAAGAAACAATGTTTTGGATGTGAGGATGTTGGAACATGAAGCAAGGCACTGTGGGCCTAATTTAGAACGTGCTGCTGTCCATATATCATGTTCGTCTGTCTTTGATGAATGTCAGGGGGCAGGGCTTGACTTGTGGGAATACGTATTAGAGACTAGAATCTCTTCATGTAGTTCTCATATCCTAAAGTAATTGAAGGTGCCTGATCTGCTTATATCTTGTCCGACACTACTCAAGATGTTGATTGCTGAATATAGCACGATCCCAATATATCCCCAAATATCAAATTAATATTTGCCCTGGTGATGTAGCTATCTCAGGGTTTGGAATGGTTAATAGTATTTTATTATTGCTAAGTATTTTTATTAATAATTGGGCATTCGTGGGGCTGGGAGTTTAGTCTAGTGGTAGAGTGCTTGCTTCTACCACTATGCACTTGGTGCATGCATGAAGACCCGGGTTGGAATCCTCGGACTACATACATAGAAAAAGCTGTATGGTGCTGTGGCTCAAGTGGTAGAGCTCTAGCCTTGAAAAAGCCCAAGGACAGCGCTCAGGCCCTGAGTTCAAGCCCCAGGACTGGCAGAAATCAATAATTAGGCATTCATGAGTCTAGCTTGTCCTATCCCTCAAAATATTCTTTCTTGTCTGTTTAAGGATTTAGAAGGCAAAACACAGAAATGTGCAAAAACAGAGTTGGAGAAAGATGAATAATTTTCTAGAGTGCTAAATTATATTCTTTAATTTTTCTTCCCATGCAAAGAAGAAAGCATATAATAAAACACTTAAGCTAAGCACTGGTGGCTTATGCCTGTAGACCTAGCTACTCAGGAGGCTGAGATTGAGGATCAAATTTCAAAGCTGGCTTGGTAGAGAAATCCAAGAAACATGTATCTCAATCGTCAAGAAAGCAGAAATGGAGGTTTGGCTAAAAGTCCTAGAGCATCAGCCTTGAGTGAAAAAGCCAAGTGAGGACAAAAAGCCCTGAGTTCAAGCCCCAATACAAGCACAAAAAGAAAGAAAGAAAGAGGGGGGGGGGAGGAAGAAAAGGAAGGCAATATGTAGACTTCCCGACTTCTAAAATGACCAGTGCAATCAATGGGATACCAAAGGGTGGGATTTGGGGACAGTACCTAGGAGCTAACCAAGAGCTCAACCAGATTCCCAAATCATTACATCTACTAGAGCTGTTTGGGAACTAAGACTTCCTTCCTAACCAACGCCCTCCAGTGCTGTTTCAAATCCTTTCGGTACTTACAGTTCTTCAGAGCGACTCTCAAATCAGTGGTTGCCCTCACGGATATTTCAGACTCAGTGCCGTTTGCATTTTTTGTGGTGAACACATCTGAAAACAAGTCAAAAGGCATCAGCTGCCAACTGGCTAAGTTATTTCTTGATCATCCAATTTTCCCATTGTCTGACTAAAGCATATGTGTATTAACTGACTAGTTTATAAACAGACTTATAAATATTAGTAATGCTTCATCCACAACATAAGAAAGTGAGTCAAAGGTGAATTAAAAATTCAGGTTGAAAAGGTCAACCTGAAGTGAAATACAAGGAGCTCTTATTGAGGAAATTCATGGAAGAATGTACAAGTTTGGAAGACACCAAAGCACATTTAAACACGCAGCTTGCAGATATTGGATTGGCGTTATGCATGCCACAGACCCTCATTAGACCATACAATACTTGAGCTCAATGACAAAGTGTTCCCATACACGAACTCACATTTATATGTATACATGAAGAACCTCATTCTGCAGCGCCATCTGTTGGATTGGCTGTAATGTAAAATTAGTGAATATATTCACCTAACCAAAGGGTGAAACAAATTGAGTGGAACTGGCAAACTAAGCGTAAACACACGTCTGCCTCTTCCATCAAATTCTCATGGAATGACAAATTTTATGCACACACGAATGTGCGTATGTTTGATCTTGACATACGCATTCATTTCTCCCAACACATACCAACAAAAAGTTGCTGCTAATGTCTTATTATTTTTAAGGAATTCCTGTAATAGATTTTTGTTGTTGTTGTTTTTGTGAGTCATGGGGCTTACTTGGCTAGGTGCTGTCCCTGAGCTCTTCAGCTTAAGACTACCGCCCTACTCTTGAGCCAAGCCCCACTTCCCATTTTCTAGAGGTTAATTGGAGATGGGAGTCTCAGTTCCTTTTGTGCCCAGGTTGGCTTTGAATCTTGATCCTCAGATCTCAGATTCCTGAGTAGCTAGGATTACAGGCGTGAGCCTCTGAGCCTGGCTCTTTCTGTGATTATATATATATATATATATATATATATATATATTCCAGTCCTGGGCTTGAATTCAGGGTCTGAGTATTGTCTTTGGGCTTTTCCCCAAGGCTAGTAGTGCTCTACCACTTGAGCCACAGGATCACTTCTGGCTTTTTTTCAATGTATATATGGTACTGAGGAATCAAACCCAGGTCTTCGTGCATGCTAAGCAAGCACTACACTGGGCTAAATTTCTGGCCCTTCCTGTGATATTTTTAAGGAAAAATAACACTAAAGGAAATTACAGCCTGTGATTTAATGTGCTGTGAATTAAGAAAGTGTATACTATGTTGGAGATGAACTTTACAACTTGTGGGGGGGCTAGGGGCATGGAGGGGCAGTGGGAAAAAAGGAAATAGGGGGTAACAATGTTTGAGAAGGACTGTACTCATTTCCTTACTTATGTAGTCAAACACCAGAATAAGATCTATAACCTGAGACAAAAATAGGCTGTTACGAAATGTTAGGAAAATATTTTAGTATTTTGGATTGGATAAGCCTTGTCTAAGCATGGTATAAATCAATTAATCAACAGAAGAAATTAATCAAGAGAACTGGTTTTATAAACCTTGAAAATGTTCATAGGGTTAAAGATACTTGAACTGGTTTAAATATAAGAAACAGCATAGGAGAAAATCTCTAACACTGTTAATCACAGTATTAAAAAGTATTAAAGATTAATCTACTAGATACAGAAAGCCCTTGCAGGTGAACAAAATTATGAAGTAATAAAAATGAGAAAAGAGGATGAATAGGTAAGTAAAGGGAAAAATAATTTCTGGTGTTTTAAGCCACCTAATTGGAGCTAGTTGGTTGCAAAAGCCTTAGGAAACTGATTGTGTGTTTTTTAAGCCAGGCATGTTGGTTCACACATGTCACTCCAGGTACAGAGAAGTGGAGAGCAAGAGGATCATGATTTTAGGACAGCCCAAGCAAGTTAGACCCCCATCTCAATCAATAAGCTTGATGTAGTATCATAGACTTGTGATTCTACCATAGATGGGAAATAAGCAAAATAAGAAATTGGGATGCCCTGGGCAGAAGATGAGACACTGTCGTAGGAACAACCATAAGCAAATAGGGCTGGATGTGTGGCCAGGGGTGGGAAAATTTTGTTTTGTTTCAAGAACCATTTAGGTATTTATAAAATCATTCATGGACTATACAAAATTATCATGGATAGATAGGTGACAAGAAATCAAATGGTTTCTCTGGCCTTCTTTGTAGAAGGCTTGCCTAACAAGTGCTAGACACTGAGTTCAAACTCCAGTACCAGAAACAAATACATAAAGAAGTTAAATTTTTACAAAAAGAGCAGGCAGGCTTTTGTTCTAGCCACCTCACAACTAAAGAAACATACATTTACATTTTCAGCCTCTGAAACCCAAAGGGAAGGTATGGGAAGATTTCATTTATTTTTCCAAATATCTCTTACAAAAGCCCAAATTGCTAGCCTTAGTTTTGCCACAAGAACAACATACTTGAACAAGAGCTCTCTATGTTGCTTATCCCTCAGGGCTAATCAACAGTAGCAGATCATTTTACAAAAAGATAAAAGAAGGCTGGAGAGGGGTAGAGTGCTTGCCCTGGGTTCAATTCCTTGGTGTCACATACAAAGAAAAAGCCAGAAGTGGTGCTGTGGCTCCAGGAGTAAAGTGCTAGCTTTGAGAAAGCCCATGGACAGTGAGTGCTTAGGCCCTAAGTTCAAGCCCATGACTCGCAAAAGAAAAAAAAAAGAAGAAAGTAAAAAAAATACTGTGTGTGCTGTAAAGCATATATAATACACGTGAGAATTTATAAGGTATAAGAAAATAATTACAAGAAAGTAATATAAGCTCTGCTTTCAAACCCCAGAACTACTGAAAACTAACAAAAATAACACCCCCAATTTTTTTTTGGGTAACTCACTCACAGCAGGCCATCTTTTACCAGTGTTAATAATCACAATACGATGATGAACTATAGTAGTTAGAAATAGTTCCTAAGGAAACCTTGTTAAACTTATAAACATCCCATGAAAAAAGTTATAGAAACGGATTTCTTTTCACACACTAAGTTGATAAAGTGAATTATAATTTTAAAAGGAAATAAAATGGTTATGGCAGTGGATAAAAGGCAATTGAGATCAATCCAACCAGTACCATCAGCTTTTTCTTTGATCCATATTTTGACATATTGCTGTTAACCTGAAACACTTACATTGTTTGATATCTTTGTAATAATTGCCAGTTTTAGGGTTCGCAGGAGTGGGCTCTGAATAGGTGTGTTCTTGCTTGTGAATTACGTTATTATTATCCATGTGGCCTTCATCTTCATGTACACGAGAATGGTGTAGAGTAGAATCGTGTACAGTAGAATCGTGTACAGGAGAATCAGTAGTCGGATGATCAAGACTGTAATCATCTTTGTAATATGGATAGTCCTCCGAAGACACTGCCTCAGGTAACTCTTCAAAAATCAGGACACACCAAGCATCAGAAATAATACCTTTACTACCTTTTCTCTTTGAACTTTTCTCCCAGTTTGAGGCTGGGGTTTAAAATCTAAATGGATACTGTATTTCCAACAACATACTTTCTTCCTCTTTTATCTCTTCCTTTTTTCCTCCCTCCCTTCTTTTTATTTCCTTTCTTTCTCCTTCCTTCTCTCCCTCCTTCCTTCCCTTCCTTCCTCCTTCCCTCCCTCCCTCCCTCCCTCCCTTCCTTCCTTCCTTCCTTCCTTCCTTCCTTCCTTCCTTCCTTCCTTCCTTCCTTCCTTCCTTCCTTCCATTTTTTGTTTCTTTTCTTTTCTTTCTCAGTCCTGGGGCTTGAAACACATTGGGTGCTATCCCTGAGCTTTTTAATGCTCAAAACTAACACTCTAACATTTGGGCCACAGTTCCACATTAACTGATGAGTCTTGTAGACTTTCCTGCCCAGGCTGGCTTCCAACCACAATCTATAGATCTCAGCCCCCAGAGTAGGTAGGATTACTGGCATGTTTCATCAGTGCCCAGGCAACAATATGCAATCAATCATTTTGTAGAAAATGTGCCCATACCAATTTTTGATAATTAGGGCCATCTTCTGTATGTACTATTTCTGCAGAGTGCTTACCTTCTGTCTGGGTCTTCAAATTGCTAATCTCTGGAAGGAAAAACCCAGATAAAAAAATAAACAATATAAAAATCATTTGGAAATCAATGTGACTTATCCAGTAATACAGTAATGCAATGTGTCCTCAGGTCTTCCTTCCGGTGGTCCAGTAGATCATGAGAGGAACACATTATGATGTCACTTCTTGTGGGAAGTGGAATGCTAGGGAAACCTCCCAGGGCTTTGTGACTTCCTCAATATGATTTCCTCTTTGGTACTATAATGGTTTTCAGATACTAAATAAACCATTATGAGATTTTCCTTGGAAGTAAAGAAATACATTTTTGTTTTTGTCGGCCATGGGGCTTGAACTCTGGGCCTGAGCTCTGTCCCTGAGTTCTTTAGCTCAGAACTATTACCCTACCATTTGAGCCACAGTGCCACTTCCGGTTTTCTGGTGGGTAATTGGACATGAGTCTCTGGTTCTTTAGTGCCTGGGCTGGCTTTGAACCACGATCTTCAGATCTCGGCTTCCTGAGTAGCTAGGATTACAAGTGTGAGCCACCACATCTGGCCAAAAAATACATTTTCATGAAAGAATATTATGTCTTGGCTCACGTATTTTAAAGAATCTTTTATTATGTTGGCAGTAAAAATGAAAATGGACTTTTAAAAATATATTTTTATTGTAATTAATAGAAGGGTTATATGATATTTGCCAGATAGAAGGTGCATTAATTCACATATATTGATACCCTTTCACATGTCTTGGTCCCCATTTCCCTCCCCCCCACCCCCACCCCTCTTCTTGTTTTCCCCCCTTCCCTATCCAATTTCAAATAGAGCAAAACCTTGATACATAAGGCCATATAGTATGACGCTAAATGAAAGGACCTCTAGGATATAGAAACAAAAGCCATATAATGAATGATTCTTGTCCCTAATGTACTATGTTATCTCTCATCTCTTTTGCTGTCCCTTGGTTATCTCATATTGTTACAGTATCTCACTTTGTTATCTGATATATCAGATATATTTGTATTTGGTTATTTGAAAATGGACTTTTATGTTTAAAAAATTGTAATATAGGCCAGGAGCATGACCTAGTGGTAGTGTGCTTGCCTAGTTGCATGAAGCCCTGCATTCAATTCCTCAGTACCAACAAACAAAGAAAAAGCTGTAAGTGATGCTGTGGCTCAAGTGGTAGAGCAATAGCCTTGAGAAAGTCCAAGGACATTGCTTAGGCCCTGAGGTCAAGCTCTAGGACTGACAAACAACACCAAAAATAACTGCGCCCCCCTCCAAAAAAAAACCAACCTTGTAGATCAATACTCATCTTCTTCGCAAGACATTTCTTCAAGACATGCCAGCGCATCTACTGGTCCCATATTTCATAGCTCATTATCATGTCGCTGCAGGTTATACTTATTCTTTTTTTTTTTTTGTCTCTTCATTCCCTAGAATTTTCCATGCCTGGTCAATTTCGATGAGTTTCTGGGCTCAGGGTCAAAGCCTTAGTCTAACAGAAGTGTTCCCTCATGCAACATCAGTTTCCATTTGGACCCTTGAGATTATCCTTATGTGAAAGCTAGGAGTTGGGGGAAAATGCAAATGAGAGCTGGTGGGCTCCATGTAGTCTTTCCTTTGGGTATCTCTCCTAACCAAGTACAATGCAGAAAAGGAGAGAAACCTGAATCAACTGTGTCCTGTATTGCTGCAAGCCACAACACAGATTTGGGTCATGTATTGCGGCCATGCTGAAATGACAGAATGTGGCCATGGGTAAGGGTGGCATCTGATGAAATCACTGGTGGTACTTGTGGTAAGAAGGAGATAGGTGCATAGAGAAACAGATTTAGTACTCTTTGCCCCAAATCTGCACAATGTATGGAATGTAGTGAGCAGATCACTAGTAACTATAATAAGTGGCAAATTCAACTTAGCGTTCTATGATGCACATAGAATTTTCTTTGTTGTTTCATTCCTCCTTTTTTCTTCTTCCTACTTCTTTTTCCTTTCCCTCCTCCTTTTTCCTTTTCTCTGTCTCCTCCTCTTTATCTCTCCACCAAGTCTCTTACAGGAGAGCTTCTTCTGAACCAGTCCGGAACTCAGGGCCTAGATAGTTTTTTGCTCAAATGTTGGTGCTCTAGAGCTTGAGCCACAGCTTGCCTGCCTGCCTGCCTTTTCTTCCTTCCTTCTTTCCTTCCTTCCTTTCTTCCCTCCTTCCTTCCTTCTTTCCTTCTCCTCCTCCTCCTCTTCCTCCTCATTATTATTATTGTAGTTAATTAGAAAAAAAAAGTCCAAGGACTGTTTATCTGAAATAGGATAGGAAAGGGGGGAAACAAGATGAGGGGAGGGAGTGAGGGGAGGGAAATGGGGATGGAAACATGAGAAAGGGTAGCAATGTTTGTGAAGTAATACACCTTCTAACAGGCGAATAGAATGTCGCCCTTCTATTAATTACAATAAAAATATATATAAAAAAATAACATGGAAGAATTTGCCAATTAAAAAAAAAACTGTCCATGGACTTTTGTTCCTGGGCTGTGTTCAAATCCCTAGCCTCAGATCTTAGCCTCTTGAACAGCTAGGATTATGGGTATAAGCCACCAGCACCTGGCTTTGGAAAGCTACTTTTCAAAAAGAATTGTACATGATGAATGCTCTTCATAAGCAATTGAACCTGGTAGATTTTTAACAAAACACTAGATTAAACAAAATTAAATTTGGTTCAAATCTTCCTGTCTCATTATCAGTATTCTTTCTAGAGTGCACCAGCAGTAGCATGGGTTGAATTTTAGGTCAATACAAGACATATACTAAACCTCTAGTGCTAGTCTTTAAAAATGTGGTCATGTTTGGAGATGGAGTTGTTATAGTTATATAGTTAGTTAAAATAAGGGCATAGTGAAGTACAATGGACCCTTAGTACACACACACACACACACACACACACACACACACACACACACGGTGATTTGGACAAAGAAAGCTATGTGAAGATTCAGGAAGGAGCTGTAGCAGGAACACATGCCAGTAAGCCACTATGAAAATGGAATTAGTCCTCCTTTGCAGCCTTCAGAAGGAATCAATCCTGAAATACTTAAGTGAGGCATCCACCCTCCCAAACTGTGAGGTAGTACATTTGTGTGGCTAAGATAAACAGTAGGGATATTTTTGTATATTAGCCCTAGCAAACTAATATTAGAGAGGAAAAATACCGTAGAGAGAAACCTTTGGTTCATATGGGAGATATGGAAACAAAAATTAAGTGTGTTCTTTTTAGAAGATATAGTTTGGAGTTTGCCCTTCTATTGTAGATAATCTATGATTAAATGTAATAGAATTTATTATTCAGCATAGTAGAAACCTTTCTGTTAAGAAACATATATGTATATAAATATATATATATATTTCATTTCATATTTCAGTTTTTTGAGAGGTAGACCATGTCATTAGTACCTTATTAAGTAGGTCAATATAAGTAGAATATGTAATAAAGTTCAAGGAAACAGAACCATATAGACAAAAACAAACAATAAATCACATCATATGTGATAATGGCAGATTCAGGAATAACAAAATCTGGTTCAACAAAGTGGTCAGGGAACAGAACTTTTCTTTAACTGTGCCAGCTAATTGAAAGTTACCATATAATACAGAATCATTTATGTTTATTTATCTATTTACTTATTGTAAAAGTGATGAACAGGAGGTTACTGTTACAAAAGGAGTCGGACATAAGAATCTCTCCTGAATGGAATGTAATTTCTCTCTCTTCAAGGACTGTTATGAATTTAGAATGCTCTCTGGATTCTCAATCAATTTTTTTTTCTTTTCTGAGTTAGAATATTAAACCCTAGCTTGCAACTAACATATTGGAAAGTGGTACCGATATTCCTCCCATCTTAAGATCTACTGTAATGCTGAGGTGATATGTTTCTGGGTGGATTAAAGCCTAACATTCATCCACAGGCAAACACATTCCAAGATGGCCTCCAATGGCTCTCCCCTGCTATGGGAAATTTGAGCAGAGAAAGGGGAGTGGTGAGTTCTGTTGAGCAAATGGGCTCAGCAGAGGTCTCACAAGGCGACATCTGAGAAGATACAAAAGGGCGAAGTTAGACATATGGTATCTGAGGTCAGTAAGGAGGCAGGAGGGACTGGAGACTGGGGAGAAAAGGGAGAGGAGCTACTACCCAGGCTTTTAGTCTAAGTGAAGGGGAAAAAAAGAACATGCTTAGTCTCCAAGACAGAAAATTTCTCATCCACAGGCACGGTTGAGCAACCCAGTTCCTTATTTTGCATCCAGTGTGGCATTTTCTCATTAGACTTTATCCTGACTCAAAGTCCTATGCACCTTTACCAAGGTTTTGTCTTTAGGCACACACGTGTACCAAGTGTATCTGTGATTCATCTCCTGTTAGAGACAGACTTCATGTCTGTAATCCTAGCTACTCAGGAGGCTGAAATCTGAGAAGATCTTGGTTCAAAGCCAGCCTGGGCACTGAAATCCATGAGTCTCTTATCTCCAATTAACCACTAGAAAACTGGAAGTGGCACTGTGGATCAAGGAACAGCGCTGCGCTCAGGCCCAGGGTTCAAGCCCCACAACTGACAGAAAAAGAAAGAGAGAGACAGAGAGAGAGAGAGGGGGGGGGGAGAGATATTAGAATCTATAACTTTCTTAAAGGCTTCTCCCTCTCATGAATACCAGCCAGGTATCAGTTTGTTTTTCCCTAGCAATGTCAAATATATCCATCATTGAGACACAGGCACAGTCGATAGGTGCCGGGGCCAACCGGCAGCAAACCAGGGTTCGCAGATTGGGGTTCCTGAAATAGGGGACAAGGACTAGGAAGAAAAAGAAGAGAGACAGACACACTAGGTCCGGGATGTCCGCAGTCCAGGCAAAGACTGACTAGACTGCCGTGTTTATTTTCCCCTCCCCCTTCTTCCCTCCTCCTCTCCCAGGGAACCTCCAGGTGTTACATTCATATGGTAATTCTCAGGTCATTTACATAGAATAGGGCCAGAAAGCAATAAGACAATATAGCCATCGTCTGATGCAAGTCAAGGTACAGTTTGATTCCACTCTGGCTCCCAACAGATAGGGACAGTTAGCCCACTATTTACCACTGAACAGGCTTAGATGGTTACCTGTTTTCCTCTACGCCCCATGTTTCAGCAAATCATTTAGTGTTATTCTTTGCAGATTTGATAATGTATGAAGAGATGGATAGTGTATGAAGAAATTTATCATATCCTCTGCTAGATATTAAATCTAGCATTCAGTAATATAGTTATAAACAAAATCAAATTTCAGTTTGAACTTAACTTCCTCACTTAGATTTTCTTGCATTTTAAAAATTATATCTATGTTCCCTGTAGGAAAAATCTAGCCAACATTACTGGTGAAAGAATAATTAGATTTTAAACAAAAGCCATATAATGAATGATTGTTGTCCTTAATGTACTATGTTGTCTCTCATCTCCTTTGCTGTCCCTTGGTTATCTCATATTGGTATAGTATCTCACTTTGTTATCTGATATATTGAATTTATTTGTATTTGGATATTTGAAATTTGATAGGGAAGGGGGGAAAACCAAGACGGGTGGGGGGGGTGGGGGGGGAGGGAAACGGGTATCAAGACATGTGAAAGGTTATCAATGTATGTGAATTAATGCACCTTCTATCTGGCAAATATCATGTAACCCTTTTACTAATTACAATAAAAAAACAATAAAAAAAACAAGGAAGGAGTGGGAGATAGAACAGGGAGACTACAAATGAGAAAACTACTCAAAGTAGTAATGAGTAATGAAGGAAGCCACTCATACTGTCCTCTTCCTCTTTCTTCCCATGAAGGAGAAGAAGAATGATCATCAAGGGCAAGTGGCAGATGCCTTAAAGCAACACCAAATGCCAGCTTCACGCTCAGGAGAGGACACTACATCCTTCTTGTGGTTTCGGGTACTTTAGACAATCAGTGGAGTTTCTCTAGTAACATACTACAGAAATGATCCCTGAAAGTATAGTCCTCTCACTTAGTTTTTAATCTAGTAAATACTAGGATATTTTCGTTTGATTTTTATCATCATGAAAAGCAATTAAATGATGATCGTTACATTGAAACTGAAGGTTTTTGTTTTTTTTTAAGCTAAAATTAGAATAGTCTGCTAAAAATCTACTTCATACTGAAAGAGAAACAACACCAGATAAAAATGATAACTCTACCATTGCTTCTCTATGGTATTTATTTATCCTTTTGGTCAATGTCACGAGTAAGTTTACTTGGAAGTGAAATTGAGTGGTAAGAACTTAGAATAATTAAAACAGTGGACAGATTTACTAATCACCTTAATCTCTGCAAATGAATGGGGTTATCCAATTTTCTTGTTTGGCTGAAGGGATCAAGGTATCTAGTTTGAAGTTACTGATGACTAAGACTGTTTTCTATGAATCAGCACAATACAAGGCTGCCTGTTAGAAAAATAATTCAGATAAAATTGAAAGTTAGTATGATTGTTTTCCTTGTGGCTTTTCTCAAGCTGATGTATCACGGGTTGTAACTTGAAATACTTTCATAGGACACGCAAGAAATGTAAATGAGTGAAGCAATCCAGTGGAAGAAGGCAAATGGTACCTGAGAACGAACTACAGAGCTGGGAGGTGGTAGAAAGTGGTGGGGACTGTGGTCAATTGAAGAGATTATGTGCTTTTTCCATGGTTCAACCCCTTCTTAGACAATTTCTGCTCTGTAAGAACAAAAGGCTTAGTACTGCCAAGTATGACTTTCTTTTTCTTTTCTTTTTTTTAAAAAGTAACTTTTGTTTTATTTTCTTAAGGTGAAACATGTGTTTGGCAGCTACAATTGTCAAATAATACAACAGAACAGTACCTTTATCCGTTCACACCTCAGTCTCATTTTCCAAAGAAAATCACATCTAGTTCCTCCAGTTTTGAATTTTAAATATCCTAACATCACCTCAATTGCCCAAAAGGCCAAAATTCCCAATTTTTAATCTGTCAAAATTATGAATTAATATTAGTTTTTATTATGAATCATTATTACTTTGTTTCTGGTACTTAAAGTCTTACTTGGTTATCTTGCTCACAGCTGGCACTCTACTAATAAAACTATATCTCTAGTGGGGCATTTTTATAGAGTCCTGTGGATTTTCCTGTCTGAGTGGGCTTTGAACTGCCATCCTCCAAGTCTCAGCCTCCTGAGTAGCTAGAATTACAGGGGTAAGCCACAGTGCCTAGTCTCAAATTTCAAGGTTTAAAAATAACAACCAACAAAAAAATATTTTAAAAGTTAACACTGTGTGGAGTCAACAAAACATGCCTGCAGGCCAAATTCAGCCCAGAGTGTCACACCTCAGCATACACAATAGATTATAGCTGAGAAGCAGATAAACATGTTTATTTCTATGGGATGCCAGAAGCCTCATTTCTCATTGATCTTGTGTCTAGAAATTATCTTGTCACCTCAATTTATTTTACCAAATAAAATAGCCTTTATCATGATATTTTACTATTACTATTGGCAACAAAGGCTGTTAGTGGAATCATTTATAAGTATTATATAACGATTCTAAGTGTGCTATAAAAACAGCCATACACAAAATGAATATATGAATATATATGTTTTGGGGGGGATTTTTTGCCTTTTTTTTAAACAAATAAGTTCCAGTATTTTATTCTCCTAAATGAATACTAAGCTATGTCTGAAAACTAACATCACCTTGTAGTTCAGAATCTGAATCATAGAACATCTGAATTACTCAAAGTAACACAAATAAGACAGCATTAAACCAGAGATTAAAGTTAAAGTTTATTTATTCTAATAAATGAGCTTTTAATGGTCTAGTTTTGCTGTCATTATATACCAGGCTATCATCAAATTAATAGTAAGCTTGTACTATGGCAAAGAAGTATGTACAACATTCATCTTCCGAGAAGCTAAATTTTATACTTGATACCCTTATGCAAAATTATGTAATAGGACAAAAATTGTGTTCCAATAAAAATATGTATGTCATTTTCAATAAACTCCAAATCCATTTATTAAGAATTGCCATTTTTTCTTTATCTACCTGTTCTAGGAGCAACATAAGCCAAAGAACCTATTTGTTAAAGAAATAAACATTAAAAAGACAGGACTTTATAGTTACAGCTTTTATTTGTGACATATGAATCCCTAAAATCATATAAAACAGATTTCATAAATATCCTTTAGTTTTATCTTCCTTTTCGAATTGGTTATTAGTCTGTTTTTCTAAACAGAATAAACTTTCATTTAATCACAAGTGGAACTAAAAATATAGTTATTATCTTCCTCAGATGTATGTCAAAATGATATAGGAAAACTCTGAAATCAGAACACTAAAAGCTAGTAAAACAGCTTAATTGATTAGAAACACTTTTGCTTATATGTAATACAAGCACATATCAGTGAAAATTAATATTTGTCCAGGGGAAAACAGTCTGGCATAAAGATATATATGTATATATATATATACATATATATGGCATAAAATAGCCATTATTTCCAAAGCTCAATTTGGCTAATTCTAGAAGATAATCACTTTTCTTGAAAGGCCAAAAGGATGAGAGCAAGAAAGACAACAGTATTATTGGAAGGGCACCTTTGTGTCATTTCTTGGAAGATGTACCATATTTTTCTTGCAGTAAGAGACCTGAAAGGGGATTAAGTTTAAGGCCATAGAAAGAGATTTACTCACAGCTGTGTTCCCAGCTGAAAGGGTGATTTATGTGTATATGAATCAACCAATCTCAAATCAAATACCTAATGGGGTATTGAAAGTAGGATGGAAGTAAAGTCAGGAAGGCAAACCCAAATAGTTGGAATTTGGTATGGACAGCAAAAGGTGAAAATGTCATACATACAACAGCGAGAAAATAATGTCAAAAATCAAAGACAAGTATCTTCTCACCCCAGCCTTCCACAGGAGCAGTCAAGCATCATGGAAACATGGGAACCACATGCAACTTTCTCATGAAACAGTCCCAAGGTTCCCATGGCAAAGGGCAACAGAAAATGCTCCCAGAGCAAAGGGTGGTGTTGCCATTCTCTCATGTTGTTACTGTCGTGTATTGCACAGGTCAGGGACTGGAGCTTCTTGTTCCAGTGGATCTTTAATAGCAGCTAGAGATTCTTCTTGTCAAAGTGATGCTGAGAAAAATCTTTCTGCCAATTTCAGTGGCAAACTAGCCAAGGAAGGGGAAAACACAAGCAAACCCACATTTATTGTACACCAGCATGGCAAGATGGAGAGGTAGTAGAGTCTGGGTTCCATGGAATGACTTTTAGACTGCACGAAGCAGGGGTCAGTCTGTGGTAGGAAGTACAGAAGGCCAGCATGCCCTGGTCCAGTCCTGTCTTAGTTTGGACAAGGATTTCATGCTTTCATGGCATCCATAGGTGGCTTTCATTCATTCCACATAATCGAACAAAATCAGGGTTGTTTAGCTTAACTTTTAATTATTATTCCATGAAAATGCACGAATACATTCTTATCTATTTCCCTCCACCAACAGATTCTTTATTAAACTCAAATATTCCGGGCAGTACTTTTTTACCCATTAGTCACAGGCTGTGGGGACCACAGTATTGTGAATGAATCAGAGAAGGCAACATTTCATCAACTACATCCCAGCAAGGTTTGCAAAGGTAGGAAGTAGCCCAGAATGTGTTAGTCATTCTGTCTATGGGAAGAGAAAACTTGGTCTTGGAGAGAAGGAAGTGAGCTCCAGCTTCACTGTTACCTTGGCAACGGTGGCAGAAATGAATTCTGTGTTGTAAAAACAACCCAGCAGGGGAGGGATCCAGGGAGGGAGAGGCCACATCAGCTGATTTCAGAAGCCTGTGGGATCAGCTGGGCTGTCTGTCTAAATCTCCAAGAACTAAATTGCCAAGTGTCCTTTTGTTGTGTCATGAAAATCCTACAGTTCTGTAGAGGCAGCCAAGACTCTACTGTCATAAAGAACAAACACTGCACTCATCTGGCTCAGGGACGCCACTGGTCATTCTTGGTCACTAGTTGCTTTATTTTATTTCTTTCTGGGCTATAGGGAAGTATCTTTAATGGAAGAGTCAAGGAATGACAGTGGGTTTTTGGGGGAACAAAATACATTCTTATTGGGGCAAACTAGAAAGTTGCTCTCTCTCAGCAGGTGACGAGTCTCTTCCCAAATGGTGTGAGTGTGAGGACCTATTTGGGGCAGAGATGAACTAGTTACAGAGTCCCTGGTGAAACTGCTTATGTAAGGTTTCAGTGGGTCTCCCACAAATTCAGGCCCTGCACAATGTAAAAAAAGGCAAACAGAATAGACCTTTCAGCCCTGAAGAAGGTTTGGTGTAGAAAAACCTGTTGTGCGTTCAGAGTTCCACAATTCACCTGGGATTTAGAAAATACGGGTCAGAAAAGTCAGTGAATAAGTCAGAAAGGACAGATAAGTGGAAAGATACAAAGGAAAGTCTCAGTCACAAAACCTGAATTCCAGTAAAGCTTGGGTGGCAGGTCACATGAGCATAGATGCAGAGTCCCTGTCCGGCTGAGTCTTCGGCAGGAGAGTCCCCAGCTGCTTGGTCTCCACCTGGTCTGCCTGGCCTCCAGGTCGTGGCTAGCAGCACTCAGAGGGTTAAGAGCACAATGGGGTGGGAGAGAAAGGTCTTCCAGGAGTGCCCCTGTGTCTTCCGCTCTCCTGCTCCCAGAAGTGGGTGCACCATTTCAGCCAAGGTCACCCTGAATCCCCTATAGGTCTCCTGGAGAAAACAGCTTCCCTTTCTTCCCAAGGACGACATGGAGCATTAGTGACACATCCTGCTTGTCATCTCTTTCTGAAAAGCAAGGAAGAAGGACAGTTAGGAGGAATTGCTAAGCAAAGGAGAGCTGTTCTGCAAATATGCTCGTGTGTGTGTGTGGGGGGGGGAGGGTGTATTGAGGCTCACATAGAAGGTCTGGGTATTTTCTATTCAAGGCTATAGTGCTTGACCATTTGCACCATGGGTCCACTTCTGACTTTTTGGTGGTGAACTGGAGATAAGAGTCTCAGAAATAAATTTCACGGCCTTTCTTGTTGGGACTGGCAACGGTGATCCCCAGAGCGCAGTCTTCTAAGCATCTAGGATTACAGACATGAGCCTGTGTGCCTGGCTTCTTGGTTTACTTTTTGATGACAGAAATGGCAAAAAATAAGGTGGGAGCACAGAAGGTTGTGCATCTGAGAAAGGAAGGGAAGGTCGGAGGATGTTCCTGACCAATGTTTCAACATGAGGAAGAAAACCGTTCCTGGGACATTTCTTAAATTACAATGGAGTCCTGGAATGGGTTCACATACAGATCAGAAACTTGATCTTTCAAAAACCTACAGGCTCCAAAGTTGTGCTCTAGCACTTCGTCACTAGGTGGCACTAATGAGCCATTTAAATAAAGAACTAGTTCTCAAAGAAAAGCTGCTTTCCCAATCAAAGCTTTTCGGTAGGTTTGCAACAGGGCAAACAGATTTCTTCCTTGCAGTCAGTGGTCTCAATGACTGGAACTTAGCATGCTTTTTAAGTTTTTTTTTCACATCTGGTTGACCAAAGCTCTCTTTAGGAGGAATCTGCCATTGCTAGAGTTAGTTGCTACATGTTTTATGTCTGTTATTTAGGCAAGCTCCTATGGAAGTCCAAAAAGTGCTTAAAAGGGGTTCTGTTAAAGTGATGGGAATCTCCTGAGCTATGTTCATAGACTCATACTTGGCTTGTACACGATCAGGCATTTTCAGAATTGCTGATTTTATATTAGCATATAGTCACTGTACAGAAGTCATGGGCTTGCAAGATTTCCTTATAATAGGCTTATTCGGTGCTCCAATCACACACTCCTGCCCCATTTTAAAACCAAAAACAATGCTTAGATTTTTAACAATGTGTTCATAGGGAGGGAATAAAGTAGGGATTGGGTTGTGTTCTTTTCTATGTATCATTAGTTTCTGGTTCTCTGCAGCCAGCAGCAAACGCCATTCTCTGAGCCTGGCAAACAGCTGGAAGTGGTCCTGTGCCAGTCTATCTGCTCACATGTTGAGGGGTTCCCAGTCACCTTAGCCAGGCCAACCACACTTCCCTGTAGTCTCCAGCGGGCTGGCATCTAGAAGGCTCTCCCAGACTTTTTCTACCTGGTGAGTGCTTTGAGCTCCTCCATACCTGAAAATCTTCACATCATTTAAGAGTCAGCCTCCCAGGAGGAGGTATGACTTCCGTTCCCTCACTTGTGACTGCGGTTGGAATTTAGTTTCTTTTGCCTCAGCCTGGAAAGGCCCTTAAAACCTTCTTTTATATTATTAGGAATGAGGAAGAATGCTGTTTTCAAATCATATGAAGCCTGTGGTAGATGTATGGTTTGAAGTAACTACCTTGGGGGGAAAAATACAAGCAAAATATGGACTCCTTGTTGGTTTATCTCTGGGCAAATGAAATTAGGTATGTTTTCTATTTTGGATGTTTTGTCCTTCATATAATCTCTGAATCTTTTAGATCTTTTAGATTATTTTTAAATACCATATAATTATGTTTCCAGATTAGAAAACAAGCTCTCACAACTCAAAACAAAAACAAAAATGGAAGTAGACCAAGACTCTAGATCAAAATCATATTTACTTTGAGAAATAAATTTAAAGTGACTTCTTGCTAGTTTTCCAGTAGTGGGGTTTGAGCAAAGGGTTGTGTGTGCTTGTGTGGTTTACTTGTTTGGATGCCTCCAACCCAGCTTTTTTGTAATTTTTTAGTAAATTTTTTTTGTAATTTTTTTAGTAATTTTGAAAGTGGAGTCACAGATATTTCTGCTTAGGCTACCTTCAAACAATAATCCTCTAGACATCAGTCCTGGGGCTTGAACTCAGGGCCTGAGCACTTCCTTGGGCTTTCTCAAGGCTAGCACTCTACCACTTGAGTCGCAGTACCACTTCTGGCATTTTCTGTGCATGGGGTACCTAGGAATTGAACTCAGGTCTTCATGCTAGGCAAGCACTCTACCACTAGGCTGAACTCCTGGCCCTGATAGCTTCAAAGGTTGGAATCCTTCCTGCATGATTCCCGAGTCCTGGAGTCACAAGTTTGTGACCATCACATCTGGGGACTTTTGCTTTGTTTTTGTGTAGATGGTGAATGGAGGAGATCAACCTGTCCTTTGCATAAGGTATTCAACTGACCTAAGGTTTTCCAGTTGAAGATAATATCCATTTGTTAACCAGTGCCTCTTTACATCCATTCACTGATGCAGTCTGAGTCAGGTCTTGTTCTTACCCTTTGGATTATCCATTTTATTACAGGCAGTTAGAAGCAAGTAGGAAACAAATGGTTCAGAGAAGTGCACTCGTTATTCTGTGTCTCACAGGTAATATCACGTAGGCAAGACTACCAAAAAAAAAGTTCGGATTCTTGGTTTATGATATGACACCATCACACATTTTGGTCATCTATTTCTACGTGGAATAGAGAGAGAAAAATGTTGCTATTTAGAGTCAGTCATGCTAGCTTAACAATTTGATTTATTTTTAGAAAACAGGCTCCCCAAATCAACACAGACTCAAACGACTATTCAAACTACTCAAACTCAAGCAAAGAGGAAATGCAGTGATTGATTAGCTAGCTAGGCAATAACTTCATGTCAGAGGAAGGGGAAAAGCAGACCTACAAGGGGTAATTGTCTTCCCCAAATTGATCACCTAAGGGTGAAAAAAACCCCAAAAAACAAAACCCCAGGACTTCCAGCCTACAGAGCCTGCACTGTACATGGATTTGGAAGAGGCAACTGGGGTCAAAGCTTCCCAGCTGTGAGTGACAAGATCCTTTCACACCATGGTGCTCCTTAGCTGAATTTCCTTTTCGGGCTCTTTATAGTTTTCACATTAAGTCCCAGTGATGGTGTATGATTCCCTTCCGGAGCCAGGGCTCTGCATCTCCACTACCTCAACACTCTTTATCCTCCAAACATACATATGTCTTCACTCTTTCCAAGAAGACCCTTTTCCCAGCTCCAATTTCTCCAGAGCCCTTGATCAATGATCATCTCCTCTGGGCTACCCTCCTCTCCCACTCCATCCCGCTCAGTTTCTCTACCTGCCTGTAGCAGAATATGCCTAGGATATTCTTAGCAGAGGATCACAGTGGCTCAATACCTATGGGCATATGACCATATAAAATGATGCTTATCGAAATGACCTCCAAGAAATGGAAACTTCTCTTTTATTGTACTGTTTGAAGGTTTTTCTTTTTTCTTTCTTTTGTCCTTTGGTTTATTCCTTGTCATCATGGCTTTTTTATTTATTTATTTTTAATTTCTATGCCCACTGTCTTGTACCTAAGTTTATACAAGATTTGATTTGGAGAAGAGAAGGGGAATCAGAGAAACGGTGAGACAAAGAATGAACCAATGCAACAGTAATATTCATCAGACACCAGGTTGGAAATAAACTTTACAATGTAGGGAAAAGGGGAGGAAGGGAGGAAATATTCAAAAAGAAATGTACTCATTTCCCTACTTATGCAACGGTAACCCCTCTGTACATCACCTTTATAATAACATTTTTGTTTAAGTGTGTGGACTTAAATACTGACCATCTTCAAAATGTTATTACCCTACCTTTGCTCCTTCATTCCAAATCATTGCACTGGTAAAGGTGGGGGGCTCTCTCACCCCCAGCCCATCCTTCTGGACCAGTAGGGGCCTACCTTCCACCAACTCCCATTTCCCAAGGTCATGCCAGTATTCTCTCTTTAGAGATGAGAACGTCCTCATCTCCACATCTACCATGTGTAATAGAGGTAATTTTCGTGGAAGGTAATGAGGACACAAGTTAAGATATCCAAGTCAGCACCAGCAAGGAAGGCTGCAGTGCTCAGGTTACCCACATGGGCTGCTCTGAGCTTGTTATGACTGGGACAGAACTGGGGACTGAAGCTTCTGGCATCATGGCGTCTCCAGAACCACAGAAATAGGTAGGTATGGTTTTAGAGGTTTTAAAGCCAGAAGAGGTAGTGGCATTATGCTGAGGCATTTGATTACAAAGTCAATCAACCATTCTGTATTTTGTGTGTGTGTGTGTGTGTGTGTGTGTGTGTGTGTGTGTGTGTGTGTGTCATGGGACTTGAACTTGTCCTGAGCTCTTTAGCTAAAGGCTACTATCCTATCCTTGAGTATGGGCACTGTCCCTGAGCTCTTCAGCTCAAGGCTACTGCTCTATTCCTGGGCCTGGGCATTGTCCCAGAGCTCTTTAGCTCAAGGCTACCACCCTACCCTTGAGTCAAGCTCCACTTCTCATTTTCTAGAGATAATTGGAGATAAGAGTCTCAGGTCCTTTTGTGCCCAGGCTGGCTTTGAACCTCGATCCTCAGATCTCAGCCTCCTAAGTACTAGGATTACAGACGTGAACCACCATGCCGGCTTCAACCATTCTGTATTTATCTAGTTTGAAGGACTCAGGACTAATTCTCTGGGATACTAGAGTTTCCTGGAACGAATGCAGTGTATAGCTGTGGTCAGCAATTGTCTGTCTCATACCTGCGGATCTCCTTACTGCACTGGCTGGAAAGGGGTTGCTGCGGGCCCACAGAGGTCTCACATTAGTCCCCACATCACCGTCTACACTCAGATGAAGTACCAGGACCTTCACTTGACCTTCAAGGATTTCAGGATGTGTCTCCTGTCCATGTCAGCTGCCTGGCTTGCAGCTAGCTCTGGGTGTGTTTCTGGGTCTCTGTGCCTGTGTTCCTTCTGTGTGGAATGAGCTTAACACTCTAGTTCGTCCTTCCCTGCTGGCCTTGATGGCTTTGAAGCCTATAAGCCACCTAGATAAGACTAAACACAGCGGTTCCAAGAAAGGAAGCAGGACTCCGGGGTGGGGAAGGAGAAAGAAGACTCCAGCAGCTGGTTGCTAGGCATTTGGCCTGGCAGCTGACACTCCTTCAGACAGGGGAGCAGTTCATGTCAAGGAGATGGCTGCTGGCCAGAGGGACATCCTCAGAAAAACAAAGAATTGGCGGGAGGGAACAGCTAAACAAAAACAAGCAAAAGACAAAACATCCAAAATAAGGCTGTAGCCAGAGTGGTGGGCAAGCTAGAACTTTGGGAAGTGGAACCAGCACGAGGCCAGCAGGCCTCGGGCAGGGCAGCAGCTGCCAGGTGAGGCTGGCTCTTCCTTCCTCAGGTGTACTGAAGGATTCTCCCCTCACTTTCTAGAATCTAGTAGCTCAGTGTACCAGAGGAAATGACATGGACTTTTCCCAAATGCCTTCTAGGTGATGGGCCTTTCCCACTCCAGATCCTGTGGGCAGGCAGGTAAACCCACAAGGAGGCCTTTGGGGGGCAGCCCTCAGCCCTCAGAGTGAGGCATCTCTGGACCACACATAGTCCTGTGCTGGAGAGCCGCAGGTCTGGAGCTCTGTGCCAGGCAATACCTGCTTCACCGGGTTCTTCCCCTAGGGCCTTGGAAACAAGAAACATCCAGTAACTTTGGAGCATCATGTGGGCAGACCTCTTGCCTGGAAGCCTCTGTTTAAAGGTCAAAAGGACCAGTGAGTAACAAGCAGACTATAAGGTCTAAATATTTCTATTTTTTTTTATTTTTTTACAACACTGAGGCTTGAACTTGGGTCCTCAGGCTTGCTAGGCAGGTACTCTTACCACTGAGCCATGCTTCCAACCCCTTTACCATTTTGTTTGCACAAGTATTTTTGTAATGTAGTTCTATCCACTAAACAAGAACTGGAAGATTAAAAAAAAACCCTCCATAGGAGGCTGATATGGTCACTCTAAGTTATTCTGGGAACAGACTCCATATGTATAGATACATATATATGTACAAATCGGTTGATAAACAGATGAATGAAGCAATGAGTGAGTGAGTAGTACTAGGTCATCAAGAGAGAATGAACAAGATGGAGAGGTGATGAAAGAATTATACTGGGTCCACAAAAGGGGCATTGTGCTCCCCTGGGGGTAGCATTCCTACCATCTCTTGTCCTTCAGGTGCCAAGTATTGCAAGGTCACGAGTCCATCCTGACCCAAGCTACAATAGTCTTATTTGGCCCATGGTTCTTGTCTTCTAGCTACAGAGAATGGCCACCCCCTTGGCCATTGTCCTGTGCATGGTTTCCAGGGCAGCCAAAGTGGAAACTAACTAGCCTGCTTTATCAGGCTAAGTATGCCATCACTCAGATGAAAACGTACTTTCTGTGAGTCTGAGTTAGCAGCCATATGACCCGTGTGCTGGCCGCGGAACAGGGAGATAGAAGCAGTAGCAGAGGCTGGTGGAGATCCATGTCCACGTTTATGCAGGCTCCCAGTCCTGTGTATACCATTGTGTGGATAAATACTCCTCCTTCTCACCCACCAAGAATAGTTACTTACAGTGCTATCAGACTTTTCTCTTCCCAAACCCTAAGTTACTTCACGTAAACACACTCAGCTTCTTGGTTTGTGCTGCATCACGGGAAGGCATGCTGTATACTCTGAAGTACTCTCATGGGCCCATGGGAGACAGTGACATCTGTACCTGGCAGATAGCCTCCTAGTACCCCACAGGAACAAGGCACGAATCACAATGCTTTCTTGTGACTGTCTCTTCACAATCCTGCTCAAGACCTGCAACATCCTCCTCTGCTACTCTATCCTTTTCAGCATTGTCACTGCTCTGCAGATCTACCACCCATGGCTAACTCCTCACCAGGATACTGCTGAGAATGTGACATACAGTCTAATGCATGGTCCAATGTAGCTTACATGTTACAGGCTACCTCTGTGACTGCTGTGCTTTCCCCTTCCCATACTGCTTGCCTAGCTCCTCCACAGCTCCCTGGAGATGTGCCTGGCTGGCTCTCGGGGGGGGGGGGTCAATTCCCTCCCCTCTATATTGTGTATCACTCAGCACAGCTGGAATGGTTCCTGGAAGACACTTCTTATGCCCTTGTGCTGGGATGAGCAAAGAATGACCAAATGCACACACTCCCTTTGATGTCTGAGACAGACTTCAATATGGCCCAGTGCCCACCTCAGGGGTTTCCTAACTCCCTGAAGGCTGAATGTGAGGGGGCTGGGTAAGGGGTTCTCGTCCTGTTTTGTGCTGGCCATGTCATCAGTGGGAAGGAAAGGCACTAGATGGTGAGGCACAGAGTTCTGTTCCATCAGAGGTTGCAGGCCCCAGGGTGTTACTGAGTTTTAGAGAAGCTGTATGGGGCCAAATCACTGAAGAGTTTGCTACAGAAATACCTGTAAACCCATGTTTATTGTAGCAGTAATCACACAAGCCAAGCCATGGAATCAGCCTTAATGGACAAACGTGTAAAGAAAATGGGATATATGTATACAATGGAGTTTTTCTCAGTCATTAAGGACCACTGAAATTACGTCATTTGCTAGAAAAAGAATGGAACTGGTGATCATCATGTTAACTAAAAAAAGCCAGTCTCACAAACACAAGTATGGTGTGCCTCTGTCCTTTGTGGAAGCTAGGTAAGACACAGCGAAGTGAAATCAATCAAGGTCATAATAGCAAAAGGGCAGTATTAGGGAGATGAGAGGGGGGAGGAAGAGTGGGATAAGAGAAATGTATGGAGGTGAATATGCTAATATATATTATGAATATATATATGCATATACAGGAATATCATGGTGAAACCCTTTTGTACAATTTGATTCCTAACAATAAAATCTTAAGAAAATTTCCAGACTATCAGTTAAGTGGAGACACACACACACACACACACACACACACACACACACACACACACACGGACAGAGAGAGACAGAGAAAGAGAAATCTTGAAGAAAGTAATATGCCCTTTTGAGAATTTGCTGAACTTTCAGGGCATGGGTCCCAGAAGGCAGAATTTATCTCCCCTAGGAAAACAAAGAATCCCATAGAAGCCATTCAGCCTTTGCTAAATAAGACCTCTATTCTATGTCAGATGAAGACATATGGGGAATTTTCTTTCTCTGAGTTTGTCATGTAGGAAGTCTGCAGTTTCTTAACAGGCTTCTTTTTGGGTGGGAACGAAGTGTTATTTTCATTCAGTAAATTGGCCAGAAATAAACAGTAGTTTCATTTGAGTAAAGATTGATCTCAAGATGCTTCTGGGTCTTGCAGTGTTCAGATAAACCAGCCATAAACTAAAAATGCATTTAACATGCCTGACCTATACAGGGCACTATAGAGTATCTGATTTTTCCCTCCACCACTGAAGTTTGTGGTATCCCCAGACTGTCACAGCTATTCAGGAGGCTGAGATCTCAGAACTGCAGCTCAAAGTCAGTCCAGGTAGGAATGTCCCATAAGACTCATGTCTCCAGTGAACCACCGAAAAGCCAGAAGAGGGGCTGTGGCTCACATGGTGGTAGAGTGCTAGTTGGAGCACAAAGGCTCAGTGACAGCACTTAGGCACTGAATTCAAACCCCAGAAACAACACAAAAACACAATGACAGCTAAATCAACAACAAAAAGCAATAATCCTTCTCAAGATGGAAAGGGTTGGAGATAAATGGTGGTGACAGATACTTCATAATGTGAGAATAATTAATGCCACTGAATGGTGCGCTGCAAAAAGTTCAGATGTACATTTTTAAAGAAAAAAGTTGCACAGGTATCATTTCTGGTAAACCCCCACACACAGAACTTAAAAATCTTCAAACAAAGAGAATATACTTACATATATATATATATATGTATATGATTCCAATAGCAAAACACACACACACACACACACACATACACACACACACACACACACACACCACTTCAGGGAATAGGTTTTCAAAAATTCAAAGCTTTATTGGGTCAGAAAAAAAAGAGCATCAACGCAAATTTATGTGTATGTCTATAAGAGTATATGTTTATGCATGTGTGTTTTCAGGAAAACATCTATGTCAGTTTAACTGTCACTGCAAACAAATACCCGACTGAAATGAATTAAGGGAGGAATTTACATATTTTGCTCACACTTTCAGCACATGGCACTGGGGCAGAGAACCATGGAGGTGGGAGCCTGTGACAGAGGAGGGCTGCTCTATTATGGTGAACAGGAAGGAGTGAGAGAATGGGGCCAACGCAAGATATAACCCCTAAGGACATGCCTCACTGACCTACTTTCTGCCCTCCTTCCTAAAGTTTAGGCCCCCTTCCTAAACTTTCTAGACAACTTCTAATATAGTACCACTAGCTGAGAATCAAACACATGATCCTGAGGGTGACATTTCGTATCCAAACTACAGCAACACACTGTCAACAGTTGGTTTCCTTTGTTATTACCATCAGTAGATGGTCTTGGAATTTAAAAAGCTTAGAATAATCTCGATTAATACACAATATCCAGCCTGCTTATACTAGCAACAGTAAACGAAACTAGATTAACTCAGAACATTCATGTAACTCTAAGGCTTCATACCAGGAACCCCAAAGGGGGAAAACAAAATCACCCCTGACCCAGCCTCCATTAAAATTTGTCCACAATGTACATACAAAAGCTGTTGGAAGAGGCAGTTAAGAGTGGCTTTCAAAGAAAGATCAAACCACCACAGAAACCTTAAGTCGCTTGAGTATGGACAGGAGTGCCAACATTAATGAAAGTCTTCCTCTTCAATCACTAGGTTGTAAAATTAAAGCTCCATGTAGATGTGGCCAACTCTTTTACTCTATTCATGTCTGTTTGCCAATGTTTTCCAGAGGCTAATGAGATAAAACCCTTCGGCATGTGCTGTGACCCTTTTGGTACTTTCCACTGATTCCCCGGGCTCCTGAAGGCTTTATTGTTTATAGCAGATAAATGATAACAATAGCTGCTTGTGTCCTGGGCCTGGCAATGATAGGGTCAACATTCTGAATGCCAACTTGTGATGACACTGGGCTTATCAAGGGCAGCTGATGACAGAAGACTGGCCAAGCTGTGTGCCTTGGAGCTTACTGTAGACCAGAAAGGGTGATCCAGGACAAAGTAGCATGGTATGGAGTGGACACCAGATCAATTAAATGGTTACTTCCTTGTCTGCTTCATCCAGATCTTGTACTAAGTTATTCCCAACAATATGCACACAGGCAACCTTATCAGGATAAGGGAAAGCATGTGTTGTCAGGTTATAATGGGCTTTTTATTAAGCATGAGTGCACTCTTCTAGGAGTGTGAGGCTTGAGTGTTACAAATATAATAGCTCCTGCTGGGTGAGGAGGCTCATGCCTATACCTCTAGCTACTCAGGAGACTGAGATCTGAGGATCGGGGTTTGAAGCCAGCCTGGGCAGTAAAGTCGATAAGACTCTTATCATCAATAAACTAGTCAGAAAAAGTCAGAAGTGATACAGTTGCTCAAGTGTTGAGTGTTAGCCTTGACATGAAAAAGCTCAGGGACAACACTCAACTCAATCCCTAAGTTCAAGGCAAGCCCCAGCATCAGCACATAGACTCACCAAAATAAAATAGAATAGCTACTCCAATTAATGGCTTCCATCTCAAATTTGGAAGCGTTCACTTAAAATGTTTCAGGCCCAATATCCTGCAATTTGAAAACATTTGCATCTACAACGAAACCATGAGCCTGAGTTGCATGGTGGCTGTCCCATGGGGTCCTGTTTCTCACTAACTGCCTGCTAACTCATGTCTGTCACCTGCTTCCCACCTGTAGACATTATGTCTGGGGAATCTGATCCACAGCCATTCAGGGCAGAGCTCATGTCTCTCAAGTTGCCTGAGAGCCAGCTCTATATACACTATCATTTTATTAGAGCCACTCAGCACTGTATCTTGTGTGGATCTGAGCATGGCTTCACAACAGGACACTGCTGGAAGAAACAGAACTGGGCCTCCTTGAGAATCATTTAGATGCTGCAGTCCATCAGAACCATTTGAGTAAGAATGTCCCTGAGCACATACCTATCTCAAGTCAAGGTCATCAGTAGAGGTCATGGTCTGTTCTTTGTGCATCCTCAAAATCCATACATAAGCTGGGCCCTGGTGGCTCACCTCTGTAATCCTATCAACTCAGGAAGCTAAGATCTGAGGATTAGGATTTGGAGCCAAGCCAGTCAAGAAAGTCTGTGAGACTTAATTCCAAGTAACTACCAAAACATCTAGAAGTGAAGCTGTGGCTAGCGGCTAGCCTTGAGCAACAAATAAGACACAAAGCTCAGGGACAATACCCAGGCCCTGAGTTTAAGACCCGGGACTATCATACCAAATAAATTCACACCTAAGACTTTAACTAATTTACAGATGCTCTGTCCTCATGGGTGAAATTTAGTGCCCTTTCTTTTTTGTCTTTTTGGTGGTGGGGGGTGGTGGTTATGGGGCTTGAACTCGACCTGGGCACTGTCCCTGAGCTCTTCAGCTCAGGCTGAAGCAGGCTGTATTTAAGAGTCAAAGTGTGCAAGTTTAACTCCTGGCTCTCCATCAAGTGGGATACCGTACAAAGCACATTACACCTCCTTGCTAGATTTTCCACCTCTCTGAAACGGACATAAAACAGATTTTTTTTTTCTGGAGAGAATTGTGTATGGGTTAAATGAGGTAATACATAAACACATTTCCTATAGTACCAGCTCATAGCTTTATTTAACATTTTCCATTATTATACCCTCAAGCTGAACATAATCAATGAAAAAACACCATTTTCATTTTCTTTTTACAGACTTCAGTTCTTTTATGCTAACTTATTTTTTCAATAAAACATAGACATACATCTGTACCACAAATCTATTTTTTACCAATAATTATATTGGTAGCAACAAAGTACAAGGAAAGGTAATGACAACCTATGCCATTGTAGGTATTTCAGTGTCAGAACTACAAGGGCTATAAACCTTCCCTAATCTAGGAGATTTAGCATTTAGCAGCAGAAAGGAACCCTTTCTTCTAACATAACCCCATGCATTGGCTGTGTCCTCTCATTTTACAAGTAGGAAGATTCAGATCACTCATATGTCATCACAGAAAAAAGGACTCATGCTGAGAACCAAACTGGTCTCCCAGCACCCAGCATATATCTGAGCCAGTGCTGCTGGTTCAGGGGATGGTGGGTCTAAAGGAGGCCAGGTGCCAGGCCCCATGGATGAGGGCTGGGAGGGATGAGCTTGTAGGGTATAATGATAATCGATGCTAGCGGAGGCTATTCTAGATAGGGTGCTGGGAGTAGGGCTGAATCTGGTGAAAGTGTTTGAGGAGAGGGAAGTAAGTCTGAACCTTGAAATACAAGAAGTGGGGCTAGATGTCACCTGACAGACCAAACCAAAAAAAAAAAAAAAAATGAAGGTGCCATCGTCAGGCTCAGGTATCTTGCTGACCTTCACTTTGCTGAAAAAATTGGGAATGGCTAGTATCAGTTTCAAAGTAGGATGGCTAGATCACAAGCATCAGAATTATGTGGGAAATTATTTTTAAAAAGTGCACGCCTGACAGACACCCATGGCTCATGCATATAGTCCCAGCTATATATAAAATCAGATCTCAGGAGATCTGATAGATAAAATCACATCAAGGCCAGCCTTGGTGAGAGGGTTTGTGAGATCCTTATTGCCGATTAACAACTGAAAACTTGAACATAAAAGTGTGGTTTAAAAGGTAGAGTACGGGGCCGGGAGTTTGGCCTAGTGGTTAAAGTGCTTGCCTAGCATGCATAAGACCCGGGTTCGATTCCTCGGTACCACATACATAGAAAAAATGCCAGAAGTGGTGCTGAGGCTCAAGTGGTAGAGCTCTAGCCTTAAGAAAACCCAAGGACAGTGCTCAGGCCCTGAGCTCAAGCCCAGGACTGGCAAAAAAAAAAAAAAAAGGTAGAGTAGCTTCTATCAAAAGGGACAGTGTCCAGGCTCTGAGTTAAAAACTCTAGGGCTGGCACTAAAAACTATCTCATTAATTCATTCACTATAATAAAAATTTTTTAAATGCAGGCTCTTGAGCTCATTTCCACCCACAAAGTCAAGATTTGTCATAGTAAAGTCCATATCCTTCCTTCATGAGCTCCTAAGATGCTCTGGTGCAAGAAAAGTTTCAGAAGCTCCATTCTCAACCTCACTGGGTCTTACTCGTGATGCCCAGGGGAGCATTCTGGAGAGACTTTGCCTGGGGGGGGGGGTACCCTGAGAAATTCTGACTTAACCGGTCTGGAGTAGGGTCTGGGAATGGCTACACTGTCAGATATCTCCCTGGGTGGCTGCAGCAGAGTAGTTCACAGCTACTGGTAACTGTTTGCCAGAGGAGAAGGGAGGACTCCAGCTAGAAATACCAACTGGGAACACCTAAAACAGCTGGGCTGAATGAGGACTTCAGACACAGGCCTGAGGGGATCAGGTCTCATGTGTGGCATCCAAAAGGGCTACACAGAGGGCTGGGAAATGATCAGTTAACCCACCCTCTGAAGAACCCTATGCAGGTTTTTCTACCCAGCATCTAGGAGCCTGCCCTTCGAGTCTGCTGCTGTTGTCTGTAAAGTCTATGAATATGTGGCACAGAAAACCTCTGTGACAGTGGCTGTTTTGTGTCTTTCTTTGTGGCATGAACTGTTTCCATTATTATAACAAAGTGACAATGTAGGTATTCTAATTGGCCCTTTGAGATCAGTTGCCACCCAGGAGATAGGAAAGTCACAAGCTTTCAGCAAACACCTTTCAAAATATTTGTTTTTATGAGCACTGAAATGGTTTTAAAATGTGTTGGGTGCATGTACCAAGCATAATGTTACAAAGCAAAACATTTATTGAGGTATATTTTGTCATCAGTGAAATGCTTCAAATTAAATGCACAGTTTGCTGAGTTCTCTCTCTCTCTCTCTCCTCTCTCTCTCCTTTCTCTCTCTTTCTCCTCCCCACTCCTTCTGTGTATGTTGGTTCTGGGGTTGAACTCAGGGCATGGGCACTGTCCCTAAGCTTTTTCTCTCAAGGCTACCATTCTGTTACTTGAGTCAGGAGTTCACTTCTAGCTTTTGGTGGTTAATTGGACATGAGCAGCTCATCAGCTTTCCTGCTGGGAAAGGCTAGCTTTTAGCCTCAATCCTCAGATCTCAGTCTGCAGAACAGCTAGGATTACAAGTGTAAGACAATAGCACCCAGCCTCCGTTTGATGAGTTTTGCTAGCACCACAATTAAGATGTAGAACATCTTATGTCTCTCTGTGCTTTACAGTCAGTCTCCTTGTCTAGGTTGTGGTCCCTGCCAAGTTCCTTGAAGCTCTGTTCTAGAATCTGCTGTAAATGGAATCAAACTCACTGTACTCTTCGTAACTAGTTTCTTTTTCTTAGCTATTTTTAACACTCTATCCATAAGCACGGATTGTCAGTGAATGAAATTATTCACAGTCGCTTCTGCCATAGGAAAGTGTACAAGGGTTGCAGAATCCTATGGAAAGAAGATTCTGGATGAGAAAGCCAGTTACTGTGAACTGGAAGGGAAGTGAGAAATGGAGACCATTGGTGGCACTGATTTCTTTCCACGAGCCACACGGATACATTGCAAATTCTCCCCCAGGTCGGGGATTTCTGGAGCAACAAGCACTCTAAGGAAGAGGCAGCCTTGGGTTTAGATTATAAGAAACTAGTTTCCTACAAGTTAGAAAGTTGTGATACTCATGACTCATATAACCCCAAATTCTTTACATTTCTGCCCTGTAAGAAATAGATAAAAGTTTCAGTGTGAGATGGTCTCATTAGGTTAATGGTGCTATATAGATAGAGGATGAGAAACAATTCATTACTATTTCTGACACTGGCCCATAAAAGATATGGCTGTTTCCATCTTGGCTACTCTCTGGGAGAATGAGGCTCTGGAAGCAGCAGAGGTAACACACAATAATCCCCAAAGAAGGGACAATTGTGCCACAACTTGAGGATCAAGCAGGACTTAGGAGGGCATGGAGGCAAAAGGACTTCTGTGTACAGTGACCTGAAGTGACTGACGCATTTGAAGAACTCTGGGAAGTTTCTTTTGAATAGTTCACACACTCAGATCTGCCAGCTCTCCATCCGGATCTATCAAATCTCCATCCAGATCTGTCTCGATTTACTTATTTATCCAGATCTCTCTTCATGGATCTGTTTTTTTTTTTTTCAACATAAATTTTATTCTAAAGGGGATGTACAAAGGGGTTACAGTTACAAAAGTCGAGTAATGAGTATATTTCTTCTTGAATAGTGTTATTCCCTTCCTCATTTTCCCTTTCCCCACCCTCTCTCCCTGGCTCAAGTTTGTGAAGTTCATTTCCAATAGTGTCTAGTGAATATCACTGCAGAATTGGTTCATCCATTGATCCACCATTATTCCCCATCTCCTCCCCAAATCAGATAAACTTATGTACAAATCAAAGGATACAGAAATAAAAAAGTGACAATAGGGAATAAACCAAAGAGGAAAAAAAGAAAAAAAAAAGAAATAATTGCAAACAGTAGAATTAAAAAAAAAAAAAAACCTCTTGTTTCCAGGTTTTGGAGTTCATTTTGATAAGCATCATTTTAAATGATCATATGCCCATAGCTATTGAGCTATTGTGATCCTCTCCTAAGAATATCCTCCTCTGTTCTGAGTGTGTGAATGCTTAGAGTGCTGTTTAATCAAGTCCAAGTGTAATTATCTGGTTTTTTTTATTATCTACTAGATTAACTTGAAGATTTATAGATATATTCTATTATTACAGATGAGGAAAACCATGCAGCCTGTGTTTTATTTGTCTGGCTTACTTTACTTAATATAATTTTTTCCAGGTCTTTCCATTTTCTTACTATTGGGGCAATGGTATGCTTTCTGATGGAAGGAAAGAATTCCATTGTCTATCTACACCATATTTTCTCCATCCATTAATTCATCTATTTTATTTATTGTTGTTTGCTTTTTTCCAATTATATTTAGACTGTCAATGCAATATGAATCTACTAGCATTAACATTTGTTGGTCAGCTAGTATCTATCAGCAGTGTGCTCTGGTACTATGTAACAATTTATCTGGCTTTACCAGTGATATGGCCTATACAGTGAGATTATGACATCAGAAGGGGCCTAAGATTGCACACATGACTGCAGGAGACCCTAGGTTTAAGGAATGCCTGTCACTTTATCTTCATGCTTTTTTTTTTTTTAATGGTGGACCAGATGGGTAATGAGAAGATAGGGTGCTCTCTATTTTAATTAAGTAAAGCCTTCCTTTATTCAAATCCCAACTTAATACTCATTTGACTTTTTTTTTCGAGCCAAAGAATTTTAGTCTTATCTGGCTAGAAAATTTGAACTAATCTAGATCACACTCAACAGCTCCAATTTGGCAGGCTGATGTATGAGCATCAAGCCACAAGAACTATTCCCATTTTCACATAGATGTGCATCAAGATGAAATAAATCTTGCAATGACTGTCATCTGCAGCAGTTTCTAACATCACAGAACTGTTTTTTTTAATTGTTGTTGTTTAATGCAGTAATGATCTGGTGCCATAGAGATGAACAAAATTTCTGTTATTCTGAGCACAGAGGGTCTCATGTGAGCACAAGACTTTTTAAAAATCTATTCTTTATCTGTAAAGTATAAGAGAAGTAGCTTATCAGCCATATAAGGACTTAAAGAACTAACTGGAAATTCCTCCTTAAGGCAGCATAGGCACAAATGGCAACACATGCATCTGGCAGCCATTGGTGGAAGGAAGGAACGGTGCATTGTAGCAAGACTCAATGGTGTTGGATAGAAGTTTCCTTTGATGGAACCAGTGAAACAGCCAATAGATACACATGGCAGTTGAAATGTAGCTAGCAAGATTTTTAAAAATAGTATATATACATATGGAAAGGCTGGCGTCACTGGCTCACATTTACAATCCTAGCTATTCAGGCTGAGATTCAGAGGATTGCTGTTTGAAGACAGCCCCAGCCTGACACATTGTCTCTAAATTAACTAGCAAAGCTGGGTGCCAGGGGTTCATGCCTGTAATCCTAGATGCTCAGGAGCCTGAGATCTGAGGGTCACAGTTTAAAGCCAGTTCAGGCAATAGAATTTGTGGTACTTAACTACCCACAAACCAAAAGCAGAGCTGTGTCTAATATGGTGAAGTGCTAGCCTTTAGCAAAAAACTCAGTGACAGCATTCTGAAGTCAAGCCCCAGGACCAGAAAACACAAACACACACACACACACACACACACACACACACACACACACACTACTAATAAAATAAAATAATCAGCACAATGCCATACTGGAGGTATGGCTCAATTGCCAGCAAATTAAGCAAACAAACCAAGAAAGCCTGATGCCTAGAGTTCAAGCCCCCCATCTTAGCCTAAAAAAAAAAAAAAAAAAAGCAAGAGAAAAAGGGAAAGCAAGCTCTACTTTTTATTTGAAAGTTAACTCTTACTAATTAAAACTCACAAATAGTTAGTGGCTATTGTACTAAGCAGTGGATTGAAGAGTATCATTCTTTAAATTTGTGAGTTTCTTAAAGAATGGCAATGTCAGGTGGCAGAAATGGGGAGTAATATGGTTCAAGGCCAGCACAGGCAAAGTTAGTGAAATTCTCACTTCAAACAACAGACTAGGCATAATGACACATCTGTAACTCTAGCTTTGTGGGAGACATAATTAGGAGGGTTGTGCTTCAAGGACCACACTGGGCAAAAATGCATGCCCCTATCTGAGAAATAACTGCAACAAGAAAGGACTAGGAGTATGATTGAAGTGATAGGGCACTTACTTGCCCAGCAAGCCTGGGAGACTGAGCTCAAACCTCAGTACTTTCCACCCAAATAAGAAGTTAAAAACCAACAACAAACAAATCAATCAACCAACCAAAACCCCAAAGCCCAGAAGCCAATGGGTTACTGTCCTACTCGCCAGAAACATAGATTCCTGGTCATTGCAGAGATGACCAAAAAGGACTGGGGAAAATATGTGGCTGACTAAGCACAATGCAATTCATTGAAAATAAGCACACCTTTCTTTGCTGTTTTTCAAAGTGACACTTTAAAACATGTCTGCCAAAGCTCCTGAGATGACCCATGGTGGGATCTTCCACTCATTTCAGGGTGTTTGGGTTTCCATGAATAATCACCCAACTGACACTACCGTGGGAAAAGAAGGATGCACACACACACACACACACAGGCACACACAGGCACACACAGGCACACACATGTGCCATTTGAACTGACAAATAAGGAAACTCCAACTGCTTTCTGTGCCAGGTGATCCTGTCTGCTTTAGTCTATGAGCACTTTTCCAACTACAGAGACTAGACCATCTTGGACACAAGATGACAAGCTTGGTGATGATGATGTCAAAGAACATGCTAGAAGCCAGGTGCTGATGGCTCAAGCCTGCAATCCAAGCTTATTCAGGAGGCTGAAATCTGAGGCTTGTGGTTCAAAGCCAGCCCAGGCAGGAAAATCTGGGAGACTCTTTATCTTCAGTTAACCACCAAAAAGCCAGAAGTAGAGCTGTGTTTAAAATGGTAGAGCTTTAGACTTGAGCATAAAAGGCTCAGGGACAGTGTCCAGGCCCTGAGCTCATGCCCAAAAGAAAAAAAAAAAGGATCATGCTAGTCAGTTAAGTTTCATTTTCTTCAGAAGGGAAACTGAGGCCCAGAGACAATGAGAAGCATCATCTAAGGTCAGATACACAGTGGTATTGTTCACAACAGTGGAAATATCATGGTCAAGACCAAACTGCCAGACTGTCAGGCTGAAGTTCTTTTCCAGTGATTGTGTCCAAATACTGGCCGTTTGGCTAAAAGTCAAGAAATGCGCCTGACAAGTTGCAGCCTGGAGGCTTTTGTACAGATGATATGTCTAAAGAAAAGGTCCTTTCAAAGGCACCACAATGTCTCTCCATTGCCAGATATTTCAGGGAGCAGTCTGGCTCGTTTCAGAGGCTCCACATCCTTTCACAGTCTTGGCCTTATCTCACCATGCCAGCCTTTTCTACTAAGCTAACCCAGCTCCTCTAAGGAAAGGGCAGGCCTGGCCTGGTTACCTCTTAAGGGAACACAGGGTTAGCTTGGCACATATTAAGGCCCAGAAGGGCTGTGCTGGGCCTTCATAACACAAAGTTTTCTATGGTTCTTTGGTTCTCAAACAGTCTTTAAATTGTTTAAAGCAAAGTTATCATTGTAAAGTGATAGTTGATCACTTTATTTTTCAAAAGTGTATGTATGTATGTATGTATACATGTATGTGCGTATATATGTATGTATGTATGTATGTATGTATTGTATGGATGTATGGGTTTTTTTTTTGTGTGTGAGTCTTGGGGCTTGAACTCGGTCTGGGCGCTGTCCCTGTGATCTTCAGCTCAAGGATATTGCCCTACCCCTGAGCCTGGGAGTTGTCCCTGAGCTCTTCAGCTCAAGGCTACTGCCCGACTCTTGAGCCAAGCCCCACTTCCTGTTTTCTAGAGGTTAATTGGAGATAAAAATCTCAGATCCTTCTGTGCCCTGGTTGGCTTTGAACCTTGATCCTCAGATATCAGCCTCCCGAGTAGCTAGGATTACAGGCGTGAGCTACCATGCCTGGCTGTATGTATATATTTTGTGTGGAGCTTGAACTCTAGACTTGGGGATCTGTCCCTTGGCTTTTTTCTGTCTAGGATGGCACTTAAGCATTTGAGCCATAGCTCCCCTTCTGGCTTTTGGATATAGGAGTCTCACAGATTTTGAACCTTTATCTCCAGATCTCAGTTTCCTGAATAGCTAGGGTTATAGGTGTGAGCTAGCAGCGAATGGTTTGTCAATCGCTTTTAAATGGCAATCATTGGCCAGATGGCAAGACCTATTAGGTGTAAAGTGTGTACTTGGTGATGAAGGTGGTAGAGAGGAACTGTACTCCACCCATGTTCTGCAGTAATAGTAACAAGTGCGAGGAGATGGAGTATGCTGTGTAAGGAGCATAAGTGACTACATGGACCTCAAAAATTCACATCACACAGAGAAGTGGGAAGATTGAGACAGGTCTGGGCTTCTTCTGTGCAAAGCCCTCCCATATAGTGTTTCACTTCCTTCCATCTCCCCACTGGTTTTCTCTCTTCCTCTTCTCATGCAGCAGCTGAGAGGATGTGGTTAGTTATAAGGTAGCAGCAAGAGGAGAAAAAAAAATTCAAGATGTTGAGACATGCCATGCACAGGAGTAATAATATCCATATCCAAAGTGTTTGCCATGAATCATTATATCTATAAGAAATTAACAAGTGGTATCCAAGGAAGAAAAATAAAATGGTTAATAGACTACACAAAATGGAGCCTATATCTTTAGTGCCTCTCCTCTCCACACCTTTCATCTGTTATTGGGTCCTCAAGGGTGGAGAGGGCATAGCATTTTGGAAACTGACTTAAAGAGGGAAGGAAGTTTCCTGAATATGACTTGGGATGAGTGACTGAGGGACATTCCTTCTGGCAAACATAAATCCTTACAGTTTTCTTTGTTTTACTTCCCCCTCCACCGAGCTAATTCTGATAGCAGAGGAGAAACAATGGTGTGCCCCAAACAGTCATTCTAGAGCCAGCTGCTGATGGCCTAGACTCATAAGCCCAGCTACTCAGGAAGCTGAGTTTGGAGAATCATATTTTGAAGGTAGCCTAAGCAAGAAAGTTTGTGAGACTCCTTCCCCCCACACCAATTATATTTTTATTGTCTTTAAGTAGTTGTACCAAGGAATTATCATTCAAAAATGAGTTTGTAAGTACACTGCATTTTCATTCATAGCACCCTTTTAATCATTCTCCCCCATTTCACCCAATCAATTACTAAAAAGCCAGAAGTGGAGATGTGACTCAAAAGGTAGAATGGTAGCCTAGTGTTAGAGTGCTTGCATGAAGACCCGGGTTCGATTCCTAGGTACCACATACATAGAAAAAAAACCCACAAATGGTGCTGTGGCTCAAGTGGCAGAGCTCTAGCCTTGAGAAAGCCTATGGACAGTGCCCAGAGTTCAAGGCCCAGGACTGGCAAAAAAAAAAATGTAGAATAACTGCCTTGAGTGAACATGCTAAGCAAGAGCACAAGGCCCTAAGTTCAGTAATGGCATGTGCACGCACACACACACACACACACACACACACACACACAACATCTGAGGGCAATTGTCATCAAAGGATTTTCTCCACAAAGGTTGGTTTGGGGACCAGCAGCATTGGTGTCATCTGGGAACAAAATACTCTGGAATCTCATCTCATGAGATATAATGGAGTCAGAATTTCCATTTTAGCAAGACACCTGTGTAATCAAGTTTGAGATGTAGACTCTTTGACCATACACATTCATGTCAGTACATCAGATCCATGTGTCTAGGATGAAAGCTCAAGTATACTGCCTGCAGAAGATTCTGATATAGGTTGTGTGCAGACAAAGATCCTCTGTCTGATCCACACACATGCTGGCAGGTGATAGAATAGTCCTGTGATAATCTCTGGTCTCACAGCATCTCTACAAGGTGCTTCTAAAGGGACCTTTGCCTTTAGAAATTAGGAAATGTGAGCTCCAGAGCGAACCTGGGAAGGCTCTGGACCAATGACACTCAGAGGCCAGCAGGTACATAGGATTCTAGTCTTCCCACCTTTCCACTTTTTCTCCTCTTCCTGCCCTAATGAGCTCTTCATCATTTCCAACTACTGTACTGCTGACAGCTCTCTCTGAGCTGGCTTTTGTTGTTAGTGAAAGGCCAACAAAACACTGCTGGCTATTTGTGCTTAATAATGATAATTCTGATCAGCTCAATTATGTCAGCTGACTCCCAGAAATGCAAGGGCCAACAACAGCCTGCTTATTCGATCAAGGTCTGGCCTATTTTCCAATTACCAGCATCATTCAGGCTTGTTTCCTCCAACTGTGAACTTGCTTGAGTTCAGGTCATCTTCAGCTGCACATTTACATGAGAAATGGATGTCTCTGTGTCTGTCAGTGAGCCAGCCTCCCCCTTCTGGTTGGAGAGCAAGTGAAATGGCATGTATTTTTCCCTGGGTTCCCAGGCCACTAGCTGCAGAGGCTAAGCAGAAGGCCCTGATGGGATCCAGATAGCAAGCTCTGGGGAAAGACAGACAGAGAGGCTGGCCTTGACTGGACTAACCGGGGTGACCTATTCCCAGCTTCTGAATTCCAACTTGCACTTGTAGTCAGAGGCCTGCCAGGATAAACACCATCTCTTCTTGCCCAAGATCAAGGGTTTTCCCAGGACATGTATCTTCCCAATGCTAAAACTGGGAAGGTCAGTCACCAGGTATCTGATGTACCAGGTCACAAAGGCATTGAACATTTCTTGGATGAGCTGTCTGGAATCTAGTTCTGAGAATGAGAGTCATGGCATGTCTTTCTCACAGGTCTAAAGATTACAATGTATTCCTTTATTGCTCTGCCTTTAATTTTGTTTTCAATCTAGATCACTCAGGGAGATGGAGCACTCTCGATGAATAAATGGATACACAGGTTTGCAGGCATGTTCTGAGCTAAAGGCGCTACTAAGGAAAAAAAATGTCTGCCATGTGGAGATGCACCACGTTTAAGGCACTCTTCCTAATTTCCATGCGGATCAAGAATTTCTTGTGTAGTAGGCATATGTAGGCATATATCTCATTTACTCTCCGCCTTCAGATAAGTGGCAACACCCATCTTGAGATTGATACAAATGCAATAAACTATATTTGCTCCAGGTAATCTAGGGGACTTTGAACATGAAGAAAAGGCCATTAGAGCTAGGGAGGGGAGAAGTAGAGCAGTTTTACTTACTATATGCTTTGCTTCATGTCACATAACAGCTAACATTTCTTAAGCACTTAGCATGTAACTCTCTCATTTAAGTTTCTACTGTTCTTTATGATAGATGATAGTTGTGTGAATGAGGGAAATGAGCCCTTGAAAAGTCAAGGATCTTGCTCAAGGTTGTATATTAGCAAGTGAAGAGTTCACTGTTGGAACCCGAAGAGGCTGAGTTTGTCTCGTGGGCTGTGTGTTGCTGATTCTCCTAACCTTGTGGATGGATTCTCAAGTCAATTCATGTGCCAGATACTCAGTTAACATCCGACAAAAGAAAATGGGATGTGGCTGTTCAAAGAGGAAGGAAGGAGGGAAGTAGAAGGCTGGGAATTCTGCACTGAAGAATCCCAAGGAGTAACTTCAGGGATTTCCCAGTGGTTGTGTGAGACTTCTGGGAACAGCAATGTTCTAAAAGCAACAGACTGGACACATGCTGCCCTATTGGCCTGTAGCTGCATCAGATTCTAAAGAATGTGAAGGCCAACGCCTGACTTTTTCATCATCCTTCAAGACATTCATTGCTATCTATTTTCCAGATGGCATTGTAAGTTTCATGAGAACATACATTTCTTGGGGAAAATGTAGAATATACATTGACATGGTGGTATATGCCTCTATTTACAGCTAGTTGGGAGATAGAGATAAGAGGCTCACAGTTCAGAGCCGACTAAGGCAAAAGTTAGCAAGACATTATCATAACAAGTTATGATAATGGTGGTGGTATACATCCATGAACCCAATTGTTTGGAAATCCAGAGGTAGGAGAATCCTGGTCTGAGATAGTCTTAGGTAAACACCTAAGACTCTACCTGAAAAAACAAACTGCAGCCAAAAGGACAGAGAGTGTGGCTCAAGTTCTAGAAAATTTGCCTAGTAAGTATATGACCCTGAAGTTCAAATATAAACCAGCAATAAACACAAAAGCAAACAAAACACCAATAAACAAGTAAAAATAAAATGACAAATTTTGAACAGATTTGTACATAGGGTTCTCTAATAATGCAATCATACAAAATGCACCGATTTAATACACTATATCTAACTATAATTGGTGTTATCACAAAAGTCAGGCGCTCTAGCATCATCACTGAAATTTCAGCAATTAAAATTCACAAGTTCACCATCGTTAATGGATACAAGATTTCGAACTACCCAGTGCCTGATACCATGTAATTGTAATTCTCAGACACATTCTCATTATCTATTCCTATGCTTTATAGGTTTGGGTGTGTATAAAAGCAACCCATAATTTTAGATAATTGGATGTTTAAAAACTTACTAAAATTAATTTTCCTGTGCCTATAATTAATAATAACCAAATAGAGGAAGAACACTGTTACAAGCAAGATTTAAAGAAATACAAGCTTGGGGGAGAAGGGGGAAGAATGGACACCTTTTTGTACACTGATATTGCTAATACATTCCTGATTAATCTAATCACAGCTTTTCTCAAGGCTACCCAAAGAAGCTCTTATCTAGCATACTAGCTTATTCAGGGACTATGTGTGACTCTGAGACTTCAAGTCAGCTCCTGGCACTGCCAGGTGCTAGAATACTAGGGACTCTTCTTCAGTTTATGGAAAAGAACTGGGCATCTTTTGATGGTAAAGAAAGCCTTTCTCTACTTGTTAGCTGCACTAAGCTTTATCCCACAATGGCCTTTATGCTTCGGTGCATAAGAGAGAAATTGACATTCAGCTCCATCTGATGTGTTTGTTTGCTAACTTAGCAAAGGCCCTTCTCAGAAAGGAGGAGGGCCTAGAAGAGTCTCCCCCTTCCTGGTAGGCCTCTGGGAAGGAGTTCTCCTTCCTGACCCAGGTACCTTTACCAAGGGCAGAAGACACTTACCAAGGGCTCCAGCTCCTTGCGGTCTATGAGGTTCATCTCTGTAACAAAGTAATAGAAGTGTTTGTAGCAGGTGTTGACGTGGGCCTCTGCGCCCATCACAATGACCCGGTCGAAGTGATGGATGTAGACGTGGACAAAGACCCGGAAAAGGCGACACAGGATCTTCTTGCAGATCTGAAGGAAGTTCTTTGGGAATGGAATACCTAGAGATGCACAAAGAAAAGGCATGGAACTGTGATGAAACAAGCTAAGCTTCCCCTTGCTCTAAAATAAGAAGTCTGGCAGAAGGGGACTGGTATTCTGACCACAGTAGTAAGAGGGAGCAGGCAGGCCCAGCAAGTTGGAGAGTGCCTTACCCCCTTCCATCCAAGGAGTGAGGGAGCTAATGGGTTATAGCCAAAAGTGGCCACAGTGGGGGTCTGAAGGCAGGGGTCGTTACAGCTTTTGATTATTCATGGTAATTGAGAAATCTGGAGTGCTGTGTAAACCAGCTGCAGTTTAAAATAACAAGAAGTCTTTCACTCTCATTTCTTACACGGAAAACAATAACATAACTAAGATTGCAATCTACTCATTTACGAATTCTGATCTAAAATGGTTCCTAAGGGTACGGTGTTTCTGGAGTGGGCAAATCCACTTTCGTGTATTTGGGAAGGTAAGAGCTGGAGAATTGTATATCCCTGACACAGAAAGGTTGTTTGGTTGGAGAGGTTACATAGATTTCCTGTCTGATGACCCCTACAACCAGTTGGTCAAAACAACTAACAGCAGAATGACAAGCTTCTGTCTCTCTCTTACATGCTAGTGAAATGCTTGTTATTTATACTATCCTTTGACTTTATTTGAATTCCAACTCTGCACCTTTCCCATCTCTGTGACCAGGGACAAGCTCTGGTTTCTATTCTGTGAAGAGAGACCACAGGATGGCCTTCTCTGGTCAGGATGGAAGTGTGTCCATGAGACAGAGGGCTTACAGTGCCCAGGACATAGCAGACACGCTCTACCTTCTCTCTGCAGGGAAGATCAGGAGCATCTATTGGCTGTACAGATAGCTTCTTTGTCAAGAAAAGACAGGTGAGAACATCTCCTTTAGCTCAGTCAGGGCCAACCAGAGGGCTAGGAAATCAAGAGTTTTGCTGCCCTTGGATCCACAAGGACCTGGGACAGCTATCTGCCATAGGCATTCTTTAAGGAAATCACTTGGGACCTCACCTCGTGGGCAGGTTCAGAGATGGGGCAGGGCTGGCAAGAAGCTGTGGCAGGATCTGCCTCCCCAGGGTTTTCATACTGATTCCAGTTTTATCTTCAAAAAACAAAGTGGCAGCATAGCAAATGGACTGGAAGGGAGTCTCTGCCTTAGTCTGACAATAGATACTGGGTAACAGATGCTGGGAGTGGGGAGAGAGTGAAGGAAAGCCCAGGAGGAGGGAAAATGTGGCCATTTGAGGGGCCCACGGTTTTCTGAGGAGGAGGAGGACCAGGGAACTTCACTCTTAAGCAGCACAGACACCTAGCAAATGAAAGGGAGAAGGAAGGGTGGAAGGAAATGGTGCATAAGAAGCCATAAAAGACCCAGTGCTGGGGGCTCATGCCGATAATCTCAGCTACTTGGGAGGCTAGGATCTGTGGATCCTAGATTGAAGACAGCTGGCTTCAAGACTCTTTATCTCCAATTAACCACCTACAATACACAGTGGAGCTGTGATGCAAGTGGTAGAATGACCTGAACAAAAAAGCTAAGGCATAATGCCCAGGCTCTGAGTTCAAACCTTAATATCAATGCATTTTCATATGCTCATGCACATCCACACACACACACACACACACACACACACACACACACACACACACCACACAAAACAATAAGATAGCTAATATATTCTGCTGCCTGCATGGAGAAATGTGCTTTTCCTCTTCAGGCTTTAAGATCACACATAAGATTGCAGCATTATTCACCATAGCAAAGATATGGAACGGAACCAACCTAGATGTCCCTCAGTTGATGAATGGATCAACAAGATGTGGTATTTGTACACAACGGAATTCTATGCTGCTGTCAGAAAAAATGACATCACCCCATTTGTTAGGAAATGGAAAGACTTAGAAAAAATCATATTAAGTGAAGTAAGCCAGACTCAAAGGAACTTAGGCTCAATGGTTTCCCTCATTCGTCATAATCAGTAGAAACCTTGGGCTCTACTAGCAGAGATGTGCAATAGAGCAAAACCTTGATACATAAGGCCATATAGTATGAAGCTAATTGAAAGGACCTCTAGGATATTGAAACAAAAGCCATATAATGAATGTTTGTTGTCCTTAATGTACTATGTTATCTCTCATCTCTTTTGCTGTCCCTTGGTTATCTCATATTGTTACAGTATCTCACTTTGTTATCTGATATATTGGATATATTTGTGTTTGGTTATTTGAAATTGGATAGGGAAGGGGGGAAAATCAAGATGGGGGGTGGGGGAAGGGTAATGGGGACCAAGACATGAGAAAGGGTATCAATGTATGTGAATTAATGCACCTTCTATCTGGCAAAAATCATGTAACCCTTTTATTAATTACAATAAAAAGTATTTTAAAAAAAGATCACACATAAGCCTGGAACTAATGGTAAAAGCTAATATTTACTGAGTACTTACTGTTTTAGGAGAGACTGGGCCAAGCACTCTGTGTGAGTTAGCTGACTGAGTTCTCACAGTTTCAATTACTGTTTCCATTTTGCAGATGAGTAAACAGATTTTGGAAAATTAAGTAGCCATCCAAGGTCTCACAGCTGGCAACTAGAAGAGGGATTTGGTTCCAGGTAGCCCAGTAGTCTGACTCCAAGGCCAGAAACACCCAATAGCTTGAACTCTGTGGCTGTAAGTCTCTGCACATCCTCTAGCTCTAAGGCTGGCCTTCCATTCAGGAGTGTCTGAGCTCTCTCAGGTATGCTCATGTTTCTGCTGGCTCTGGTCTGGTGGAGACTCAGCAGCTGTTGGAAACATGGGTCATTCCCATGATGCCATTCCATCTGCATGTCCCCACTCCCTATGTTAAAGGCAGATGAAGCCAAGTCTAGGATGTATGAGGGGTGAACAACACAATTGCTAGGTACCTCTAGATAATCCCTAATCTGTTCTCAGCCCTGCCTGATTCTACTCAGCTCTAAATCCCTTGTCTCAGCCTTCCATTCCTTTCTTGGTCTCTGCCTTTCTTGGTCATTGCCTGGCCCTATGGTAGTTTGCCTCTTGTCTCTTCCCATTGGATTATTACTTTAGGATGGTTGACAGAAGTCAGTTTTATAGCCTAGAAAAACCTAGTTTAATATCCTAGCCCTTCTCTTTACAAGCTGTCCAGGCAAGTTACAGTAGCATTAGTTTATTATAAAGTTAATAAGCATACTCACTTTGTAGTGTCCTTATGACAGTATCTGTCCTATGCCTGACACTTCATAGGAACTTTGAGACTAAGTTCTGTTTTTATTAATTTCCAGCTGAAATGCTTTGGATGATCAGGAGTCCAGGCTAAGAATCTCTTGGTTCTGCCTGCAAGGTTGACTTGACTTCTACCATTCCTTCTCTTGTAATTCCACTCCTCAAAAGTAAAAGCGGCAAATGACTCAAGTCAAGACGTGCTCAGTATGCCCCACCATTCTCACCCCAGGCCAACTGAAAGTTAGGAAGCTGGGTGTGCCAGTGAGCCTGAAATCCTGAGGGATTCTCAGGCAAGCCAAAAATAAAATCCCAGGTCATTTAGGACAGGTTTGAGAACAGAAAAGCTGTAGGCATTTGGGCAAGTCTTTAGATTATTGATGGCTCTGATGCCAATTCTGTAGTCTGTATACTGTTTTACCCTTTCCTCCCTTAAGATTAGTGTGTGAGTTTTAAATAAGCCAACTTCAGAAGGTGGGAAATGGAATGAAAGGAATGATTCCTCCAGATGTAGAGAACACATATGATCTTCCCTGTGAGGGATTCTGATTTATCTACAGCTTTTTTTTTGGGGGGGGGGGCTGGTACTAAGGGCATGAAATAAGGGCCTGGGTGCTGTCTCTGAACATTTTGTTAAAGGCTGGTGCTCTACCAGTTGAGCCATAACTCCGCTTTCAACATTTTGGTGGTCAACTGGAGGTAAGGGTATCACAGACTTTCCTGCCTGAGCTGGACCTTAGTCTCCTGAGTAGCTAGGATGACAGGCATATCAATAGCTGTTGCCACCTTGATGCTTCTGCAAAGAAGTTTCCAATCTAAATACAATAGCCAAAGAAGCCAGGCATCAGTTGTTCACACCTGTAATCCTGGTTGTTCAGGAGGCTGAGATCTGAGGATTGTAGTTTGATGTTAGGGGGGCAGACAAGTCCATAAGACTCTCATCTTCAATAAACTATACAAAAACCCAAAAGTGGAGCTGTAGCTCAAGTGGTAGAGTGCAAGCCTTAAGTGAAAGAAGCTCAGGGACAGCACCCAGGCCCTGATGTCAAGTCCCAGGACAGGAACCAAAAAATAACAATATTTTTTTTAAAAAACTAAGAAAAGTGAAGCAAAAGGTCACACACACACACACACACACGCACACACACTTTGTATCATTTAATCCCAGCAGTGCTCTGAGCATGGTATTATTAGTTCAGTTTTTAAAACTAAGGCAAATAAGGCTTGGCTAGCGATGGAGACAACCCAGATGCCCCACTACAGACGAATGGATACAAAAAAAAGGTGGTGGGCCGGGAGTTTGGCCTAGTGGTTAAAGTGCTTGCCTAGCATGCACAAAGACCCGGGTTCGATTCCTTGGAACCACATATATACAAAAAAGCCAGAAGTGGTGCTGAGGCTCAAGTGGTAGAGCTCTAGCCTTGAGAAAGTCCAAGAACAGCGCTCAGGCCCTGAGCTCAAGCCCAGGACTGGCCAAAAAAAAAAAAAAAAGGTGGTATAGGGCTAGGAGTTGGCCTGTAGTAGAGTGCTTGCTTAGAATGCACAAAAACCTGGTTCAATTCCTCAGTACCACATATATATAGAAAAAGCTGGAAGTGGTGCTGCGGTTCAAGTGGTAGAGTTCTAGCCCAACGACAGTGCTCAGGTCCTGAGCTCAAGCCCAGGACTGGCAAACAAAAAAAAAATGTGGTACATATATACAATGGAATTCTACATAAAGAACAGACAAGATAAAATAATGGCATTCACTGAGAAGTGGATGAATCTAGAGCAAATCATGTTGAGTGAGATAAGCCAAGACCAAAGGAATAAAAGGCACATGGTATCCTTGACCCAGTATTCAGGTACCCAAGGTTATTGACATGGTCTTGAAGATATAAATGTACCTACATAGACATAAAAATCTCTGATGGGATATATACTCTATAGACATAATATATATTATGTGGATTGATATGTATCTATGACATACAAACCCTCAGCTTAATTTTAATTATGTCCTAAAATTTATGTGCCAATGATCGCATATAGATGCCTTTCTTGAATACTTCTTTGTTAAACATGGCATTTGAAATATGATGTAAAAAAGCAGTGTTCATAAAATCTTTTAATAAAAAAAATAAAGCTTGGCTGAGTTTAAGAATTTGCACCAGACCACACAGCTAAGAGGAGAAGGTAGGGATTTAGCTGTAAAGCTCAGGTTAATCTCCATCCTGTTATGACAGGTTGCATGGTGACAGGGAAGAGATGACTGAAGACCAGCAAGAAGAATGAACGACTAGTGGGTTATCTCTAAGAGATGCCTAGCTAGTGACAATGCCTAGCTGTTCACAATGGTAGCCTGTTCATGGCTCAGTCTTGGTACAGGGAGGTCCATGCTGCCTACATAATAGCATTCACATCAGAAGCAGAGCCAAACCTCACTCTTCAGCCCTACTGCCTTTCTAGAATACACAAGATGCTCTAGCTCTTCTATGTAATGATTTTCTAGTACGTATTTTAAACATCACTAATCCTGATAGATACTTGGCTAAAAAGAAAGGGCCATTGGGTCAAATATATTTGTAAAAACGCTGCTTTCGTAAAAGTTTGCAAGAGAGCCAAGCATAGTAAAGATCTGGGAATATCTGCCGGGGGCGGGGGGGGGGGGGGGAGGCATTGTCTAGTTAACTCTAGAGTCCCCTTTCCCTACAGTACCTGTAGAGTCTGTAATCAGACGTCTCAGACTTCTAGATTCACTATCCAATAACAATGTAGACATATACAAAGGTGTTAGTCACTCTAAACCTCAGCTTCCTCATCCAAAAACACCAGGGTTATATCAATATTATCTGAAGCTTAAGATGTGGTTAGTGGATTAACTATATATGCATATAAAAGGCTTTGTATCATGTCTTGCAGATAGTTAGCACTGTACTGTGAACGGTGCCTTTATTGATCTTATTGATACAATGTGCTCTGCAATAGTTTCTGGTATTGAATCTCTCTTACATGTTTATTTTCAAGAACTTAAGAGTGGTCATGCCTTTTATGGCTGTAAATTCTGAACAAGGGGATTGCTTTATGCTTGGAGTCTATCTTTAAAAATAGTAGGCACAGCTGAGTGCTGGTGGCTCATGCCTGTAATTGTAGCTACTCAGGAGGCTGCGATCTGAGGATCCCAGTTCAAAGCCAACCGGGGCATGAAAGTCCATGACACTTTTTTTTGGGGGGGGAGGAGGGGTTATGGGGATTGAACTTGGGCACTGTCCCTGAGCTCTTCAGCTCAAGGCTACCCCTTACCTTGAGCCAAGCCCCACTTCCTGTTTTCTAGAGGTTAATTGGAGATAAAAGTCTCAGGTCCTTTTGTGTCCAGGCTGGCTTTGAACCTTGATCCTCAGATCTCAGCCTCCAGAGATCTGGTGTGAGCCACTGCATCCAGCTTTCCAAGAGACTCATCATCAATTAACTACCAGAAAACTGTGGCTCAGGGGTAGAGTGCTAGCCTTGAGCTGAAGAGCTCAGGGACAGTGGCCAGGCCCAGAGTTCAAGCCCCACAACCAATCAAAAACAAAAAAAAGTTGGCACAAGCAAGTAAGGAAGAAGTCATCAATCAAATCTTAATCAGAAAAGAGTAAAGGTCTAATTTATCTAAGATATGAATCCATCGTATTTCCATCTTGGGGAAGGAAAAAGAAAAGCCCACAGCAGTAATAATAGTTTTTTTTTGTTGTTGTTGTTGTTTTTGCCAGACTCTTGAGATAGTGCTGGCATGAAAGTCTCACAAAATTTTGGGGAAATGGGAGGAAGGAGAGCTCTGTAAATTAGCATTTTGATCCAATTCATAGAGGCAAAAAAAAAAAGAAGACTGAAATTCCTTTTAAAAAATCATTAAGCCAGGGAAGGGGCGGGGGGGGGGGGCTAGAAGTTTGTCCTAGGGGTAGAGTGCTTGCTTAGCATGCATGAAGACCTGGGTTTGATTCCTTGGTACCACATACATAGAAAAAAGCTGGAAGTGGTGCTGTGGCTCAAGTGGTAGATTGCTAGGCTTGAGGAAAGCCAAAGGACAGTGTTCAGGTCCTAAGTGCAAGCCCCAGGACTGGCAAAAAGAAAATATTAAGCCAGAAGTTTGGCCTGGTAGTAGAGTGCTCTCCCAGAAGGCACAAAGGCCTGGGTTCAATTCCTCAGTACCATATACACATAAAAAGCTGAAAGTGGCCCCATGGCTCAAGTGGCAGAGCACTAGCATTGAGTAAAAAGTGTCCAAGGACAGTGCCTAGGCCCTGAGTTCAAGCCCCAGGACTGGCAAAATCATTAAAATATCCCTATTCTTTTTTCAGTCTAGTTATTTTCAGGTGGTGATAGTTAATTTTCAGTCCTGTACTCAATTAGAAGTTAATGCCAGACAATATTAACCAGTAGTCTCAAGCAAAATAGATTTCTGTCTTAAGGGCATATAGTTAAACTTTGACTAGTCTTATTATAACCCAGGCCAGCCTGTGATAATAATTCCAGACAGTTAGATAGGAACTGTTGTCAGAAAAAAACAACCTTTGACCAGAAGATCTCTCAAGAGATTTACAATCAATAATTGAGTTTCAAAGCATGTCTATTCTCTGTCCCACCCTAAGCCTAATCACACTCTGTGAATCTCAGGGTCAAGATGAGGAGATTTCAGTCCTCAAGAAGTTGGCCTGAAATGAGAAAATATGTGCAGAGGACTGTTCCACAAAAGGAGATGGATAGACAGATGACCTGGAACTGGATGCCCTGAGGTCACACTGAATGGCCTCACCTGAGCCAGTGGGTCAGGACTGAAATAGAGCTAGTGACCTAGAACAAGACCAGGCTGAACTCAAGATTCCAAAAGAAGAGGAAGCAGCCAACATGCTTGGGCACAGGCCAGAATCCAAACCAATCACTCATCAAAGGTACCAGCAGGAATCTGCTCAACAATTAGACTTTGAAGTACGATTGGAGTTTGCTTGGTAATCAGGCCCAAGGGGAGGCAGTCCAAGGAACTGGGATGAAGGTGGAGGGGGAGGTGAGTCTGTAGGTTGGAGACTCGAAAGGCCAGGATGAGACATCTCCACAGCTTTGGCTGCTGCTGGGGGAAGGCTTGGTACTCAGTCAGGCACCAGCGTCTGACTGAGCACTGCTAAGTTCATGAATGTGTCTAACCACAACATTCTGATCTCCGGGCCACATTCAGTGTGTGAGCTAAATGGAGCATAGAATATAATAACTTCTCTGGGGCTTCATGTGGATTTGCCTTTCATCTCTGACTCAGTAAATCTCAAAATTAAATAAAAATTCCAATAAGTTCTGAACTTTAATCCATTTTTCTTTTTTCTAAACCTATTCTTTCCTCCCCCTACCCACTAGGCCTGAAAATTCCCCACTGGATATTTCCTTTTGGGACCCCCCCCCAAAAAAAAAAAGAAAAGTTTTCTACACAATTTGTATTGTTCCTTTCATGCCTTTACAGAGGCCTCCAAAGGGAAAGATGCCCATAGAGAAGGCAGAAATGCTTTGATGACAAAGGACCCAAAGTTAGACAAAACCCCAGGGAAGGTTAAGCTAGGGCTTAGTCATTCCTGTTTCAATTTTTGTCTTTCCCCTCTTCTGAAAAGAAAGGCTGACATTTGGAAATGAGACTGACCTGTGATCAGGGCTGGTATTAACCTGGGCATTGGAGGTAGAAAGCAGGAAAGCTTATCTCCATGAACTGCAGACAACTGCCACCAAACACCCAATGTCCTACAAGCAGCTGGCAGGTATTCCATCTCTCCCAGTCACCATTAGGCCATCCATGCTTCCTCTCTTCCCTCATTACTAGATTCCAGGTTTTAGGATCTGTTCTGGTCTTTCTTTTGAGCAGAGGTCACATACAGTATCTGCAAGGTGATTGGTGGGAATACCTGTCTCATGTCTGTGGCTCCTCTGGAGTGTCTCTTCATAGGGTCTGTCTTTCTCTATAGCGCCCAGCCTGGAATGTGGAGTGGGGTGGGTATGAAATAAAACACTGCTGATCAATGGGATGAGAGCAGAGATCCTCCATCATCTGCCTACTCTGCAATCAGAGGTTGCCTGGGGATTTACAGAGCTAAGCTGTGATGGAAGGGATCTGAATTCTAGTCTTCCTGACAGAAGAGCCTCTGTGTTCATTCCACTCTGCCAGGCAGCTTTTGCTGAGTTCTCATGGCCCCTTTTATCTCAGTCCAATCCAACTTAGAATTGGGGCGACAAAACTTGTTAAATGATGAACATGAAAAAGGGTAGGCAAGTCTGATTTTATTCCCCAAACCATGCATCAGGGCTAAGGATACTCGTAAGTGCTTGGTACCAGCACAAAATAAATGAACTCAGATTGCAGTGAAGGTATTTCTCTGTTACTTGCCTTTGAGCAGGTTTGCTAACTTCTAAGATGCTGGGGCTACTTTATTCAAGGACAGACTAATAAGAATAGTGAGTGACAAAGAGTACTCTTGGTAGGTGGTAACTCATGGAGATATCTAGTGAATGGCAAGGATATCATTATTTGAAAAGATGACTCTTCATCAGAGCTGTGAAGCTTTAGACAGGCACAAGAAACAGGACAGGTGAAGTTGCCATATCTCTAAAAAGCAAACTCTTCACTGGAGAGTAGATTTAGAAAATTTGTGATATGTGGGAACAGCATGTGAGCTGTCCTGTGAGTTTGACATGACCCATGATGAGACCTAACGAACTAGCCAAGCCTTTGGGGACCCCTGATGGTATGTCATTATCAATAGCCAGAAAGATCCACATTTTTCCTTTAACCTGTTATTCCTATCTGAGAACATTTTGCCCTGTCCTTATTGTATTTGGGGTCTTAGGAATGTCCATGTGAAAATCCCTCTAGAAGTCATAAAAATCACTCATTCTCAATAGCTCATGAATAAAAACAACATCCCACACACGTGGGAAAAGAACACAGACCTCCCCCACTGGCACCATGGCTGAGAACATACCATTTCTAGAATGCTTGCAAAACAAAATGCAACTGGATCTCAAGGAGAAACGAACACAGATGTTTCTTTAGAAAAAAATATTCATCCCCTCTTCTTAGTTTCCTCTCTCCCTTCTTCACATGCATCCACATCCCCTGCCTCTTGCAAAGATATCACTGCATATGCATTTCTCTAAAGAAGCCTCCTCCTCTGGCTGATGCAAACTCAGGCGGAATCCTTTCAGCAGATGTTTTGTGTTATCTCAACGTGTTCCCTAAGAAAGTGTCTGTTCATCCTGCCAAAGCAAACAATCCTGAGCAGCGGGACTTTGTTCCTCTGCCTGAAAGCAAAAGTCACCAAACAAGCTGACAGCTGCAACTGGTTAGAAATAAACTGGCTACCACTCCATTCTCCACCTCCCACCATCTGCCTTATCCCAGTCCCCTGGTGTTACCCTCCAGTCTATCATCAGGGTTGGACTAAATGAAAGGAAAAGATACTAACATATGCTGATTATATCTTCAAAACAGATTGTTAATTCTTTCAGACGTGCCATTTTCTAGGCTTAGGATATGCTGTTTCAGCCTCCCAAAGAATCGACTGTAAATACAGTGTGACTGTATTTGTCACACTTCCCTTCACCTCCCCTTGCTATTTCCCAGCTACCAGAGGCTGGTACTCCACTGTACCTATAGAAAATGACCTTCACCCTCTATTCTTTATGGCAAGGTTGAGAACATAGATGAAGACTAAGAAAGCCCCAAGAAAACAAGAGAGGCGTATTTATTTTCAGTTGCTAATGAAAACCACCAAAACAACTTCCCAGTTTGAACCAGGTATGATGGCACACACCTGTCAAATCTCAGCACTTGGGAATCAGAAGCATGAAGGTGGTGAGTTGGAAAATAGCCTGGGCTACATAGTGAAACCCTGTCTAAAAAAGATAACAAACAAATCAATTAGCTCTCTCAATAAACAAACCTCCTGAGTTTAAACCTTCCCAGTTTGCTGAAAAGCAAATAGGCCAAATGACATGGAGTAAGGTGAGAACAAGGTGTTAATGAGCTTCAAATGAGGCTGAAGAGCCAGTCATCTGATTTGGAGTCCCAATTCAAGTTTGAAAATGACCAAGAGTCCTAGTCATGGATGTGATACTGCAAATATCCTCATCAACAAAGTGATTCTTCATTCACCAGCAGGGTCTTTTTCATATTAAGAGGAGGACAATTAGTATGAAGTCTTGTTCTGCATGGCCTCTGATCTACCAACAGCTCACTGTCCCCACTATCTCTTTCTTAGCTCAAGCCACCACTTCTTACCTGGTTCCTGTAGCGTCCCCTTAAATGAGCTCTCTTCTACTAGTACATTACTCTCATCTCCACCAGGTTGGTGGGGGAATCTTCCTGATGCAAATCTCACCAGGAAATTTGTCTTTCTGCATAAAACTCATCCAAGGTGAAGGCAAAGATAATCTAACACATGTTAATTTCCCCAGCATCATTTTGTGGTCCTTTCCATTTGAATGTAATACTTCAGCCATTCAGAGCTTGCTTTAGTATGTGAGTACTAACATATTACTGACAGCTAGAAACCTGTTTATCAGCTTCTCCCTTTTTTTTTCTGGCTAACTCCCATTTGTTGCGCAAACCTCCACTAAGCTCTCGAATCCCCTAGGCTGATTCCCCCCTGACCACCACTTCTTATTTCAGTTTAGTTATAGGATTAGGCATATCATTATACCTTCTGCTCCTCTCAGAATACAGATCATGACCTCTTATCACAGTCTTCCTTGTTTCCCAGTGGACTAAACCTGGTGTGACGCCAGGAATTTTTTCATAGTTGCAGTCTTAGAATCTAGCAGATACCAGAATATGATGGCTCTTCATTAGGGTTTGTCAGGTGAATACAATGGACCTGTTTATAATCTTTCTCAAATGCATGCATTGAAAGTGGAACTCTCAACATGATGGTATCGAGGGGGTGGGATCTTTGGGAGATGACTAGGACATAAAAGCAGAAATTTCATGAATGGTATATGTGCCATTATAAAGGAGAACTGTTTTTCCCTTCCTTCATGCTATGCTACAGAGACTGCCATCTATGAGCCAGGAGGAAGCAGGCTTTCACCAGACACTGAATTGTCAGACTTATCTTGGACCTCCCAGCTGAAGGGACCCCTTTCTTGACTTCCCAAAATCCATCCACTCTAGGCATTTCCCATATTTATGACAAAGGACTTGACCTGAGGCAGGGGCTGCAGAATCTCTGATAACAGCTCAGATTACAAGAGCAGTTAAACCAGGTGGGGTTACCAGAATTCCTCCCCACCCCACCCCCCTTGGCCTGCTAGGGAATTCCCTCCCCTTCCTTTGTCGTCAGAGCAGTGCGCCAGAAGCCCACCATAATGATAGGTCTGGTCAAACAGCAAAGGTGTCAGTGGTTGCCCCAACCATCAATCAACCATGCTGAATTCCATTGGCCACCTGTATATGGCCAGCCCAACCACATGGCTGGGGCCCATAAAAGTAGCCTGTAAGATCAGGCGGGTCGCTCTCTCACTCACATTTTAGAGGCGGCCCTGACCGGTCAGTATGATTCTTGATGCTAGGCGCGGAATAAAACTCTAACTTAACTTCTGAATTCCGCTTTTGTGTCAGACTCGTTCCTTTGATCACGGACCCTAACACCAGCCTCCTAATCTATGGAAATAAACACTTGTGATTTAGAGCTACTCAGTTTGAGGCATATTTGTCCCAGTGAACTAAGGCAGTAAAACAAAAAGGAACAAATGGTCCACATAAGCCAGAATAATGAGGGTAAGACCAAGCTTGCCTGCTTAGTCTTTCTTTGTCCAACTCCCAGAAGTAGCCCCTGGGTCACAGTCTAAGAGCCAGTGCCCCGATGAAAGAACCCATGTTCAACCACATGATATTACTGTGTTGAAGGAAATAAAGCAGTAGCACAAATAAATATGCAATAACGTGGGGAGAAATACATCTATCTATTTGGCTTTTCCATATGGAAGAAGCCATCTTCTTCCTCAAACGACTGCATATTTATATTTATATATACTTTCATCCAAATAGAAAGGTGACTACTTACTTTTTTTTCAGTTTCTGAAGTTTTCAATAAACAAATAATCCCAAGATATTTAATGGGGGTAAGGGGTCAAGGTGGGGAGACAGGAAAAATGATTGATATTATCTATTCATTTATTTTATAATGCTGAGGATTGGACCTAGAGGCTTCATGCATGCCAAGCTAATATTTTTTTTTTTGTAAGTCATGGGGCTTGAACTTGGCTTAGGCACTGTCCCTGAGCTCTACCGCCCTACCTTTGAGCCAAGCCCCACTTCCTGTTTTCTAAAGGTTTAACGAGTTAAGAGTCTCAGGTCCTGAGTTGCTAGGATTACAGGTGTGAGCCACCCGCCCAGCCCAAGATAGTATTCTGCCACTGAAGAAACATCTGCTCTTAATCTTCCTTAGAAAGGGGGTTGGCGCTACAGAAAGGATGATGATGAGACCCAACCTGAGGAATGCTTTGTACAACTGGAAGGAAATAGTGACCAGGAAGAAATTAATCTAAGGCAGGTATAATTAGGGCAATCTCTCTAAGGAGGATGGATTTAGAAAGGAACAAGGTGCCAAATGAGTTCAAAACATGCCAAGACTCACTCATGTACAAGGTGAAAGGCAGACGGAGTGGATAGAGAAGACTGTTTGCACTGGAGATGAAAGGGTTAATGCAGGGACTTAGCAAGTAATAGTGAGTGATTGCACTTGAAAGTCAGTTCCAGTTAAGGGCAAATTTGTAAGATAGGATGAAACCAGAAAACGTTGCTCTCAAATCTGATCATTAGGTGAAAATTGGCCTAAATTCACAGATGTGGCTGTGTCATTCAAGCAAATGATTTACTTGAATATGCTTTGAAGTAGGGATCACTTTCAAAAGCCTCCAGGTACTGCAAAGGACCATAAACGAGTAAAGTAGGCTGGGAGTGATATGATGGGGAGTGGGGTGGACTCTGACAACCTTTAAGGGTATTACATAAGGCAGGAAGAGAGCTTCTCAGCCGTAGATAACTGGTGGATAGGAGGAAAAAGGAATAAGGCTCATCCAACCTTTCCATCCTTAGAATCATATATGAAATTTAGAATCATATGTGAAACCTTATGTGAATCCCATCTAACAGTATTTTCATATATTTAACTTTTTCTGGAAGCTGACTATAAACTAAATAACTTAATATAAAAACTTGGAGGGGGGAGGGAAAGGGGGACAAACACGAGAAAGGGTATCAAGGTTCAAGAAGTAATGTACCCATTACTGAAAAAATGTAACTGTAACCCCTCTATACATTATCCTGACAATAAAATACAATTAAACACACACACACACACACACACACACACACACACACACACACCCCTCAAACAAAATTGTATTAAGAAAGAGCTGGTTATATATTTATAATTCTTGACCTTGGCAGATAAGCAGAAGTATGAGGTTTGAGACTGGTTCAAGACAAGGTTACATAACAAGACCCTGTTTCCTGTAGGAAAGAAATTTAAAATGAAAAGTACTCTGTTAGTAATGAACACATGTAGCATCTAGATCTTTGTATCCAATACCATTCTTCAACAAGAGGAAACAGGGTTCCTTGACACGATGGCTGATTTTAGGGGTGGGGTTGGAAATACCTTGTAGTGCAAGAAGGAAGGAAGGGAGGGAGGGAGGGAGGGAGGGAAGTAGGGAGGGAGGGAGAGCTCATTAAAAACATAATGGTGAGGATGCCAAAGGGATACAGCCAACAGGAAAAAGAGCCACAACGGCCAATGTTGGGATAATCTAAGCAACAAAATAATTGGAATAGTGCTGGATTATAACCCAAGGTATAAAATAAATTCCTACAAGTCCATACTGACAAACACAAATAGTTCAATGATAATCAGGAGCTGACACATGGCCTGTACAAGCAGGATTCCGGGTATACTCTATAGCTCCTTTCCCTTCAAGGCACAGGAGCCCTGGAATGTGGGCTCCAATTGGAGTCCTTGGACTTGTTCCAATAGAGTCCAGTATGGAAGTGGGGAATGACTTACACTGGAAAAACTTGCAGACCCAGCTTTGACCCAGTGATCTTGAATAACATCAGTAGGGACAAGTGTGGCCTTTCTGGATATAGGTCTGTATGAAGGTACAGGAAGCAGAGTTAGGATACTCTGAACTATGTCTCTGAACTATGAGTACATAGACCTGTCCATCCTAGATTCATTCTTACCAAATAAAATGCCCACCACATATCCTTTACTTGTGCATGAGTTAATGCCAATAACAAACATTTATCTATTTGAAGATGTGCTAGATGTTGGTGATTTGGCAGTAAACAAGATAACTCGGAAGATCATCTCCCACTAATGTGAGCTCCAGTGCTGAAAGCTAACCTAAGCCTTCGTCCAGACATAGATACTCTCAAGTTTCACCCCTCACTGTCTCTCCCTCCAACCTTCTTCCATCTGAGCTGCAGTATGACATGCCTACAAGAGAATTTTGAAGAAAGTGACTTAAAAAAAACCTGAATACAATTAAATATGCGTAAGTTTTATGAGGCACTTTTATAGCATTTGTATTTAAAAGTTTCGGTTACATTTTTTTTCTAAGCATTTAATGGTAACAGATTTTTAACATATATAAATATCCCAAAGGAGCCAACTGGTGACTCAGGGTGAGTTGTTTTCGCCATTCTGTAGATGAGAAAAATATGAAGGGACTGCTGGGAGCCAGTGGCTGTAATCCTAACTACTAAGGATCCTGGTTTGAAGCTAGCTCAGCAGAAAAGTCTATGAGACTCTTATCTCCAATTAACCAGCCAGAACATCTATTTTCCAAATAAACCTCCACTTCTCAAACACCAAGGCAGTTCATTTAAAACAATGTTTTTAAAGTAATCTCATCATCAAGAAAGTATCTCTTAAGAGATTTTTTTTCTTTCTTTTGCCAGTCCTGGGGCCTGGGCACTGTCCTTGGGCTTTCTCAAGGCTAGAACTCTACCATTTGAGCCACAGCACCACTTCCAACTTTTCTATGTATGTGGTACCAAGGAATCAAACCTGGGTCTTTGTGCATGCTAGGCAAGCACTCTACCACTAGGCCAAACCCCTGGCCCCAAGAGATTTTTTTTTTAACATTGTAATTGAAGTTAATTACTATTAGATCATGTGATCTATGTTAAAGTCTTTATGAAACATGACTTTTGAGAAGAATTTGAAAGCTCAGAAAATTTGTGTTTGGGAATTTGGTGGGGGATTTAGTTGGGAAGCTGAGGGAGAGGAAGAGGGGACCTAACGCATTTTCCTCTGTAGGACTTGAGGTTCAAAAGCAGAGGTGAGAACCAGACTGCTGCAGGCAAGAATGTTTTCTTTGAGGGAACATGCATTTGTAATGCTGTCAACTTTAACAAAACAAACAAAATACAAATAATACAAAGGTCAAAAATTCTAGCTTCTGCTGAGCACTGATGACTCACACCTGTTAATCCTAGTCACCAGAAAGAAGGCTGAGATCTGAAGAGCTTGGATCAATGCCAGCTCAGGCAGAAAAGCGCATAAGCCCCTTATCTCCAACTGATGACCACAAAGCCAAAGGCAGAGTTATGGCTCAAGTAGTACAGTGCTAGCCTTGAGCAAAAAAACTAAGGGTCCACGTCCTGCTATAAATTCAAGCCCCAGTACCAGCAAAAGAAAAGGAAAGAACAAGAAAAAAGAATTCTAGCTTCCCTCAGAACACCTGGCATAAGTGATAAGTGAGAACTAAAATTTCCATAAGACAACAGCTCTACAATGTCTAATTCCAATATATGTGGGAGATTTTGTGCCCACCTGGCTGGCCCTGTCCATTTCATTTATTTATTTTGCCAGCCTATATTTTGTTTTTTTGCCCTGCCAGTAGCTTATACACAGGAAACAAATGCTTCACCGGTAAGCTACATTCCCTAGTTCATCTAGGATTCATTAAAGAATATGGTGGCTATGGTTGCAAATTGACTGCAGAAAGTAATGGGCATTCAAGTCTCTCTCTTGGGTCATGAAATCTTCTGTGTTCTAGGGAAAAGGAACTCCATCGTGTCACAGGGCCAGGTCAAGATGGCACTCACTGGCCTGCTATCTGTTCTCTTGAGGCTAAGCCAGGAGCCTTTGCTGTTGTGGAATCTCCAGCCAAAATATTTGTTTTGGAAAGGTGAGGCTTAGTTGCATAGCAAATATGTATTGACTGACTGTATTGGAAAAGCTATCAGCTATGTGATACTGCCTCTGAATTCACGGACAGAGCACGGGTAGATAGACTTTTGTGTATACCGGGTTGGGTGTTTTGCACATAGACTGGATCTTCTGCCTTTTTCTTTCCTTGATCATTTATCCATCATTCTCATTTGATTCTCTCCACCTCCACATTTCTGCAATGCACAAGGAAATGCTGAACCATTATTGACGCATTCTATTTGATCTGTATTACATTAATTAACTATAGCGATATTTCAGTGAGGTCCCACAGATGCACTGTTGGCTAACTGTACTCACTGCAGGAAAGCACATCTGTACCCCGAGAAGCCCCATGAAACCCCGTGGCTGGCTCCACCAAGGGAACTATTGTGCAGAGCCAAAGCTCTGGGAGCCAAGACCGCCTCCCTAGGTTCCTATAGAAGTTCTCCAATTTCTTGGGCCCCAAAGCATAATGACATCCTTTGGGACCAAAATTAGTAATTTAAAAATGTTTTCTAGTTGGCTGAAAAAAATCTCTAGCTTGTAAATCTATGGTTTGTATTTCTGATAGGTATTGAAGAACACATACTTATAAAATCAGGCAGAAATTCTTTTTATTCTAAACATAGAAGATTTAAAAGATTGGGGGAAAACGGATTTCAAGTATAAATTTCATTATCTATAATCCCATCGGTACATATCTACATGTAGTATTTTGGTGTGTTACCTATCTGATCTAAATTAGAATCATACTTCAGATTCATGTTTTATTGTCCATCCATTATATCATGAGATTTAAATATTCTTTGAACAACAAATCATCTTAAACTCTCACACAGTTTCAGCTATTACAAAGACAAAGTAATATTTGGATGATACTTGCACATATCCTTGGCAGTTATCCCTAATTTTTCCCTGACTAGAGTGGGTAAAATCCCAGGAGATCATATGCAAGTCTGTAATGGTTCACATCTGTACTACTGGCTACTCAGGAGGCTGAGATCGAAGGAGTACCATTTGAAGCCAACCTGGGCAGACACGTACGTGTGAAACTCTTACCTTTTTACTAGCCACTAAATAGCAGGAATTATGGCTCAATTGATAAAGCATTAGCCTTGGGCAAAAGATCTCAAGACCAGAGCCCAGGCCCTGAGTTAAATGGCAGTATCCCATATTAGACCAGTTGAGCCTGAAATTCCCTTGGTTGAGAAACATTAGCCTACAATAACGAAGTTTTAAACTTTATTTTTTGGAACCACAAAATGGGTTACAATTTAACATGTTCATCAAAGTGTCTGGCAGTTCCTGTTTAGTCACCCCTTCCATCAGTGTCCCCATCATTCGGTCTGTTTGCTCTCTCCAGACTCATTTCACTTCTACTTCCTTTACCAGATGTGTGTATTCAATAGTTTTGCTATAGTTATCCCTGTTGGTTTCACTTATCTACCTGCTTTCTGTTCCCTGCCCCCCACCCCACCCCATGCAATCTTGTTTCAGCTTCTGGTTTTCTTTTTAAACTATGTTTTTTTTTTTTTAAAGGTGGTCCCTGGAAAAGCAGCACTGGCAATATCTGAAGGCTGGTCAGGTCTGAGTCAAACAGCTTGGCATTGGAGCTCAACAATGTGCATTTTATGCAATCCAAATCTATGTAAAGTTTAAAAAATCATTGGGCTAGAAAGTTCCATTCTGCATATTCCTGGCTTAGGAAACCCTACTGAACAAAACAGGAGGCTGGTTGGTAATTTACAGACTCTAGTTACTATAGACGTGAGTCCAAGCCCCTTGTCTGCTCCTATCTGTGTGACTGAGCCTCCCTGAGACTCATTTTCACCATGGAGGACATGGAGGGACCCAGCATCCTCATCTGCCTCATTGTATTGTGGAGGAGTTAAAGCGAAAATAAAATAATTGAAGGTATTTTCAACACAGGCAGCCCTTGATAAATATTTGTGATGATCATTGCCCATTAAAGAATCATCAGAAGACCAGGAAGTGGAGGGGGGGGGGTGGACGGGGAGAAGCCATCTGATCTGGCAGTGTGAGCATCCAGAACAGATGTCTGTTTCCTGACTCCTCTCTAGGCCTGAGCTTGTTTAGATTACACCTGCCCTAGACATGAAAACATGAGACTCCCTCCAGACGAGACAGTGAGTAATTCCAAACGGTGGAAGTGCTTATAACTGCATAGCTAAAGAGTCAGGTATGGTCCAGTGGATGTGGCAGGGGGAGAGTAATGAAGAGAGAGGGGGACAAGCATCTACCACTTAGATGAGCATTCTTGAATGGGACCCATGAGAAGCAACTAGAAAACCTGTTAAAACACAGGCCAGTGGGTTGCACCACCAAAGTTTAAGCTAGCCCAGGATGGGGTCCGAGAGTTTACACTTCTAACAAGGCTTCTGAGCTGTGACTTACGAAAGTTCAAGAAGCAGACAATGGTCCTTGGAGACTTTCACATTACTGCCATAAAATTCAGATTCCCTTTGAGCTCCTACTTAGATTGTCAAAGAATGAGAACAGTCAACCTTCTAGACATGTGCATAGCAGAGTTTTTATCTGCACGATAGGTGGAGTGGAAGCAATGGGCAGGCTACAGTCCTGGCTAGTGTGGGAGAAATCAATCCTTCTCATTCAACCCACCAGATCAGCTGGCATTTCCCTCCCAAGATGATATACATCATTTACTTAGTATATTGGAGTCATTTAATCCTAAGGCCATTAGGTGGTTAAGACTTGTTATTCCATTTACAGATATAGAACCAGGTACTCAGAAGGGTGAAGCTACTTTTCTTAAGAATGTGCAGAGGAATAAGAGATCTTCAGGCCAGAAATCAGACTTTAAAAGCAAACATTGAGTATAAGAGACCTTGCTTCAACAGTATGGAGGTTCCTCAAAAGACTAACCATAGAGCTCCCCTATGACCCAGCAATTCCACTACTTGGCATTTACCCAATCATCCAGAAACAAAGACATACTAAATCCACTACCACAGCGATGTTCATTGCAGCACTATTTACTGTAGCAAAGATATGGAACCAACCCAGATGCCCCTCAGTTGATGAGTAGATCAACAAGATGTGGTATTTATACACAATGGAATTCTATGCTGCTGTCAGAAAGAACGACATCACCCCATTTGTAAGGAAATGGAAAGACTTAGAAAAAAATCACATTAAGTGAAGTAAGCCAGAATCAAAGGAACATAGGCTCAATGGCTTACTTCCCTCATTTGTCATAATCAGTAGAAACCTTGGGCTCTCCTAGCAGAGATTTACAATAGAGCAAAACCTAGATATATAAAGCCATATAGCATGATGCTAAATGAAAGGACCTTCAGGATTTAGAAACATAGTCCTTAATGTACTATGTCATCTCTCATCTCTTTTGCTGTCCCTTGGTTATCTCATATTGTTACAGTATTTTACCTTGTTATCTGATATATTGTATATATGCTTATTTGGTTATTTGAAATAGGATAGAGAAGGGGGGAAAAAGATGAGGGGCAGAGGTGGGGGGAGGGAAATGGGACCAAGACATGAGAAAGGGTATCAATGTTTGTGAAGTAATGCACCTTGTATCTGGTGAATATAATGTAATCCTTCTGTTAATTACAATAAAAATATATGTAGGACTGGGAGTTTGGCCTAGTGGTAGAGTGCTTGCTTAGCATGAACAAAGACTCAGGTTCGATTCTTCGGTACCACATACATAGAAAAGCCAGAAATGGTGCTGTGGCTCAAGTGGTAGAGCGCTAGCCTTGAGGAAAGCCCAAGGACAGTGTTCAGGACCAAGACTGGCAATATATATATAGAGATATGAAAAAAAGGAGACCTTGCTTCAAAACTGAAAAGACCTGGCATTTCTTGTGTGAAGATATCCTGCATCTGTGCTAAGGTGGGGTAGCAAGAATGAACTCTGAACTTATGCATAGGCCAAAGGAGATACAGCCCTCCTTCTTGCCCTCGGCAATGCAGGTCTCAGCACCAACTCTAAGTGACCGCAAGGAAGAGGGGACCCAGACTCTGCCACTATCAGAACACTGCCAGGGTTTTCATTCTAGAACTTTTAGGAACAGGGATTATATTAGTGAAAGGACCATGTTGATGAGGGCTTGCGATTTAATGTGCTAGTCTGCTTCCCATTCATCCCTTCCGTTCACTTCTTGGGTTTCTGGATTTTTATTTACCTGTCCTTGTCAGCCACAATGTAGTCCTTGACAGAGAGCCACACCGGGAATTATGTAGGTATGTATGCATGTATATATGCATATGTATATATTACAGACATGCGCACACACACACACACATATGAAGGCTAGGAGATTAGAAGACTGCATGGTAGAGCTCAAATATCCAAAAGACAGTTATTTGGAAGATAAAAGGGAGAAGAAAGCACCATGGCACCTGTCCAGAGACACAGAGCTAACAGAGGCTGACGTGGACTTTAAAGCTATTTTGACTTCAAAATTCATTTTTCTCCATTACTCTATTCTACCTTCTTCTGGGCAGAGGAAGCCCCATCCATATGATCCATATGTGTAATCTCTCTCTCTCTCTCTCTCTCTCTCTCTCTCTCTCTCTCTCATACGCATATACACACTCTCATGCATGTGCACACATACACACAGAGTTTCCAATTTAAACTTTTTAGTATAGTCCAGAATGCACCAGGAGAGGCATTTAAACAAGAGAAAACAAGGCTGTGCGTTACAACTGTCTTACTAATCTGCCTAACAGGATAGATTCCTAGACCCCTTTTGACTCACTGGATCTTGAATGCACCTCAAGAATAATTAGTTTTTTTTTTTTAAAAGCACCTTCAGAGGTGGGGGCAGTGGCTCAATCCTGTAATTCTAACTAGGTATTTGGAAGCAGAGACCGGAGAAAAATTCAAGGCCACCCTTGGCATATAAGTTCACAAGACTTCATCACAACCAATGGCTTCTCAAGAAGAAGCACAATGGCTGGTCACACGGGCACATACCTGTCATCTCAGTGCCTGAAGAACACACTAGGAAGTTACAGGAATCAGTCCAGGCAGGCCCAGGCATAAAGCAAGACCTTATCTTGCATATAACAAATGCAAAAAGGGGCTAGCAGAGTGGTTCCAGTGGTAGAGTGCCTTCCTACTAAGAAGTAGGCCCTGAGTTCAAACTCCAGCTGTTCTTTTAAAACTCCAAAATGCTAGGATTCTATAGTGCTCACATTTATGATACATATGACAATTCCTACTATTTACTGAGTTTGACTCTAGGCCAGTACCAGCAAGTAACTCAATAAGCTGTTTACTAGTGTCTGCCCCAGTCAGGCACTCTTATGGTCTAATTTTAAAAGGGAAGAAATTTAAAAAGGGAGGAAAAGACAGAGGAAGGTCAAATTTCCTGCCCAAGGTCATACCACCACAAGGTATTAGAAAAGGTAGGCTGTGAAAGCAAGTTACCTGGCTATAGCTCTTTTCATTTTTCATTTAACCATAGGAAGAAAGAGCACCAAATAAGAATTGATCCAAAGTTATTAGACCATGACAAGTTCTGAACACAAGCCAGCAGCAGTTGGAAAACTCAACATTACCCAGTACAGGAAGTAACAGCAGAAACACTGTTTAAACCTTGGTCTCAAGGTAGAAAGTCTAGACATTTCTTTGGTCTAAATGTATATATACATTTCTATTTTAATTCAAGCTTTCCAGGACAGTACAAAGTTGCCATTCCTTCTTTTAAAACAAAACATGCTCTTTAAAAATAGTTTTACCATGTCCTGGGATATTCAAACAAAATGTCATTAAATGTATTGACACAATGGGTAAAATATTAACTGCAGTGAAACTTCGGGTTGCACTAATTCACCTGACTGCATTCATGCCTTTCTGGGAAAAACTAGGTCAATTTCCACACCCTCAAGTTGTGTCCAAATCATTGTGCACCCCACGGTCTGGAGGCATCACCAGTAAGAACACTGTACTGTAAACAGACTGTTCTGGGAGAGCAAGCATGGACACAGAGGTATGGTTTCTGCCTTGAGGAGGCTGGAGCTAATACAGACTTCTGAAGTTAAGGACCCCATTTAACTACCCTGTCCTTGAATTTGATTTGGGGCAAAATGGTAGAAGTGAGGGTAGGCCACCTTCTGTTCCCTGCACAAGTGCATCTATTTATGTTCTCTCTCTCCCTCTATCTGCACCTCTTTTTCTCTGTCTCCCCCTTTCTCCTTCCTTATGAGATTGGTAATTTTTATAAAAAGCCTAAGTGTGAGCAAACAGTTAAAGATGTCTGTCCCCACCTCACTCCCTTACCCCGTCCTCCCAGAGCCCAAAGAAGTTTAGTTTAACGTGAATGGGATGAGACAAGGCCAACATTACCTATATAGCCTGGTCCTTGGCCAACTGCCCCAGCCTCTGGCCCTACTGTGGGAGCTCAGATCATAGGCTGTCAAGAAAGTCCCACCACAAAGGGCAGAATGAGCCAAGACAACAGGAGGAAGGAGACAGGCATCTTGCTTAGTAACTAGCAACAAATCAATGTTGCTTAATTTTCGATCCCCTAGTCTTGTCACAGGGCAGGAGGAAGGAAGGCAAGGGAATGAAGAGCAAGGGAAAGGAAATTCTTCAGATGATAGTTGCCTCATGGTGTTTTCAAGCTGAGTCCTCGCCATAGGGCTGAACATACTACCCTGAATTTTTATTATTTATTTATTTCAATTTGATTTTTTTTATTGTTGGGGTAATATATAGAGGGGTTACAGTTAACATTTGTCAGATAGTAGGTGCATTACTTCTCACACTTTGATATCCCTTCTCATGTTTTTGTCCCATTTCCCTCCCCTACCTCCTCTCAATTATCTTGTTTTTTTTCCCTTTCCTTTCCTTTCCTATTATTACCCTGAATTCTTATACTCACGTTACACTTTTAAAGATAAAAGAGGACACAAATAAACAGTCCTGTAAACCAATCAAAAATACATCCAGCTAGGTGTGCAATCCTATCTAGTCAGAAGGTTGAGCTATGAGGATTCAAGACAACCTGGGCAGGAAAGTCCATGAGATTCTTGTCTCTAACCACCACAAAGCCGGAAGTGGAAGTGTGGCTCAAGTAGGAAAGCACCACCCCTGAGCTACAAAGCTATGAGACAACATTCAAGCAGACAGGCAGATCGACAAATATGCTGGGCATAGTAAAACAGAATGGAGTAAGATCCAGAGGAAGACCAGGATCTACCAGTGGTCTTCGAACTGTATTCTGCAGGATTACCAAAGTATGAAGGCACCTAGATGGAGTGTGGGAGTGGTGAGGGGCTAAGTGTAGAGTTCTCTTCCTGCCCACTTGTCCTCTCTCACTTTCACTCTCCTCCCTTTAAATCTGTTCTCTGTGCTCCTTTGCAGGAAGAGCTGCCAGGACACTTCACTTAATTTACTGATGTTTGTAAAGCCTTTGGGAATTTTTGGAGGTACTTTCTGCAAGATTGGCCCAGGAACAGGACTTTAATTAAGCATGTAATGGCAGATGCCAATATCGATTGTCCTAATGGATTCTGGCACAGGAAACACACTTAAGAGTTAATTGCTGGCTGAATGAGGCCTATTGAGCGAGCACAGGCAATGTCCAGGCCTGGCCCTTTCTCAAGCACTTACTTGTTCCCTTTGATAGTTGGTGGTGGCAGTGCTGGGATAAGCCCAGAACACTCTGAGGGGAGGATGCTAGTCATACAAACATCTAGAAGAAAGCTGCCTTGGGGCCTCAAGCAGGAGAATGAAGAAAATTCTGAACATTTCCCCCTCAGACTTGTCTAGTGAGGTTCACAATCGGATGAGTTCTGGACACCTGGCTTGCAGGCACCTGCAAGAAGAATACAGGCAATCCACTCTGCAGAGACCTTTCCTTGGGCTGTGCTGCTTCCAGGCAAGGGCCAGCAAGGAGAAGATACTGTGTGCTCAGGAAGAAGTCCAAGTTGCAGGAGTGGAAGTGCTAAGCTGCTTGGCTAATAAGTGTAAGACCCTGACTTCAAGTCACAGTAACAAAGAAGAAGAAGGAGGAGGAGGAGGGGGAGGAGGAAGAGGAAGAAGAAGGAGGAAGAGGAGGAGGAGGAGGAAGAGGAGGAGGGAGAGGGGAAGAAGGAGGAGAAGGAGGAGGAGGAGGAGGAGGAGGAGGAGAAGGAGGAGGACGAGAAAGATATATGCTAATGTGCCTCTGGTTATATAAAATAATATTTATCACTCAGGAAATGGAAACAAAGTTTTTTCCCCCTTTCTTCTCTGTCTTGTTCATTTATCTGTCTTTGGGAGGGTAAGAAAGGCAAAGAAATGGAGGAACAAAGGGTAAACAAATGAAGCAGTGGTTCTTACTAGACACTATCTGGAAAATGAACTACACAACTTGTAAGTAGGGATGGGGGGAGTGGGAGACAATGGGGGAAAAGGTGACATTGTCCAAAAAGAAATGTACTTATTACCTGACTTATGTAACTCTAATCCTTCTATACATCACCTTTATAATGACAACTGAAAAAAATGTTAAAAAGAGGCCAAGGTTTGAGCCCCTACCCCAGTGCCACTTCACTTCACATGTGACCTTGGACAGAAGTGACTTCTGTCTTGAAGCCTGTACATTTTCATTTTGTATATCACCAGGCAGTGACTATCCTATCTCCCGGAGTTCAGAGGTTGAAGGATTCACATAGTGAATGGCAGATATGTTTTAACCATTTTTAGTATTCTTTTGACTATCATTGATCCAGCAATGGAGAACAATTCAACAAGGTCAAAAAGAAATCTCCAACGGCACCAATAACCCATCTGAGGGGGACTGATCTGGAAGTAATGCTTGTCAAGCTGAAAAACTAAAGCAAGTTGAAGGAACGGCTGTGTTGATGGCAATTTTCTTTCTTCTCTAGAACAGCATGAAGAATTTACTCTGTTCCAGATGCTACATGCATCAATCTCAGAAATTTCTATCTTTAGAGAAATTCACCAGATGGAAACTCTTTTCAAAGGAATTTCAAAATCTATACATGGGGCACAAAAGGGTCGCGTGCAGCCCTGTACCAGTTGTCATCACATTCTTGATGGCCCTGAAGGGTCAGTCAGCCTGAGAGCCGCTGAAATTTTACTCGCTTCGAGAACTGCGTTGCAGAACATATTTTGAATGAAAGCATTTTAAACTCACAACTAACCATCTAACCACTCCTCCTCCATCACCTTACTTCTGGAGAAGGATCAGGAAGAAGTGTGAAGACCGAGCTCTACCAGACTGTAGGAACTCAGCACACCTGTAATTTCACAGCTGCTTGTAGCTGCCTCAGTAATGCAAATGTTTGTGTTGGCTTGTATAAACAGTCTGGAAATAGCAGCCAAAGTGGCAGAGTTGCCTCTGAGTACTAAAAATAAAGTGACAAGCCTGTGTAGATGAAGCACTGGGACTTCAATGAGACCTTGAGCCTAAATGTGAGTTGCTAATGAAAGCTGAAGTTAGATGGCATGAAAGGGGAGACATGGGTGAGTAAGTGAATGGCTGTCAGTTTGCAATATTTGTCATAGCTAGGAGTCACAATTTCTAGGAAAATCTATGAGAATTTCCCCCTGAAAGGTCTTTGCAATTTTCCAAGGATGATTAAGGATTTAAGGCGAGGAAGGTTCACAGTTTACCCCATCTGTCTCATATTCTCTACCGGTGTGGGCCGGTCCCTCCTTTGGAAATACAGTACAATTAAGACTCTAGATCTAGACACAGCTCTGATACTTAAAGTACCCTTGTGATCTTGGGTAAGTCATGACACCTTCATTTCCCTCATCTGCAAAATGGGGATGAAAATAATACTAAGTCATTGTACATTTTTGGAAATTTTTAGATTTTATGTGTGGCACCCTCTGGTATAAATGTTAGCAACTACAATTACTATCGTCGTCATTGTCATCATCAGTATCATTGTCAGTCTCCTCATCCAGTCCTCTCTCTAGGGTGCCCAAATTCTGTATCATCAATACAGATGGGTTTTTAAGATGAGTACCTCTCACCAGAAGATCACTGCAGAATCTTTTAAACCCCTGATCAAGATTGATATTTCAACAGGATTGAAAGTCGCCTTGGAAGACATGAGGGAATGTTCTAAGAGGCTAGGATAGAAAACAAGTACAGTGAGTGGAGAATTGTATCTTGAATCAAGGAATACACACCCCAAAGGGTTCTATATGCTGAAGGGTCCTCTTAGGAACATGCTTTTCAACTATGGGTTGACTTTGTTCATCCAAAGAACATTTGTAAAGTCTGGACACATTTTTTTTTTTGATGGCATAATTGGAGAGGGAGTTGGTGGTAGGGTACCTGGAAGTTTTTGAGGATAGGACGCTAAGGCCTGATCATTTAGAACAACTTCCTAAATCACCTCCTGGCTTTTATTCTTGACAAGTTCTAATTAATTTTCCATACAATGATCTAAGCCATTATCTTAAAAGGCATAGTTAACGGCTAGCACTTGATATCTTTTGATGGCTTCCCACTAAGGCTTCAAATAAAATTCATCTCCCCCCTTTTTTTTTTTAAAAAAAGCCATATCTTGGGATGCACACCACAAGGTCCCTAGACTAGCAGCATCACCTGGAGCTTGTCAGAAATGCAAACCCAACACACAGTGATACTGTGGGTGGGGCAGTAATCTGTTTTAACAAGCCCTCTGGGTGCTTCTGATACATGCTGGAGTCAGAGAACCACTCCCTTTTGTCCCCTGGCTTCTGCCTCCCCCTTCCTGCCCCACTTTTACTCTAGTCTTCCAATTACCCTCCAGCAACATAAGCTTCTTTCCAATGAACATACCATGAGGTTGCCAGCCTATGTATCCTTGCATTGTCTGTTATTGCTGCTAGAACACATTTCCCATTTTCTCTTCTCACAATCCTTCAGATTTTACCTGGACAAGAGCCCCTCTGGCCACTCTTTCCACGCATTCACTTCACTCTGGTTCCCTGTGGCTCCAGTAGGATAATTTTCTTCACACACTTTCTTTTTTTTTTAAAAAAAATAATCATTTTATTTATTTATTTATTTATTTATTTATTTTTGGCCAGTCCTAGGCTTGAGCTCAGGGCCTGAGCACTGTCCTTGGACTTCTCAAGGCTAGAGCTCTACCACTTGAGCCTCAGAACCACTTCCGGCTTTTTTCTATGTATGTGGTACCGAGGAATTGAACCCGGGTCTTCATGCATGCTAGGCAAGCACTTTAACCACTAGGCCAAACTCCCGGCCTTCACACACTTTCTATTGCTATTTATGTGTTACTGTTACCTTCTAGCTTGATATTCTCTTTTTCCTTCATTAGTCCATAATAAGAGTGAGTTATGTCAGTCTTGTTCATTTAACACATACACACACACACACACACACACACACACACACACACACACACACACACACACTGGACAGCAACAGTGCTTTGTACAGATGAAAGAATAAATTGAAGGAGAGATTAATAATATCCTTAAGGCACTCCAATTGAGTGCATACACAGAAATATCTAACATAGTGTTTTGACCCTCCCAACCATAAATGAGACAGGTATCACTAAGTGATCTCCACAGTCTTTTCCTCTTGAAGCCTACATATGGCTGGGGCTTAGAGTTGTTCATGTCCCTCTACTCCAGTAAATAAAATAGAAAGCTAACACCAATGGCTAAAATGAGGAGTGTGTTTGATATTGCTAGCATCCACAATCATTAGTTCCCATATGGGGCATTTACGGATAGAGAGGAAATCTGAAGCCAGGATGGTCTAATTATGGAGTCATGGCTTATTCCTGAATCCCTTCCTTACCAAGAGAGGACAAAAGGGCAGAGGGCCAACAATGAAAGACTGAGAGCTGAACAGTTCATTCAGTTTAAGGTGTAAGGGGGGGGTTAGTCTGATTGTTTATATTCCCCCCAATTCCTATATTGAATTTCTCCCAAGATGATGGGATTAGCAGGTGGAGGCTTGAAGAGGCAAATAGCTCACGAGGGTGGTATGCTCACAAATGAAATTAGTGCCCCTGTAGAAGAGACCTTCGAGAGCTCTCTCCCCATTTCCAACTTGTAAGGGATACAGGGTAAAATCCGGGAAGAGGACTTACAACAGAACCCAATCACACTGGTTCCCTGATTTTGACCCTCTGGCCTCTGGACTGTGAGAAACGGATTGTGAGAGAAATTCCTACAGTTCTGATATTTTAATCAAGCAGAGAAGTGGAGAACTGAAATATAAACCCTTTATTCGAATTTACTTTTCCTTTAAAAAGAAAAATAAAGCAGATTCTCCTCGGTAAGAGGCATTTTGGGTGAATATACTAAATTAATAGGATGACATTTATCTGAGCAAATTTTATTCAGAAGTGATCCAGCTGCTGGCCCCTCACCTAAGCAAATTTTCCTGTGGTATATGTTTGTTTTAATATTGGCCATATATCTAGTCTCAGTAAAGAACATTCATAAAAATAGATGGTGGGGTGTGATGGGTAGGACTGAACCAGTATCTTGGGGGGGAAAGAGCAGGGCTTTTCAAGTTATATCCTGGACAAACTGATGCAGGCTGCCTATTCAAGAATCCCTTCTTATAATGAGTTATATTATTGCCAATACATTGCTCCTGTGAAAAACCTGACAATAGGAAACAGGTGGAAACCAAAGCAATAAGTGACTGAGGTGATTTTGTGAACATGTTTAAATATCCTCTATGGGATTAAAAACTAGAAATAATCTTCAGTTGAATTACAATTAAGAGAAACTGCATGAAAGGGGAATTTATAACACAGCCACCATCTGCGTGGTAACCAAGTAATGCCACATTCAGCATTGAACCCTTCTTCCCTGGGCTAGGCCTACAGCTATTCTGTGTTTAGTCAAGCATAAAAGTCATTTCAAATGTAGATAAAAAAATTTAAGATTAATTCTACTGCAATTGATTTGGGGAAGGAAGTGCTTAAAGCAAACCAGATGGTCTGTTCTACTATTTAACCTGAAATGGATGTTGAATTGTCATTCACAGAATTGAGCTAGATTCCATGTCATGCCTTTCTGGGTCTCCATAGAAAAAAAAGAGAATCCTCACTGTGGAGGAGAAATCACCTCCTAGACGATACAATGCCTTTTTATGTGTGAGTATGGGGAAGTTATTATCCAGTTCCAAGGAACATCAGAATCCCCTTCTCTCACAAGCTTGTTAAACACTAAAGAAATCTAGGGCCCACACAGTCAATCAGAGGGTGACATTGTGGAGTCTGAGATTTGAATATTTCTTTGAGATTTCTTATTTGGAAAGATTTTTTGGGGGGAGGAGGTGAAAACTGAACAAAAGAATAAGGAAACATTCTTTATTACACATGGAAGCAAGCCATTTTTAAACTTAAGGAGAAATACAGTCTATAACCAGGCTAGGATCACAGGCTACGGCAACCAGAGCTCAAGCAGGGGCTCTGAAATCATTTGCATATATAGAGGATACTAGATTTCTGAGTTTCAAAATAAACCAAATTTTGAAATTTGGATAAAGGGATCAGCAAAAGTAAAAGTTTCCTATTTTTACTTTATTTAAAAAATCCAATTTAAAAGACTTGCTAACTTTCACTGTCACCTCGTTAAAAAAGAAAAAAAAAAGGCTAAAAAGGAAACCAAAAAAGGAAGAGGACAAAAAGATTAAATCTCAGAATAAAGGACAAGTTTATGTGTGGAATAAATGTAAGAGTCATGATTGGTTCTGTTATCCTCATTCTCATTTTATCACAGGAAATAGTATAATGCTAGTGTTTGGGAAGTTCTCGTATGGTACAAGGGAAAGCAGTCTATAAAGACAAAAGTCAGGTCTCAGCTCTGCCCCTTGCTAGTCATGTGATTTTAGCATCACTTAGGTAACTGATTTGTCTTCATTTCTTTATTAACAAATAAACATAGTATTTATCATGACTATTGAGGACCTTTTATGGATGATTCTACTAGCACAAAACAGGAGTCAAAACATATTCTCCTACCCTGATTTCTCTTGTAGAGGTTTACTAAGAACACTATGGAGTTGGAGATAGGAAAAAGAGAGAGGAGAGGGGTGGGGAGAGAGAGAAAGATTTTAAAAAAGAAAGCATAAGAAAAACTCATTATCCTCAGTTTTTCTTATTGATGGAGTGTCTCACTAGAGATTTCTGGTACTATAATGTTACTAAATGTCTAAAATAATAATTCTTTTTCTAGTTTTTTTTTGTCACAATGCATGGAGTTGAAGTAAGTACTTTTTCCATGTGTTTAAATTTCAGTATAGGTCCCTTTTGCCTTTCTTATCTGCCTCTTTATGTGTAGGTTACTTCTCTAAAGTAAATATAAGGCAGAGAATCATTTGAACAAGATGAAGAGATGTGTGCATGTGCCTGGAAGGGATGAGAAGGGGCTGCTCAGATGCACAAGTCAAAGGAAACCATTCATGCCCTGCTTTATGAGGAAAACATGCCATTGTTAATCATATCCCAAAAAGTTATACAAAATAGTGGACCTTGGTGGAGTGAGGCACACAAGAAGTTACCATCCCCCAACTGAAAAGCTCATTACACCCATATAGGGAATGTGGTCAGACACTTTCATAGCTAATCGTTTTACTTTGAATGCTTATGTGTCAAATATGCTTCTAAGCACTTTACATTCATTACTACGTGTTATCCCTCCTTTAGCTTCATGATGGTACTCTATCGAATTTGAATCAAAGTCTGTAGAAATCCAGAGTGCAAATTCTATACCACTTTGTTAAACCACCTTTGCAGATTAAAGATCTTCCTTAAGATTTTTAAACTGTCAGAGATAGTCAGTACCATTTCTATACTTCCTCTTAAAATAAAGCAGGTGACTTGGGGTGCAGGGAGCCATGCCTGTAAACCTAGCTACTCAGAAGGCTGATATCTGAGGATCCATGTTCAAAGCATGCCTGGGCACACAAATCCAAGAATTTCTTGTCTCCAATTAACCAGAAGAAAGTTGGAATAGAAGTGGTAGAGTGATTGAAAAACAAAAACCAGCCAAGCAAGAATGCAAAGCCTAGAGTTTGAGCCCCAGAATCAATACACATGTACATGCATGCATACTCACACAGACACACACAATTCTGACACATATTTCACCTCTGTGAAGATAGGAAACAAAAGCTTTGCAGAGTAACTTGCTTCTTTGTCACTCAGCAATGTCTATAGTTTGCTCTCAGTGTTTTAGGTTCTCTCAGAATAAGTTGGTCATTGATGTTTCATAAAGGAATGAGATCCTCATGCTCTGTTGTTGAACTGGACAGTGAGAAGTAGCCAAGTATCCTGTCATCAAGCCACCTTCAAGATAATTCTAGAGAGTGGTAATTCTGTAAGTGACCCTCATCTGTCATGCTAAGCAGCTTTACTTAGACTCACTTTATTAGCTACCACCAAGAGCTAATAAAACATGTCAGGAAGTCTCTGTGAGCTGTGAAAACATTTCCAAAGGTCACTGCCAACACTCTGGACTTCAATGACTTTTTAAAGGAAAAGAAAACAAAAGCAGAGGCCTAGAGTTCCAAAACACAGAACTTTCAAAAGAAAGGATCCCAAATGGGTCAGAGAAGCTAACAAATCCACCCTCACACCAGTCATTGAACAAATTGTGTCCAGAGGATCATAAAGAAACCATCCCAAAGCCACCAAACAGCAGTGAAGATGGCAATAAAGCAAGAAAACAAGACATTCATTATGATAGCAGAGGAAAATGCAGACATTCCATGATATGGGAAGATTGAGTTCCAGCTCAAATCCTTTACATCAAATGGCACGGCATTTGCATATAAGCTACATCCTTTTGAATTCTTTAAATTGCTGATAATATCTATTGTAACATAAGTGAGTTTTGTGTACTGTTGTTGAAGGAATGGTCAGTGCATGATCCATTCATGATCATGACAGATACACTCAGTAATAGGCCATGGTTACATGAACACATGGACATAGAAGGTGCATAGTTTATTTCTCTCAATTATTTGGGATTGGTGTGTGAAGCATCTAGCTAGCATCTAGCATCTACTTGTACTTTTTTCCCCATTGAACCACAGAATAGTTAAGTTACATGCACTATAAATCAATACTCATAATAAATGAAATCCAATAGGGTCTATACTGATGATTATGTAGGGCAATACAGTAGGGAACAATGAAATAATAATGCCTGAATGTTCTGGAGGGTTCATAAAGTCTGAGTGCTCACCTCCTCCCTTGTCTCTGGAGAATGCAAATGGGTGAAAATTGGCTGCATGGCTTTTTCTTACTAAAATATCCTTCTTTTGTAGTTCATGGAGTCTTCAGAAGAACCTCATGCTCCCCCTAAGAATTACTTTCCTAACTAGATCCTTTATAACTCACAGTTCATAGTGACTGTTTTTGTGCAAGTAAGTGCTCCCAAAATACTTGAGGGCTAATGGAATGATTTTGCTCTTTTGGACCAGGTGAGCCCCTTTACATGCAAGTGTCCTTTAGACCAGGATTTCTCATTCTCACATATCCACCTCTGCACAGGGTATCTGTACACGAGGCTGTCATGTACATTCTGAGTATTAGTAGTATCTACCCACAGATACCAAAGACAGAAAGTGTCTTTACATTTTGCCAAATATCCCTTAACGGGTAAAGTCACTCCCAATTGAGAACTTGTAATTAGGCCATTTGCTGATTGTTTATTAACCTCTTCTCTCTTTTGATAGATAATACAAAGGTAAATTTTATGTCATGCCCCATCCTCTCCCCAAAGATCCACCATCTGGGTTAGCTGTGTAGAAAAGAAAGCTGTTTAACCTTTAATCACACCAAAATCCATGGGAGGTGCTCAGATGTTACCTTCATTTCCTCATTGAGAAACAGAAATCAATGTCACCTAGTGAACTAGAAATGTGCTTTCCAAACAACCCCATACAGGCAGAAGTTCCATCACTTCCTCTACTCTGCCTTCTTCCAGGGAGGATTTTACTGCTCAGAGAACAAACAAACCAATAGCAACCATCTGGTGGGCACAGTGGCTCATGCCTGTGATTCTAGCTACTCAGGAGTCTGAGATCTGAGAATCACTGTTCAAAGCCAGCCTGGGCACTAAAGACTATGAGATTCTTATCTCCAATTAACTACTAGAAAACTGGAAGTGGTGCTGTGGCTCAAGGAATAGGATGGTAGCCCTGAGCAGAAGAGCTCAGGGACAGTGCCCGGGCCCAAAATTAAAGCCTCATGACCTACCCCCCCCCCCAAAAAAGCAACCATCTCCAGAGTAATGTGAAGCAAGTTACCTTCCTATTCATAAAAATGAAGACAGTACATCCCTACCTCAATGGTGTTGCTCAGAACTGAAGTACCTAGCGAGCAGACAGCATTTAGTAAGACTCAATACAGAAAAGCAGTACACAAGGAATGTTAGGTCTTTCATTTCCTCTTGCTGGGAAACTTTAGCACAGGGTGACCACATGATCTAACCAGGAAGTCAGGTTAAGGGGAAAAACACACCACCCATACCCACCTACCATATATTAGAAAAATAGGGCAACTCAGCTCATCAGAGGAAGAAAACATCTTGGGGCATGTTAATATTGACTATATGATATTACTAAGGTTTTTCTACAGAATGACGTAATTGAATACCATGATGTGTTTTCAAAGTCCACAAGTGACTTAACTAAGACATCTGGCTTGTGGCAAATTACTCAGAAAAGTGTATATTTGTTTCACTTTCACCTCACCAACTATATCCTTTTTTTTTTTTTGCCAGTCCTGGGCCTTGAACTCAGGGCCTGGGCACTATCCTTGGGCTTTCTCAAGGCTAGAACTCTACCACTTGAGCCACACCATCATTTATGGCTTTTTTTCTATGTAGGTGATACTGAGGAATAGATCCCAGATCTTTGTGCATGCTAGGCAAGCACTCTACTACTAGGTCAAACTGCTGGCCCCCTTGGTTTTTTTTTTATAAGTGGAAACATATCAACTTGCTGATGATTAACTATTTGGGGAAAATGGCAGTTTCTTGGGGGGAGGTAATTCAAATTTGGGAGTGAGAAAAAATGCTATCAAGTCCTTCAGTGGAGGTCAAACAGTTTCTCCTTAATTATCAGAGCAGAATTCGGAGGAAACCAAGCCCACATGAAATCTGTTATTATAATGTACAAAAACTCCATTTTTCTCCATCTTTCTTTTGTAAGCTTGAAGATGCAAATTCACAGAGCTTCTAAAAGACCCTTCAATCAAAGAGGCAGGTACTTGATCTCAATTCCCAGCAAGGGTCTGAATTAATCATCAGAGGAAGATATACATTATCTGTTAATAAGCTATTAAGTAGAAGAGATGGCATATATATGGACAGAATGAGCAACACACAATAGAATTTGGAAATCAGGCCATTATAAATTTAAGACTAGTGAGCATCAGAGTCCAGCTGACTCCTCCTAGAAGCCTTGCTTATAGGAAACACTGGGGAGATGGATTTAGAGTTCCAGGGACTTGGCTGGGAAATGAGTCACTGAACTGCTGGTTTGAAGTATTTTATTTACCAACTGTGGCCTGGGGACCTACCATTCCATTAACATAAATCTAGACCACTCTTTTTTTGTGTGCCTTTCTGAATGCTTCCAACCAATCAGAAAGAGTAACTTAAAACTGTCCCAAACCCCAGACACCCTCATATGGTTGTCAAAAAGAACCTTTCTTTCTACCTCTCTAAGTCAGGAGGATCTTAAATCTAATATGATGCAAATTACAATCACATTCTCTTTTAGAGCTCCCACATTTGAAGCTGATTCATTTGTTCACTTGCCTGCACATGTTAGACTGTGAACACCCAAGAACAGGTGTGACATTGTTCACATTTTGTCTATCATTTATCATGGAGACTAGCTTAGAAAAGGAGCATTATGACAAGGAACAGTAATCTACTCCAGGTATTTAATTCAGTGTAGGCCTTTAGATGAAGCATGGAGTCTGAAACAGAGATGATAACGTGATGACCCATTGGCGTGGATCAAGGCACTGATGGGTGGGGACTGGTATTCTACATTCTCCACAGGGCACGTGGTCTCCTGTCTTTGCCTCAATCCAACGGCAGCCCTTCTCTTCCCCTTTGCATTACAGGAGACAAGTCTTTCCTCATGTGATGTTAGGTAAACTCCAAATGTCAACTTTAGTCTGCCCTCCATAAGTTTTCGATTCAGCAGCTCACTTCCAGCTAATGACTGTTTGCTTTGTACTGAAGCCCTGAGAGAAGGCTCAGCAACCTTGTTGAGTGATAGAGAAGTCAACTGGTATAATCCAATCTATTGATCAACTTGTCTCATGTTCTAGCCATCCTTGTGTGTTAAGGACAGAGGTGAAAGGATGATAGGAAAAGATGATTTCTCAACTGAATAAAGACAGATAAGATGACCCACAGAAGTCACAGCAGCACAGACACTTCCAATGGGTCATCAACCCCTAGAAACTTGATCTACACATTTGTTTTTAACATCATCCATCATTTCTGGCTACTCTAGGAGCCTTTCATTTTGCTAGTATCTGAGGACTAGGCAGACATTTAGATCCAAAAGTTAAATCATCTTCATACAATCCAGAAAAAGTAAAAATAGCAAAAGTTCAAACCATGGAAAACAAAAGAAAACACATAGGTAAGCCATAAGTCAGAAACAAATGGTGAATAGAACAATCTCCATTCTCTGGGCTATTTTGATACATGAACAGACAGGACAATTTCTGGGAACTAAATTTCACTGCAGCAATGACTTCATACAAGTGGACATTATGTTCTACCAATTTCCCCTGTTCTCCAATAGCCTGGCTCATGATGTACAGTTATAACAGTTTTGTACAAAAGGGAGCCCAGAACCTGAAGCCTCACAGCTTGAGTTCTGTCACCTACTATTCTCCACAAAAGGAAACTCACACACATTTTTGGGCTAATTTCTTCAGTTAGCTATCAAACATAAGCAATAAAATCAACCCTACAGGATTATTGTGAATACTAAATGGGATACTTACAAAGTATCTATTTCTTTTTCTTTGCTTTGCTTTTTTCTTCCTTCCTTTTTTCCTTCCTTTTTTCCTTCCTTCCTTCCTTCTTTCTTTTTTCTTTTTGGCCAGTCCTGGGGCTTGTACTCAGGGCCTGGGCACTGTCCTTGGACACTTTTGCTCAAGGCTAGTGCTCTTCCACTTGAGCTACAGCACCACTTCTGACTTTCTGAGTATGTGGTACCAGGGAATTGAACCTAGGACTTCATGCATGCTAGGTGAGCACTTTACCACTGGCCATGCTCCTGGCCCAATCTTTCTTTTTTTCTCACCCTTTTCCCCCAGTTCTGGGGAACTCAGGATCTGGACACTGTCCCTGAGTTTCTTTTGTTCAAGGCTAGCAACTCTACCACTTGAATCACAATGCTACTTCTGGCTTTCTCCCTCTCTCTCTCTCTCTCTCTGTCCCTCTCTCTCTCTCTCTCTGTCTCTCTCTCTCTGTCTCTGTCTCTCTCTGTCTGTCTCTGTCTCTGTCTCTGTCTCTCTCTCTCTCTCTCTCTCTCTCTCTCTCTCTCTCTCTCTCTCTCTCTCTCTCTCTCTCTGTGTGTGTGTGTGTGTTACTGAGGGATTGAACCCAGGGCTTCATGCATGCTAGGCAAGCATTCTACCACTAATCTACATTTCCAGCCCCAAAGTATCTGTTTCTATGTCTGACATCCAGGAAACTGTCCATCAATAGGAAGCATTTGGTTGAACTATAGATCAACCTTTTAGTAAGTCAAACTAATATTACATGTTTCTCTTGCTGGAGGAATTATCACCTTTATTATAGCTGTGTACTTGTGTGTTTTACCATTATATTGTGTACTCCATGAGAGCACATTCTATCTGTCTTGTTTTTACACAATGCCTAGAACAGAGCTGGCATATAATAGGTGTTTTATTGGTATTTATTGAATGAATGCAATTTAGTATTAAGGATGACGGGTGATGATGAAAAAGATACCTCCTCTGGGAACATTTTTATTGTATAAAGATGCTGTACAGAGGTGTTACAGTTACATAAATCAGGTAATGAGTACATTTCCTTTTAGACAAAGTTATGCCTTCCTTCACTCTCCCTTCCATCTCCACCCACAACTTGGATAGTTCATATTTAATGTAATATTCAGTGAGTACCATTGCTGCATTTGTTTATCCTTTGTCCCTCCATTTCATGGCCTCCCCTTATACTCTCAAAGACATATAAACAAAGAACAAAAAGAAAACAAAAACAACAAAAAAGAAAAAAAACTCTCATTTTTATTTTCTGGAGTGCATTTGGATAAATACTGTTTTGTATGAGGCCTATGTGGCTATGTGCCTTTCTGAACTATAATTCTTTACCTTGGCATATCTTAAGGCATAATAAATATATTCAATGAACGAGCAAGCAAGGAATGAATACATTTTAAATGCATATATTAATAATCCAAACAATCAAATCAGTAAAAAAAAAAAAAACTGGCTTTTGGTCATTGCCATGAAAAATAGAGTGGCCTGTCATCATGTTTTCTGCAAGTTCTCTGGAATTATATAAATACTGTCAGTGTTCACTTAACCCTGTGGCCTCCCAAGTAAATGACAGACGCAGAGTGGCAAGCCAGGAAAGCAGTGTTGTTGTAGGCAGACCCTGAGACCTGCTGGTTTTAGTTTGCCTAGAATAGATAGGCAGGTAGGTAGATAGGTAGATAAGAAGACAGGCAGATACATAGATATACAAATACCCAAATCTGACCCATGTGACCATTAAAGCCCCAGGCTTCTATCAGTTAAGAAAATAGAAAATAAGAATGATCGATAGTGCCGGATGCCAGTGGCTCAGGCCTATAATCTTAGTTACTTAGGAGGCTGAGATCCAAGGATCAAGGTTTAAAGGCAGCCTGGGCAGGAAAATGCTTAAGATTTTTTTTTTAATCTTTAGTTAATTGGCAAAAAGCTGAAAATGTAGATGTCACTCAAGTGGTAGCATTCCAGCCTTAGACAAACAAACAAAAAAAGAAGCTAAGGGACAGGTCCCAAGTCCTGGGTTCAAGCCCCAATATTGGCACCAAAAAAATTACAGTGATAAAGTAAACTTAAGTCATCTATCTGTACATATCTTTAACATGTCAAGTGATAGCCAATTCCTATCCCTGCACTTTCAAATGAAGTCATATTTAGTGGATGGGAATGTTCTCTCTGGTTTTGACAACACCTAAACAATGTATAAGAGGTAGAACACACATTTAGAAGAAAATCAGTCACTGCATAATTTAAACCCCAAGAATGACAAATATACACAACTACGGGGAAGAGAAAAAGGAAAGAATGGTTGTGGTCTACAAAGACAAACATGCTGAAGTAACATCCAAGTATTTCCAACATTGCTTAATGTTTGGCCCCATTCCTTGTGATCTCTTACAGGTCAACAACGATGGATTGAAGTACCCTGTATTTTACTGTCTGAGTTTAGAAAAGGCTCAGAGTGGAATACCAGAGAGCCATTCCTAGATGAAGCCGAAGTTGCTGCCACTTCTCATGGTTCTGGAGCTGGTTCTTTTCAACTCAAAATACTATTTACAGAACTCTTACCACAGGATTATAATGATGGGTTTTGCTTGGTTATGAAGAGAGTCTGAGTCCTTGATCAAAGGAAGAGGAAGTAACTCACTCAGAGGTGTGGAGAGACTTTTTCATACTCAGTGCTCTCTGGAGTCCTGGTGGTCTGTAGAATTCCTGACTCTGAGGCATGGTGACCTTGAAGCCCACAGTCTGTCCTTCCTCCCCCACTTCTTGGAGAAGTCAAGAGAGCAGAGGGGAATAAAATGTCTTGGGCCATCATTGCCAGCTCTTCATCCAGAAGTATTTCCTTTTGCCCTAGGGGAAGCTGGTTTCTCTCTCTCATGTCTACTCAGAATAAGAAAACAGAAATTTCCAGATCCCCTAAGGGAGGCTATTATGGCCCTGGGAATGTGTGTGGGGCTTCAAAGCCTGTCTCTGCGAAGACAGTCAGTTTCTTGGAATGTCTATTTATTGCTTCCTCTCAGTGCTTCATCCCTTTCCCCAGTTGGGGGGGTCTGATCCCTGAAACTTAGATGCTATCTTTTATGACACTCGTCATAACTCTGGCACCTTGGACCCAGGCTTTTCCTACTCCACAGGCTGTTGTTGGCCACTGAAACCCCAGGGCATCCTGCTGACTCTAACCAAGGATTACACCATAGGCTCATGAAAACAAAACAAAAAATAGAACAAAAACCCTGTGCCAAAAGTAGAATCTCTCTGCCAAGCACGGTGGCTCACACCTGTAATCCTAGCTACTCAGGAGGCTGAGATCTGAGGATTGAGGTTGAAAGCTAGCCTGGGCATGAAAGTCCATGAGACTCTTATCTCCAACTAACCACCAGTGAACTAGAAGTGGAAGAGCTCAAGGACATTGCCCAGGCTCAGAGTTTGAGGTCATAATGGACAAAAAAAAAGTAGACTCTCCTAGCTTTCAACCCCCATGAATGCTCAATAGCTTATTATAACATAGGTGACTCCATGCTTCACAAACCACTCCTCAAGTGTACTGGCAGGCTTGGTCAAGTTACTGAAGCAGAGACTGCGTGTAAACATACAATTAGCCTCTTCCTCAAAGAAATCTGCTTGACATCATTTAGCATCCACTCATTGGACATATAGCAGATGGAACTGAGATTTGGTCTGGATCTGAGTTACCCCCAAATCTACATTTCTGCACTTAGATGGAAAATGCATTGTCTAACAACACCTGAGCAAAGGGGAAATCCACAGCTTTTCCTTCTTACTTCCTTTTGAACCTGGGGCGTTTGCATTTCGTTAACATTTGCTTGAAGGAAGCTAATTTTCCCATTGCATTGTTATGAATCGTAGCTGTACTAACAAGACCCATCATCAATCACTGGTCATTACTCCACAGTTTAGAAGGAAGTCATATCTTGAGATGGAGAATGTTCTTTCTGGTTTTGACAATGCATAAGGAAGGAACAATATGTGAAAAGTAGAATAGTACGTTACCTAAATTCCCAGAATGGCAAATATACACATATATGGAGAAAGGGAGAAAAGGGAAGAAATGAATGGCTGAAGTCTATAAAGACAAATACATAGAAGTTCCATCCAAGCATTGCCAAGATGGTTTAAAGCGTAGCCCCATTCCTGATGGGTCAAGATCTGGTTGAAGGAGCTGCTGGCTGGGCTATTGAGAGACTGACTAAGACTGTACCTGTTGGTCCCTCACCCTCTGTATCACCGCTAGCACTACTGCCTGGGAGTGTACTAGCTCTGCTATGAAGTTCTCTGCTTAGCATGAAAGCCACCCAGAGCTCTGAACCACCACAACAGGCATGCTCCCCATTTTTAGGAACTCACTGCTGTGCTGTGGACCAAGGCTCAATATAGAACCTATGCATTCCCCTTGTTCTTAGCCATAACATGTATTTCAGCTACCACTTATGAGTGCTCCTATTGTGCCAGGCAGAATACAACAAATTCTCAGTAGTGTTGCCTATGTGATCCCACCCAATTCTGACAGAGGACACTCCGTTTCTTCCCATAATACAGGGGAGAAAACTGAGGCTGAGGGTAAGTAACTTAAGTCAGGACTCATAGTAAGTGATGGAGTTCATCCATTCAACAGATGATAGTAACCTATTACTATGGTCAGTCGCTGTTGTGGAGTTTGGGGATATGTTAGTGATAAAAATAGCATAAAACTCTTTCTCTCCTGGAACTGACTTCCTATGGAGATCTAGACCCAAAGCTGCTTGATCTCAGAGCTGTAGCACCTTATCATCCATGACAGGGCACTGTTCAGTTCAGAGCTGATTATGACCACCCAGAAAGATTTGCTTTAAAGTGTTGGATCATAATCATAATAAGATACGAGTTCACACTATTCGGATGGCTTCAATCAAAACAACAACAACAACAAAAAACAAGTATCATGGGAAATCAGACCCTAGGGCATTGTTAATGTGAATGGATAGTGATGCAGCTGGCATGGGAAACAGTTTGACAACTGTTCAAGAAATTAAATACAGAATTGTTGTTTGTTCCAGCAATACCACCTCTAGATAGAACACCCTCCCCCCGAAAAAAAATAATTGCAAGCAGGGATGTGTACACTAGTGGTCACAGCACATTTTGTACTATAGCTAAAAGGTGGCAATAACCCATGGTTAAACAAAGTATGGCACATACATACAATAAACCATAATTCAGTCAAAAAGAAGGAAACTGATGCTTGATATAACATTGCACGAACCTTGAAAACATTACACTAAAAGAAATAAACCAGACACCCCCCCCAAAGAGGCAGATACTGTATGATTCCATTTACATGAGTTATCTAGAACATGTACATTCATGAAGTCAGAAAGCAGAATAGAAGTTACCCAGTTCTGGGGGAAAGGAAATAAAAGATTATTGTGCAGTGATAATAACTTCTACTTTAGGGAGATAAGAATATTTAGAAATGGATATATTATAAATTACAGGCATTATATGCAATATAATACATTATTATATATTTGTTATTACATATTATATATTAATAGTAAATTGTAAACCATAGTTAAGATAAAATTATAAAAGTAAATAAATTTGATTTCAAAGTAATCAGATCTTTCTGCCTAAGACACCTAGCAAGGTGAAGATGTCAGCCTTCACTAGGTCTCAGCTCATCCTGTATCCAGCAGGGTCTTTTATACCTAACTGCAGTCAGAAACACCAAGTATAGTGAATACAGCTTGCTGAAGATGATGCCAATGAGACTATTGGAACTAGTTCTACTTTCTCAGGTTGAATGTAGTTTTTGATGTGCTTGTAAGAAAACTAATGTCCAGAGGTTTGGCCTACTGGTAGAGTGCTTTCCCAGTGTGCACGAAGACCTGGGTTCAATTCCTCGGTACCATATATATAGAAAAAAAAGCCAGAAATGGTGCTATGACTCAAGTGGTATAGCTCTAGCCTTGAGAAAGCCCAAGGACAATGCTCAGGCCCTGAGCTCAAGTCCAGGACTAGTAAAAAAAAAAAAAAAAATTTAAAAAAAACAAAAGCTGAACCTAGAAAACAGAACTTTTTTTTTTTTTTTTGCCAGTCCTGAGCTTGAGCTCAGGGCCTGAGCACTGTCCTTGGACTTTCTCAAGGCTAGAGCTCCACCACTTGAGCCTCAGCACCACTTCCGGCTTTTTTCTATGTATGTGGTACCGAGGAATCGAACCCGGGTCTTCATGCATGCTAGGCAAGCACTTTAACCACTAGGCCAAACTCCCGGCCAGAACTTTTTTTTCTTTAAACTCTGAGTTTCTGAAAGTCTTTTCAACAGCTCAGCTGTTTTCATGATGAATGTATGTTTTCCATCTTTCTGGACATAAGCATAGGCAAGCAATCAACTCAAGGATATGATCACAATTGTTTTACTAAACTTGGTACAGGAAAGGACGATGCCTACTTAGTTTGCAGGTTGGGGACCTCTCCCTAAAAAGATCTGTATGGCTGCCTTTAAAAATAGAGCTGTTACGTTTCTTCTTCTGATTATAGAACTGATACTCATTGTAGAAAATCTGGAAGATGTGGAAATAGAAAAAAGAAAAAAAAATTCCTCATAAGCACATCAGCCAGCATTACTTCATGCTTTGTAGTGACTGTTTAAAATTATATCACAGAGATGTGTGACTCAGTATTATGAACAAGAAGGCACAACTTGGTAGAAACATGGTTTTGCTGTGAGTCTGTGAGGAATTAATCTTTTTGTTCCTATATGCCTATAACTCTTATTACATGGATATTATGCTTATAATAGGGTTTGTTATGGTTATTATCTGAGGCATGTATCAGGGAGAAGGCCCCAAAACTAGCAGAGGAGTTTTCCCTAACTGGTAAGTTCTTTCCAAATGGGTCTTCTTTTAAGAAAAAAACAAAACAAAACACAGTATCATCTCAGATTGACATCACTAGCTAGAAAAGGAAGTCTTGGGGTTGGGGGAAGGGTATTACAGTGGGTTCTAGTTCTCTCCTGCTCCTATGGATAACTCTAATTTTCTAAAAAGAAATGCCCTCCAGAATGTTCTAGGGCAGTACCTAAAAATTTGTACCAACCCCTTGAGATTGTAGTATGGAGATCAGAAGCCAGAGTGAGGCTTCACATGGGCCAAAGAGCCTGAAGGAACAGGACAGCCAATATTACAGCATACATGGCAACTGATTTTGGACCTTTGAACCATCTGTGTGCATTTCTTAGTTGGCATCCCTTAGGATGCTTAAGGCCGAGCCTTTTGAAAATGTGGAGTAGCAGGTGTACTAAATGAGCCAACAAATGGGGTCTTGCTTACATTCAAATACCAAAGAAACAATTGAAATTTAAAAAAAAAAGATGGCTACTAAAGCACAAAGCTACCTGGCCAAATAATAGCATCTCTATACTAAGTCTTCTACTGTCTCCTTGTGCTACCTACAGCAGGGTCCATAAGAACAGTCAGAAGCAGAAAAAAGAGGCTATAGGACATTCCCTTGACTTTATCTCATGCATCTGAGCAATAGCTCAATGGCAAATAGCACAATAGAGACCAAAAGTGGGGAACCAAAGGAACTCTTGAAAATGTTGGGAATGTGATTCTCTTGGATTGGACCCATAATCATTACTGAATAGAATATGTGTGTGTGTGTGTGTGTGTGTGTGTGTGTGTGTGTTAAAGTGATACAAATTGTTTTTTTCCAGTCCTGGGTACTGAACTCAGGACCTAAGCACTGTCCTTGGGCTTTTCTCAAAGCTCGTGCTCTATCACCAGCCACAGCATCACTGCCATCTTTTTCTGGGTATGTGGTACAGAGGAATAGAACCCCGATCTTCATGCATGCTAGGGATGCACTCTACCACTAGGCCAAACACCTAGCCTACAAACTGCTTTTATCTGCAATGTCTAAGTGCCTCTTTGTGTTTATATAAAATAATATACATACTGAAATGAACGCCAAGATATGGAAACAAAAGGGTTTGTTTTTTAGTTTTTAGTTTTCAATGATTATCTTCTTTAACATATGTATGGTGTACTCGCATGTGTATCTCTGGGTAGGTGGGGTATAGAACTTGAGGGGAAAGGGTGAAAAAATGTAGCTGTGGAACTCATTGGACATTGATGAAAGTAAACTATACAATTCATAGGTGGAGATAGGAGGGAGGGACTGGAGAGAATGAGAGAACAGAAGACACTGTATGAAAGGAAATATACTCATTATCTGACTCACATAATTGCAATCCCTCTGTATATATCACCTCTATAAAAGAATAACATAAATTAATTTTTAAAAAGAATTACCATTATCTTGGAATGATTGGAAAACCCATGGCTTACAAAAATGTAAAATAGGAACCCGGGAAAAACTATCATACTGAGTAAATTTCCTAATGCTAGGGTTAGACAATAAATTTGTGTTTTGGTTGGTACAGTAATTATATCATTAATGAATCAGTTATATATGTGAATAGACTAATTATGTGTGTGTGTATGTGTGTGTGTGCGCGTGTGCGTGGAGCTTGAACTCAGGACTTGGGTATTGTCCCTGAGCATTTGGGCTCAAGTCTAGCACTCTATCACCTGAGCTGCAGTTCTACTTCTGGATTTTGCTGATTTGTTGTTATTGTTGTTGTTTGTTTGTTTGTTTGTTTTGATCAGTTATGGGACTTGAATTCTTTTTGCTGTTTTTTAATTGGAGATGAGAGTCTTATAGACTTTCCTGCTCAGGCTGGCCTCAAACCACAGTCCGCAGACCTCAGCCTATACTTCTTCAGGTGTAAGCCACCTACACCAAGCTAGACTTGTGTTAAAAGCTGACTCTTAGTAATATGAAAAAAAAATGGACTGGAAAGGGGCAAGAATGAACATGGAAATCTTAAAATGAGAAAAAAATGCTGAAGTATTCCCTGTGAGAGAAGATTACAGCCCTAGCAATGAAGAGGAATGAAGAAATCTGACACACATTAAGAAGTTCAAGTAATTTGAAGATGGAGAGGAAGTAGGGCAGGAGAGAGGAGTGTTAACTTTCCTAAATTTTGGATCTGAAAAACTGGACAGAGCTCATCAGATCCATAGCTGAAGAGCCTTACAGAAGTAGGTTTGGCATGGGGCAAAAGGAGGCCTCTAATAAATCCAAGCCTTAGCAAGCTCCTCGGGCTATTTAAAAATAGTCTTCTAAGCAGCTTTGGTTTCTTTGAGGTGCTTCAATGAACAGAAGGCAAGTGCTGGAATCTGAGATGTATTTTAAAAACTGACATATGTGTTGGCTGCAGTCAAGCTTTCGTTTAACTTGAGAGCAACAAAATATCTCATAACATCTCTACACCATGCCTCGCTCTATAAATCTGGACTTAGTTCTGATGAAGAAATCCATGTGATTTCCCTCATGGGTACTTCCCAAGGGAAAGTCTTGCTTTGCAAAGCAGAGAAGGTTTGGCTACCCCTGTCAACAGATGGCAACTTCTACAAGTAGAAGGAAATGGATTCAGAGGACCTCAGAGTAGCATGTGAATCATCATGATCTCTGCCTGACAACAAGCAGAGAAACTACACATCCATTAACCAGTGCTCGGAGCAGAAACATCGGTCCAAGCACAAGGCCTCAGAAGATGCTAGCAGCTGTGAACCCAGCATGGGGCCTGGATGGGAAACTCATTTATCTCAACACCAGATTGTTACAGATGGTTCAGAGTTGGCCCTGAAGCTCTTGGCATCGATTCACTTGGGGTTGATCAATAAGAAGACCCTGAGGAATCCCTACATAAGGCAAAGACCCGCTGCATTCCTTAACAATACTAATAGGAGGATTAGATTTTTAAAAGTCAGAGTCGTGAATCAGGAAAAGCAGTTTTTCTCGGCTCCCATTACTAAAGTTATACTGTACACAAACATCAGTGATAAGAACTGATTTTCAACACTGTTGCCCTGTGACTTAAATCAAAAGTAAAATCATGAGGTGAAGTGATCATGGGATTTTGTTTTCTCCCTCCAATAAATCAAATGTATCTGGACTAGCAAGCAGTTGTTTGAAGGAATTGCCACTCCTATCTCCAAAATTCTTATCCAAAATAAGGATAATTCCGGTGCGAGAGTTTGGCCCAACTGTTCTTTAACTATGCTTTCAATGTTTGGAATAAAAAAAAACTTTAGAAAATGGTTTCATGTCTGCACAATTTATAAAGACTGAAAAGTCATGGTTACTCTCAAACACAGGCTAGAAATACAATTTCAATATCTGCTTCCAGAGAAATTGTTAGAAGTTATGATTTAATAAATATCCATTGTTTTCGGCTTTGAAAGTGGCTCTTACAGTTATATAATAAAATAACCTCATGTATTAACATTAGGCGACACTGCGTGAACAGGATATAGCGGTCTTTTATACTATTCTTTTCTTTAAGTCTAAAGTTATTTCAAGTTCTATTAAAAAAAAGAATTGTTCTGTAGTCTCATATTCTTCTTTCAGAAAGTATTGTTTCCTATGGATGAAAGAAATTAATGTGGTCAGTTTGGGATAGGGATTTTTAAAAAACAAATGAGGAGAAATCCTGACTTGTTTTTATCAGTGCAACTTCACAGTAATTGCTCACAACATGCTACCAGAGCTCCATCAGCTAACTGTGAAAAAGATATTCATCTTTCATTTCTAAATAGAAGAGGTCCTGGCTGATTCAAATAGATCTGGCTTTAGAGCTAAAAATAATGGCAGATTTGAAGTCAAAAGTGGGAGAAGATCTTCACTAGCTATACAACAGACAAGGGCCTCACATATAAAATATATCTACAGCTAAAAAAAAATGAATCTCTCAAAAACAAATCCCCAAAGAAACAGCCATCCCATTAAAAGATGGGCTAAAGACTAAAAGAGAGTCTTCTCTGAAGAGGAAATAAAAATGGCCTATAGACACATGAAGAAATGCTCAGCATCTCGGGCCATAAAAGAAATGCAAATCAAAACAATTCTGAGGTTCTACTTTACTCCAGTTAGAATGGCCACAATCAAGAAATCTAATAACAACAGATGCTGGCAGGGTTGTGGCCAGGAGGGATCGCTTCTACATTGTTCGTGGGAGTGTAAACTCATTCAACTATTATGGAAAGCAGTATGGCAATTCCTCAAAAGACTAAACATAAAGCTCCCCTATGACCCAGCAATCCCACTCCTTGGCATTTACCCAAATATCAGAAACAAGGATATACTAAAGTTACTAGCATAACAATGTCCATTGCAGCACTATTTACCATATCAAAGATCTGGAACCAACCCAGATGCCCTGCAGTAGATGATTGGGTCAAGAAGATGTGGTATTTATACACAATGGAATTCTATGCTGCTGTCAGAAAGAATGACCTTGTCTCATTTGTAAGGAAATGGAAAGACTGGGAAAAAATCATATTAAGTAAGCCAGACCCAAAGGAACATAGGCTCAATGTTTCCCTCATTTGTAATAATTAGTACACATCTAGGATTCTCCTAGCAGAGGATCACAATACCTCAAAATGTATGTACATATGGCCATACAAGATGAGACTAAATGAAATGAATTCTAGGTTAATGAAACAAGAGGTTTTATCTTTGTGATTGCTGTTTTTAATGTACTATGTGAAATTATTTCTTTTCTATTTTTTTTCCACTTATGAGTAATCCCATGAGGTGATTCTATCTGAATTTGTATACTGGTAAACTATATATACCCTTATTTGTCTATTTGAAATAGGGAAGGGAGGGGGAAAACAAGATGACTGGGAGGAAAAGGGGACAAAAACATTCACTCATATAGGTTTGTTTTGTTTTATTTTTCTTTGTTTCTGTGGGTCGTGGGACCTGAACTCAGGGCCTGGGCATTGTCTCTGAGCTTTTCTGCTCAGGGCTAGGCTTTGCCACTTTGAGCCACAGTTCCATTCCAATTTTGTAGTGGTTAATTGGAGGTAAGAGTTTCATGGATTTTCCTGCCTGGGATGGCTTTGAATCTCAGCCTCCTGCGTAGCTAGGCTTACAGGTGTGACCTACCAGCATCCAGCTTCATATAAATTTTAATATGGAGTTTGTAGCTAATTCATACAGACATTTCTTTCTTTTTGTTTTTCTGCCAGTCCTGGGTCTTGAACTCAGGACCTGAGCACTGTCCTTGGGTTTTCTCAAGGATAGTGCTCTACCATTTGAGACACAGCACTACTTTGAGCCTTTTTTTCGTATATATTTTATTGTAATTCATAGAAGGGCTATATTATATTCACCAGATACAGGGTGCATTACTTCACATACATTGATACCCTTTTCATGTCTTGGTTCCCATTTCCCTTCCCCCACCCCCGCCCCTCATCTTGTTTCCCCCCTTCCCTATCCAATTTCAAATAACCAAATACACATATATACAATATATCAGATAACAAGGTGAAATATTGTAACAATATGAGATAGCCAAGGGACAGCAAAAGAGATGATAGATAACATAGTACATTAAGGACAACAATCACTCATTATATGGCTTTTGTTTCCATATCCTGGAGGTCCTTTCATTTAGCTTCATACTATATGGCCTATGTATCTAGGTTTTGTTCTATTGTAAATCTCTCCTAGGAGAGCCCAAGGTTTCTACTGATTATGACAAATGAGGGAAGCAAGCCATTGAGCCTATGTCCCTTTGAGTCTGGCTTAATTCACTTAATATGATTTTTTTTCTAAGTCTTTCCATTTCCTTACAAATGAGGCAATGTCATTCTTTCTAACTGCAGCATAGAATTCCATTGTATATAAATAGCACATCTTGTTGATCCACTCATCAACTGAGGGGCATCTGGGTTGGTTTCATATCTTTGCTATGGTAAATAGTGCTGCAATGAACATCATTGTTCTAGTGGATTTAGTATGTCCTTGTTTCTGGATGATTGGGTAAATGCCCAGTAGTAGAATTGCTGGGTCAGAGGGGAGGCCTATGTTTAGTCTTTTGAGGCACTGCCATACTGCTTTCCATAGTGGTTGAATGAGTTTGCACTCCCACCAACTGTGTAGTAGAGATTCCTCCTGGCCACATCCCCTCCAGCATCTGTTGTTATTAGATTTCTTAATCATGGCCATTCTAACTGGAGTGAGGTGGAATCTTAGAGTTGTTTTAATTTGCATTTCTTTTATGGCCAGAGATGTTGAGCATTTCTTCATGTGTCCATAGGCCATTTTTGTTTCTTCTTCAGAGAAGACTCTCTTTAAGTCTTTGGCCCATCTTTTAATGGGATGATTGTTTCTTTGGAGATTAGTTTGGGAGTGATTCAATTTTTTGAGCTGTTGATATATTTTAGATATGAGGCCTTTGTCTGTTGTATGGTTAGTGAAGATCTTTTCCCACTCTGTAGGCTTTCTAGTTAATTTGCTAGCTATGTCCTTTGTCATACAGAAACTCTGCAGTTTAATGCGGTCCCAATTGTCCAGACTTTCTCTGATTTGTTGTGTTTCTGGGTCCTTATTAAGAAAGTTTCGAACTGTGTACTTTGGGCCTTTTTTGTGTATGTGGTACCGAGAAATTAAATCCAAACACTCTACCACTAGGCCATGCTCCCAGTCCCAGATAGGATTCTATTTGGCTATCACATATTATCACTCAAAGATTATCTGTAGGTGAGTTTAAGAGGAGAAACATTTAAATTTTGTTGCTATATGAACCTATAGTATGTTTCTGTCTTGTCATTACCTGACAAAATATACATTTGGGGTTAACATATTTGGATTAAAATTACATGTAGCTAGGCAAGCCATAGTGATTCACGCTTACAAGTTCAGGAGCTGAGCAGAAGAATCAGTCTAAGGATAGCCTAAGCCATAGAGGTGGCCCTGTCTCAAAAATAAAAACAGAAGTATAGCATATACAGGAATTGCTGAATTCTGAGTAACCTGGTGGAAAACACAGTTTTATCATATCTGATTCTAAACTGCCGAATGAACTGTATCACTTAGATTTTAGTATAGAACTTTGTGCATTTATTTATCTAATATTCAGTTACTTAACTTATTCATAATATTAAGTAACTGAATATTCAGTTACTTAATTAAGTATCAAATTTCCCTTCATGTTCCCAAAGACAAAAAAGACTTCCTAGATAAGATTAAACATGGGGCCGGGAGTTTGGCCTAGTGGTTAAAGTGTTTGCCTAGCATGCATGAAGACCCGGGTTCGATTCCTCAGTACCACATACATAGAAAAAAGCCAGAAGTGGTGCTGAGGCTCAAGTGGTAGAGCTCTAGCCTTGAGAAAGTCCAAGGACAGTGCTCAGGCCCTGAGCTCAAGCTTAATTTCAAAGTAGGGTAGGATGCTCCACTCTTTGGCAATTAGATAAAACTACAAGCAGTCTACCTCTAAAACACATTATTAAACATTTCGGACTAAGTCTGTAGTGTCTTTATGGTTCTATAGAACCCTAAGAATACCGGTTGTTTCCTTATTCTTTTTTCAAAAAAAAGGACAATGGCAAGTCTCTTTGTGTGTGACCACTCGAATAAACAAGGAAAAACAAAAGACAAAGTAAAGTACTGTCTTTAGTTTCAGATGGAGTTTGGAATTGGGATGAAGTGAGAAGAGAAAGAAAATTTTATTAAAGTTTTAGACACTTGCTATTTCTTAAATTCTGACTGTGAAGATAACAGATCAGCTAATTTGGGAACAAAGCTGCCTGAAATAAATATGAGATGGAAGGAAAGAAAGGAAGGGAAAATCACAGCTAACCAGCGAACCAGCCAATTCTGCTTCAAATGGAACAACGAAGTTCTTTTCTAGTGACCTGATTAAAGCAGCTCTTCTCAGCTTCTGCCCTAGCCCCAAAAATCAATAAATCCTCTTCCTTAGGCTGTGACAAAGCACCTTCTAGGCTTCTCAGAATCCCTAGGGAAGAAGGAAGATGCCAGTATTTTGGATTCTGACAGCAAAGGAAGCTGGGGTTGCCTGCCAGGCACTCTGCCTGTGGATCTTACAGGATTCATATACCAAATATGCTGAGGGCAGGAAATGGAAATCGCGACACTAGAGCCCATGAACTGACCTAGAACAGTATAGGTACTGAGAGACCTCTACAGAAAGACACAGAAGAGTGTTCTTGCATTCTCCTGCCCATCTCCCCTGGGAAGAGAAGTCTCATTCAACCATAGGGAATCGCTGAGGCACACAATCATTGGGTAACTTAAGTGAGAACAGCAAAATTGGGGCCTTCTCTTTGCTTACCTAGTTCTCCCCTCACACCACACTGCTCTCTACAATGAAGCAACATGAGTGCTAAAACACCAAGGAATGATTTCATGTTCTGCTCAAAAAACTTACTACTGGCTTTCCATACAACATCAAAATGAAATCCAAAAATCTTTACTGTGGTCTTTTATGATCTAACTCCCATCCATGCTGTTTCCCTACTCCAACTACACCGGCTTCCTTGCTGCTCACTCGGCATCTCTTCCCTCTACAGGCAGAGTGCTTTCCCAGGTGCGTTATGGTTCTTCTCCCTTGAGACATTCAGGTGTGGCTCCGACATCAACTTCTTAGAGCTCCCATTTTTGCCCTTACTGTATAAAACAACCTGCATCACTCTCGGCTTACTTCTCTTCATCGCACTTATCCTCTCATGATAGCCTGCCTTACTCCCAGGCTCCAACTCAGATATAAGTCCAAGGGCAATGTATATTGTTATATGTGTTCTGCTGTGTTCCCAGAAAGTGTCCAGACAGTACATGGAACTTAATAGGGACTCCATCAATATCTGTTGAATTAATGAATAAATTCATGGATAAGTGAATGAATGCTATCTCCCTTCAGGGCAATGCATTACAAATGCAAAATGGTGAAGATCAAACATACAATTCAGCTTGCAAATCTAGGTTTGTTTTGCTTTTTCTAAATCGTGACTGGCAGAGCAGTCTATATGTCAGCTATCTTCACCAAATTTCCTGAGCTGATTCATTTAATCTTTCCCTACATCATAATAGGAGAGAGGAGACCTTTACAATGGACACCTTTGGTAAATGTGAACAGTGACAATCACCTACCATGGTGGCATTTCTGAAGTTGAGCTGACCAAGGTTAAAAGGAAGCACACTGTAGAAGGTAAAAGTATTAATAGAATGTAATCAAGGCATCACGTTGAATCAAGATAGCTGAAGACAGATTTTATCTGTTTTCATACACTTGCAACATGTTTTGGATCTTGCCAATAATTTCAGGGGTGTAATGCACGTCTTAAGCTTTTTGCAGTGCAATTTTTGTGAGATTGGTCTCTGATGAATATTAATGGCTTAGCAAAGATTGTATCTGGAAGAGATAATCCTAGGAATGGTTGAAACATCAATACCGCTGGCTACTTTGCCTATAAATTCTAGTCACAGAAATAATTTGTCAAGAAATAGCACGTTGAGCTCTTAAAAATTATTAAATGCCCATGTAAACACTTAGAAGATGAATCCTGAAAATCAGTTTCTTTTGTCCTGAGTCAAACAGAAAAAAGAGATCAGAATATATATGTGTGGTGGCTTGTAAGGTCAGGAAAAAGTGCCACTGCATTGTTATCTGAGAAAAAGGTATATATTAGAAAAATCATCCCAATAATAATAAACACCTAACTAGAAAATACCACAGAGCTGAGATTTTTCTTGTGAGTCAAATGGAGAACAAGAAAGAATACTCCAGGGGCCGGGAGTTTGGCCTAGTGGTTAAAGTGCTTGCCTAGCATGCACAAAGACCCGGGTTCGATTCCTCGGTACCAAATACATAGAAAAAAGCTGGAAGTGGTGCTGAGGCTCAAGTGGTAGAGCTCTAACCTTGAGAAAGTCCAAGGACAGTGCTCAGGCCCTGAGCTCAAGCCCAGGACTGGCAAAAAAAAAAAAAAAAAAAGAAAGAATACTCCATCGGAGATGCAGTACCCAGATGCTGCTCAGTCTAACAAATCAATTAATTGGTCCTGCCTGGCTTGGTTGGTGATCTTCTTTACACACTTCAGTTTCTTCATTTATAAATTGAGGGTAAATCCTGTCCTTTTGACTTCACATCATGTGATAATCAAGGGTGACAAATAAACTACTAAATATTCTAAGTCTTCTGGTTATTATTATAAACAACTCATAATCTCATCTGGTCTCTAAATATTTTTGACCCTCACACTTATGATTATAAGGGCAATAATTCCTTCTGTTTTTTAGCAATGTAAGATTTCAGTTACTTCTTTTCCTAGCAAGCAACTACTGGTATAACTGCTATTCTAAAATACCTTCACTTTTACTTTCCCCCTGGTCCTTGGAAAATATATGAAGTATTTAATATGCAGTATTTAAAGAGAAGAAACAATGAAGTTTGGACTTATGATGGTCTGACTTCTCTTAATCTCTTCAGAAAACAAAATCTTGAGTCATAATACTCATCACATGTGTAATAACCCCATTTAATATGTCTTCACCACCACACCAGAATATACAGGAATTATTTATCTTTTCACACACAGGTACTGTCACATGGAGCACATAAAATGCAAAAAAAACAACAACATAGCTATTTAATGACTGGCTAAGATTGACTCAGGGTCCTTGCTCATCAGAGGAATTAAATATTCATCCAGAACTTAATTGAAGCTAGGTGCTTTTTAAGTACTTCTCTATATATTAACTCACTTAGCCCTCACAATTATAGGAAGATCCTAGGATGCTCTTGCTATAGGTGAAGAAATGACACACGGAGTTTCTGGGTGGGGAGGTAGAATTGGCATGTAACAGAGCTATGATGTGGTGCTAGGCAGGCTGGCTCGGGACTCTGTAAGCACTGCATTGACGTGCTGTGAATGTCTATGTACACTGACTATGTGTGCTCTTGTCTCACATCCTCAGCCTCTTGAATTTGTCATCCATATTAAGTAAGCTTTCTGGTATCCCCTAAGCTTAGGTAAGAAGCTATTGTGGTAGAAACGATGGGCACAGGACATTTAAAGAAGTTTTTGAAAGATATTAAAGAAAATATGTTGAACAGAAAAATCATACAACTGATTTCAGGGTTAACCCTGAACATTCCAGTAGACAGGACCAGATTGAAGTGAGTTCTGAAGATCTTCTGGCCAGGGGAATGTCAAACTGAAGAAGGAACAGGGGGGGTTCAGTGCCCAGTGGGCAGGTCTCAGTTCAAATCAATGGTTTCTTGCTGTGCCCCATTTCATTTCATTTCTAATGTGTTCTTATGTGAATTAAACCTCAGAAGCTTAGGGAACGACCAGCTTGGAATGATATCTGCTGATGCCAAGCCCAACAAAGCAACCACCACAGACATTTACCAATGGAATGCTTAGTCAACACACTACTCTGCCCCAGGGGGGCTCAGAAGAGACTCTGAAGACCACCAGAAAGACACTTTACCAAAAGTAATGGGGAACTTAATAGAAAAAGCACAACATTGCCACAAAACACATTCCAATATGGGAAGCCAATCAGCATGCTAATCAGCATATACAAACTAGGTTCTTATCACTTGCCATTGGTTAACCCACAAGGTTAACTGATACATGGATAACAGTCACTGTGTTCGTGTTTATGCTGTAAGAACATGGTAGAGTTTGGATCCATGTATGAAAGGCTTAACCTTGGTGCTCTTAGAAGATGGTGGAAATGATAGTAGGAAGGGCTGAGTGAGAGGTCTTTGGGTTATTGAAGTTGTGTCTCTAAGGAGGATTGTGAGACCCTTCTGGACCCTTCTCTTCCTCTTTGGCAGTTCTACTCTGTCACGAGGTCCTACCATGGAGTACTGCCTCACCACAGCTCCAAAGGTCAATTATTAGAGTGTAAAACCACTGACACTGGCAGCGATGTCAATGATCTCAGAATTTATGATTTTTTTTTTTACAGTAACACAAAAGCTAAACCCAAAGTCTCAAGAGCAGGTCTTTGATATCCCTGTCTGCTTTCAGCCCCTTCCAAATGCAGCTGTGTTTCTGCTCTGAGGTTTTGGAATATAAGCTTGCAAATTTCTGAAATTAAAAAAAAAAATCCCCTCCCTCTTCTCAACTTCTTCGTTTGTTTAAACAAACTCAAGCTAGTTTTTCACAATAGAAAAAAACCGACATCAAAGTCAGTGAAAACAGATTTATTTCTGCAATTTGGCAGGATGCTATACAGTACTGATGCCACCTCTTACCTAATACCCTAGAAGGATCCGGGACAGTCCATTGGGATCAAGAACATTAAAATCCTTGCAGAGAAAACTAAGAATGCCATATTAAATTACAGAAAGATCCTATTTAGTCTTATGCCAGGTAAAGTCACTTGTGCTTTTCAGACATTTTCTTGACTTCAGCATAGCTGAGGGTAGACTGTGAACCTGTTTATAACCCAAATTCCAATGTCATGAATTTAATAAATCCAGAAGAGGTTAGGGTGGCATAGAAGACTATGTCCAGTGGGCTCATGAAAGTGTCTGTAATCTGCATGCCTCACTTCATTTATCTTTTCTTCACACCCCTTCCCCAGTGTAATGTCTGCCAAGCTATACATTTTACCATCTGTTCACAGAGAATGCAAAGAACCAGACTGGGAAAATCATGGGTAAAATGGTAAGGAATGAGGAGTCAGTAGAAAGGGACTTATCTATTAGACATTAGATAATACACCCACATTCACCCAGCCAGAGGTAGGAGATGATCTGCTTCTCCTGTGGGGGATTAAAAAAAAAAAAAAAAAAAAAAAAGCGTGGAGATGGGAAATCCAAGAGAGCAAAGCTCTCTGGGCTGAGCCTTCAAATGCAGGGTTTCACTTGATCCTTTCAGACAATCTTCAGTGTTACACTATACTTGCTTTACCTACAAAACATGGAGGCTCAATCAAGGTGAAACTGGTGGTAAATATGAAGACTGAGATCTCAACCCAGTATGAGCCTATACTTGTAAATCTGTTGAATTTGGTGTAAAATCACAAACTCAGTTTTCTGCATCACTTCACTTAGGGTTTCATCTATGGTTAGCATGATGAAAGGCAAGTGTGTGTGTTAGGGGGTCAGGAAGTGGTACCAGGGGTGAATGGTTTTTCAAGCCTGAGATACCACATAGAGTGACAGAGCTTGTGCACAGAGGTCCACAAAGAGATGACAAATGGCTGTAAAGCACATCTTGTCTGAACACACCTTCCACCCTTGTTGAGGATCCATGAAGTCCACTAGAGACCCTCAATGGCATTTTCTGTTTCAGTCAGGGTGCTTAGGCAGCAGATGCTGTTTCTTCAAAGAAAGTCCAAGCTCAGCCAGTCTCTGAGCTCAGCCTTAGACATGATAGTCTGCTACTTCTTGGCTCAGAATCCACAGGAGAAAATGAGGTCCTCCATGTTTCCCTAGAATCGTTTGCTTGAATTGCACATTTTTTTTCTGTAGCCTCCTGCTGCTTAGACCTGGCTTTAATCAGAGCAATTTCCCTTCCCCTAAGTGTGCTTTAGAAGGAGTTCTCATGCTTGGTTATAAGCCGGGAAGGCGGGGAGGGGTGAGGTGGTAGGGAATGGAATGAGCAGGACACTTGATTTTTTTTCGCAGAGTTACATGCTTGTATAGGCAAGATGAAATTCGCATGCACACACTGGATTGTCCCATCTTTTGGCAGAGGATGCCTACCTTTTTTGCTATGAGCCAAAACAGAATGAGGACACACGGTCTTCTAAGATAGAACCCAGCATTTCAGGGCAGGAAGGGATACTCTTTCTCTCTCAAGCCTCATGTGTCACCCCTACGTATCACTGCAGTAGACTTTCAAGCTCCCGGATGCAATCCTAAAACAGTTCTAGTTCCATGTTTTCCTCTCACCCTGTCCAGTGCTAACTAAGCCTCTTTAGCTACAACCCACAGAGTTAATATTCAACAAAAGGAAAGGTTTTAATACCTGACCTGACACCACAGTACAAGCAACCCCCAAGGAGGATCTGATTACTTCCAAGGGAAAGGAAATGCCAATAGACATGAACCACCTCACTCAACAGATAATTCCCTATGCCTAATGCCAAAAAGACATTCTTTCAGAGTGACCAATTTGAAAGGAGGTCTGCACAGACAAGAAAACTCTTTTCATACTCAGGTTAGTCTAGCCATGCCTTAATGTCAGTCCATGGTCATGTCTTTTGGGAAAGTAGGTGTATCAAAGCCACTACTAACATCTCAAATTTTCTAATAAACTTTAGTGATGGATTTAATCCATTGTTTTGAATCTTCTACCCCTCACCCCTCATCTCAAATGAATAAACAGAATGTGTAGCACAACAAAGAATCTGTTCATAATTTTTTGCCTTGTCTTTGATCTAGCTGGAATTTGTGTTTCAATATTGTGTTTAGAATGGCAGTCTACCTTAATTTCCCATCATGCTCACAGGAACATCACAAAGGTTGCCTGCCAGTCTTTTGCTGCTCTTTTTGTTTCAGACTTTGTTCCCTGAATCCCAGGTCAGGCTCTCCGTCAGGGTTGTCAGGTAAACACACCTGGCCCCATGTTGCATATGAAGTTGGTCCCTGTATCTATCAGCTTGACCTGAGATGGGTCCAAAATTTCTAGCTCTATCAAGTGGTTTCCAGATGTTTTAATTCCCAGGTTGGTCCAATTTAGCATCTTGTGGGTCATATTTTGTGCTTAAATAGCATTTCTAACAGCAGCCATTGCTATCTGGATGTCTGGTCTGTAATCATTATATGCTACCCATGCATTCCTTCAGTGGCTGTTGACCCAGTGGCTCCTATGAACTAGGCATTTCTAGAAGGGATACTGGCAAAAAACACAATGTCCTTGTCATTGAGGAGCTCATAATTTAGTAGGTCAGGCTTCTCCCACTTCAGTATAAGGCACCATGTTAAAATGCAGATTCCTTTCCACTAATCCAAGTTGAAGTAGGGCCAAAGACTCCATGCTTTTAACAGGTTTCCAGAATATCCCAAAGTAAAAATCATGTGTGCAGTAGAAAATAAGAAGAAAATGATGGACAGGTAGGGAGCAGAGGGTGAACCCCCAGGCATTGTTCACTTGGCCAGTGATACTGCAGCTGAGACGCAAAGGATGAGTAAGAAGAAAAACGTGGTTTGGTCTGTTTGGATAAATGTGGAATGAAGGAGGCATAAAGTACACAGTAGAAAATGTTGAGTTTCCATTCTCCAAGTCCCAAAGTCTGAACAGAAGGAAGTATTCCCAGATAATTTCTTGCTATGACTTATTGCCAGGGAAGACAATTCATCAGAGCTGGAGGCTGCAGGGCACAGCACATCTACAGTTCTGGATGGCAGGTACCTGGGCTTGCAGCTCTGTCAAGCTCTGCCCTCAGCTTAGCACAAATGTAGAACTCTTAGGAGACCATGTGGGTGGGGACAAGGGCAATCAATGCCGATACAGAACTGGGTGGACTCCTGTATAGTTTGGCACTCAATCAAGTCCTGGAGGTTTGCCAAACTCTAACGAATGGTAAGGTCTGAGCAATGGCTGAAGCTGGGTCTCCTACCACCTAGAAAGGGCAAGAGTATTCTTGCAGAAGTGAAAATAAGGAAAATACATGTGACATTCTGTTCACAATGAAGCTTTTGTTCCTGATTCATACACACTTCAGTAATTCCAGACAGTTAAACCTGTACATGACATCCATAGTCTTAAAGAGACAATAACTTTTAGTCTGTCCTATGGACATCATGACACATAGGGAAAGGCCCAGAGTCAAAACAACAACAACAACAAAATCTCAGGCAGAGCCAGGCTTGCTGAAAGGCATCTGTAATCTCAGCAATCAGGAGTTTGACTCAGAAAGATGAGAATTTGAGACCAGTGTGGGCTTTATAGTGAGTAAAAAGCCAGTTTCCTCTCTCAAAACACACATACATACATATACACACACACACGCACACACACACATGCACACACACGCACACGCACACACAGAAGAGACAGGAGGTTTCAGGACACCTCAGAGGGGGACATTAATGAGATCCTATCTCATAAACAAGCAGTCCAGACATAGCAATACATGCTTATGGTCCCAGAGAGTAGATCTAAGAGGATCACAGTTCCAGGCCAGCCTGGGCAAAGATAGCAAGAGACACTTCCTGCAGGGAAAAGAAAAGAAAACTAAAAGCCAAAGACTGGGAATATAGCTTGGAAAGTTCAACTAGAGAGGAAAAGTCAACAAGCCAGCCATTGCAGAACTCCACAGAGAAACTCACATACAAATGTGTGATCTTTGGGAATACCTCACTGGAGGGAGACCAAGAAAAAACAATAGTATTTCACAGGAGACATGAGCTGAAATCTGACTTCTGGAGCCATAGGAACTGATAAGAAAAGCAACAAATCTATCCTAAAAATATTCTAATCATGTTCAGAGCAATTTAAAAAATGAGAAACAGATGAAAACATAAAACCTTCTAAAAACCATTCAACAAAGAAAATATTCTTTGGGGGGATGCTATTTCATTTATTCAATCAATACATATTCAGCATATGCCACAATGCCCTGAGAAATGTAGGAAAAGCCAGAGATAAATGAGGAAGATAGTTCTTGTTACTATGATTTCTTCTGCAAAGCATTGGCATCCCTTAATAGAGAAGACACAATTACTCACTTCCCAGGCGAATGTGCCCTATTCAAATCTTGCTAAGTGTCTTGAGCAGTTACCCCTGGTCAAATGGTAATGCTTCTGGGCCCAAAAGATCAAAGAAAATATTCTTATAGGCTACAATGTGCTCCTTTGCGGAGGCTGGACAGTTAGGAACCTGGGGAAAAGAGTTTATCAGCTGTGGCTGTTGCATGGATGGAGAGCTGAAGCCAAAGCCCATTTGAATGTTGTTGATAGAAAGTAATCCAGTTTCAAGGTTAGCATCAAGGTCAGGAACTTGTTTTCCTAATATTGATTTTCAGAGTTACTACTCAAAGAGCAAACATTCTTTCCAGGTTAAAGCAAGAATGTTTGCACCTGTGGTGCAAAAAAAAAATGCGCTCTAGAGCCCCTGGTTCCAGTCATGGAGAGTGCCAACTGTCTAATCAGAGCATCTCAGAGCTACTGTTTCAACTTCACTCTCTGATCAACCTCTCTGGATTTAAGGAAAAGGTTGGTGCTTCCTTAAGCACATGAAGGGAAGGTTCAGGTAGGGGGCCCTTCCACTCCTTTGGGGAAATCATAGTGTCAAATGCTATGGAGCTGTGGTTCCAGAACTGTGTCCCTCCAAGCTGCTCATTAGAGAAAGGCTACTAAGAAGGAGTAGAGTGGAGAGCTGGGAACGATTCCCACCACTGCAGTCAATGCTGACTCAATCTTTTTTTTTTTTTCTTTTTCTTTTTTCTTTTTTTGCTAGTCCTGTCTTAGACTCAGGGCCAGGGCACTGTTCTTGGGCTTTCTCAAGGCTAGAGCTCTACCACTTGAGCCACAGCACCACTTCTGGCTTTTCTATGTGTGTGGTACCAAGGAATTGAACCCAGGTCTTTGTGCATGCTAGGCAAACACTCTACCACTAGGCCTTTAATATATATATTATATATTATATATATAACTCCCTCCTATAATTATCTTTTGTGCAAATAGAGGCCCATATGGCAATGAGGCTTTGGGGCTGGGGCGGTTTTACTTAATTATTTGAGGTTCAGTGTCTCGTTTTGTTTCACTTTCAATTTTGGCTCGCCTATCATCCTAGCTATTTAGGAGGCTGAGCTCTGAACACTGAAGTTAGAAGCCAGGTGGAGTAGGAAAGTCGATGAGACTCATCTCCAAACAATGAGCAAAGAGCTAGACATGGAACCACGGTTCAGGTGCTGAAGTGCCAACCTTGAGTGAAAAAAGGCAAATAAGAGCATGAGGCCCTGAGTTCAAACTCCAACACTGATATGCAAAAAAAATGTTTTTCAAAATTACTAAAATTGTATGTTTACATCAGGAACATCATTGTGTGTGGGGGGGGTGTATTTAACAGTTAAAAGCTACAGAAGAGTTGATGCTAGGGGAAAGTAGCCTATGTCAGGGAGAATTCAAAGGAGATGGAAAATTCCTAATACAGGTCATTGTGAAACACAAAAGCTCATTGGGCCACTTACTGTAACTATGGGAGATTTGTTGTAGTTGTTGGTAAGGCTTTTCTGTGACCAGTAGGCACAACTTCTGTCTCTTACTAGGCAGGTGTTCTTACCACTGAGCCATGCCTCCAGCACTCTGTTTCTCACTACCTGCCATAAAGTTAACCTTCTGAACTTTCCCCTCAGACCATTAACCGCATGGGTTTCTATTGCACAGACTGTTAAATTGCCATTCTGCCTGTAGGTACGAAAGAATTTCCCGGTAGAGGATTAGATTTCACCTGAGACTCTTAAACCCCAAGAATGTGGCCACTGGTAATTTAGCCATTCATAAACAGGTTCCTCCACTTGTTACTTGTGAGTAGGATGCTATGTGTGGCTAGAAAGGCTGCCTTCTGTGGGGAAAAATTCCTATATTTTCTGAAATTTATTTTTAAAGTGGTTTTTCCACTTGAAATGTCATTCTTTATATTCTCCAAGGAAGAGATTGCTAAGTTACCATACAATTTGAAAAGACATACACAAATGTCACACATAGCCAAAGAATGGAAAGTTAAGTAATACAGGCTGAGAAAGTGGCTTAGTGGTAGATTTCTTGCCTACCATACATGAAGCCCTGGGCTCGATTCTTAATACCAAACAAACAGAAAATGGTAGAAGTGGTGCTATGGCTCAAGTGGTAAAGTGACAGTCTTGAGCAAAAGCTCAAGGAAAGTGCCCAGTTCCTGAGTTCAAGCCCCAGGATTGGCAATTGTTTTCTTTTTAAGTTAAACAATGTTGTTGTTTTTCCTTATATAACTACAGATGTAGCAGGCAGTTTTATTTAGTTGTGAGATCACGCTTGGAACTTCCTTCCAAACATAGCTATGGCTTAACTGCTGTATTTGAAAAGAGAACTAAGAAAATGGACACCGGGAATGAGACAGATGAATCTCCCTAGATATTCCTTCCTCGGTTTTCACGTGTATGAGAGGAAAAGTGAATGAGAGTCTAACTCTGTCAATAAGAGGACAGTCTTAGCCCTTTCTAGAAAGACAAGACCTTCCTTGGGAAAGGGCACCTTGACCTTAAGTGGCAATAGGGACTATCACAGAGAGAATACCAGTATCTACCAATAAATCTTTAGTGAACAAACAGCAAATCTTTCTTGGCCTATAGTCATAATAAGCTGTATCTCCCTCCCCCCTCAACACCTTCCAGGTTCTCTCTAGTTCTCTTCTCTAGTCTGTTTTTTAAAGTTGTGGGGTCTGGTGACTGAGGAGGTGTGAAGCTGGGAATGTAGTGGTTCTGAAATACAAAACTCTGGAGGCAACCCCAGAGGAAGAAGAGAAAGAACATTCCTTTCCAAATGACACCAAACAGATTTAACTAAATTTATTTGTTCAGAAAAGGTCAGTGAAGTCGGGCTTTTCCCATTAAAAACTGTATACAACAGATCAACACAAGGGATAAACACAATCCCATAGACCAAGACATTCACAGCATGCTAAAAATTTCCCCAAACTCTCTAGCACATCAGGCTGATATATTACAATAGAATAGCTGAGCTAACTTTGAGGATATCACAGTGCAGGGTTGAAGTTCATGCCAAACACACGTGTGTGTGTGTGTGTGTGTGTGTGTGTGTGTGTGTGTGTGTGTTGGTACTGGGGCTGGAACTCAGGTTCTTGAGCTCTTACTTGGCTTTTCTACTCAAGCCTGTCACTCTACCATTTGAGCCTTACTCCTGGCTTTTTACTGCTTATTTGGAGATGAGAATCTCTCTGCTTTGTCTACCTTGGCTATCTTAAATCCTCATATCTCAGCCTCCTGAGTTGCTAGGATTACAGATGTGAGCCACTGGCACCTGCCAGCTCAAATGTACTTTTTGTGTATGTGTGTGCCAGTCCTGAACTTGAACTTGGGTCCTGAACACTGTCCTTGGACACTTTTTGTTCAAGGCTAGCGCTCTGCCACTTAAGCCACAGCGCCACTTCCAGCTTTTTCTGTATGTGGTACCAAGGAATTGAACCCAGGGCTTCATGCATGCTAGGTGAACACTCTACCACTAGGCCAAACTCCCAGCCCCCAAATTTACTTTTTTTGTTGCCAGTCCTGGGCTTGAACTTAAAGCCTGAGCACTGTCCTTGGACTTTCTTAAGGCTAGAGCTCTACCAACTTTAGCCTTAGCTACACTTCCAGCTTTTTTTCTATGTATGTGGTACCAAGGAATCGAACCCAGGTCTTCATGCATGCAAGGCAAGCACTCTACCACTAGGCCAAACTCCCAACCTCCCCCTGCCCCCAAATGTACTTTTTAAGGTTGTAGAAAAAAAATGAAGATTGGCCTGGAAGAAAAGAGATAGTTCAACATCAATTACTCAGGGTGCCTCAGCATAGTAAAAGACGTCAACCAACTACTACTTACAGGGACTTCCATAATTATGAGAAAATTTAATTAAAGGGAAGAAAGCAACCTATTATTAACATGGCCAAAGAAAAACAGGGGCTCCAAGCTTTCACTTTCAGTGATTTCTTTAAAATCTACTTTGATCACCCAAACAGCTAAGAGCTCTCCTCTTTTACAATTCTGTAATATTTCTTTTTTAATTTTCTCCCTCCCCTACCCACTTATACTGGGCCTTATGCTTGCTAGACAAGCCCTATCATTTGAGCCACACCCCTAAGCCATCACTGTCTCTGGCAGTAGTGGGGTTTGTTTTTTCTTTTCAGATAGCATTTCACACTTTTGCCTAGGCCATTGTTCAGATGACTGTCTTTCCATCTCTGCTTCTGGTACAGCTGGGTCTAAAAATTGTACTTCTAAATGTTTCCAGGTGAGGCTGATATTGCAGCACAGGGGTTACACTGAGAACAAATGAGCTGGATGACACAACTGGAAAGCAGTAAGGCCTGACCTAAGTGGATTCTTCATTTTGGGCAATCATGGGGCTCGAACTCTGGGCCTAGGAGCTGTCCCTGAGCTCTTTACCTCAAAGCTAGCACTCTATCACTTGAGCCACAGCGTCACTTCTGGCTTTCTGGTGGTTAGTTGGAGAAGAGTCTCACAGACTTTAGTGCTCAGGCTGGTTTTGAATTGTGATCCTCCAATCTCAGCCTCTTGAGTGGCTAGGATTACAGGTGTGAACCACCTGATGTTTTTGAAGAAAGGAGGTGTTATAATTTCATTGGCTAACTTAACTGAAAGTCTGTAGCATTGTAGTTAACAAGGCTGGATTCTCAGTCTAAATCAACAATTACTTCCAAAGGTGACTTTGGGAGCAGACTCTTCTGAATAATCATCATTATAATCATCATCATCATCATCATTATCATCATCATCAACCAAGGCTTCTCTGAGGATCAGAGAAAAGACATAACTGATTTGCACAGACTACATAATATGTTAATATAACTGAAACTGTATCTTAAACTTTGAGATTGCTGTCTTACATTAAAAAATAGATTCTACTACTTTCAACTGACATTCAAGTTTTAATTAACTGACATCCTAGGAAATGTCAAAAAATTGATTTTTTTCAGCGGTAACCGTTACCATAACCTAGTCATAGGTTTCCTGAAAAACAAATGTACAGAAAATACTTTAGGCAAAATTCTCAAAGTATAAATCAGGTGTTCCCTTTTTATATCACAATGAGAGCAGAATTAAGGTAAAATTTATTCAGCACTTACTTCTTTTACAGGAACAGGCTAAGGGCTACATATGCATTATGTCACTTAATTCTCATAACCTTGCAAAGACCATATTATTAGTACTACTACTATTACTACTATTACTACACTATGCAGATGAGAGACAGGCTCAGAGAGGTGGAGAGGATGCCAAGGCTTCAGAGTGAGTACACAATGAAAGATGATTTGAACTACAATTGAAGATCAGGGCTTCTTAATCTTTACACAATTTCTGGAAAGCAGAAATAAAGACAATATTTACTCTATCTGCTTTGATGGCTATAGCCCACAATTTTCTAGGGACTCAATGCCTTTCGTTGCTCACATTTCTCTTTAGAAATACGGAAATATAGATGTCCTCAGCAACAGGCTTTTTCTTCTCCACTTTGGTATGGCCAACTATGAATGGCCTATCTGAAGGCCAGCCACTATAAGTGGCTATTTCAGATTCAAATAGTCAATAACAGTCTTCCTTCTGCTCCTGCAGCTATGGCAGGATTCCTTGCCTGGGCCAGCCAATCAAAGTGGTGATGAAGGAGATCACACACAAGCAAATTTTAGTGATCCTTGGATGCTGAAATCCCTTATGGTTGCACATGGTGTGGTCATATGAGGCCTCAGAGTTCCATCACTTTAGCCAGGCAGAAACGTCTGTTAGCAGTAGATTGTCGGAGGACATGACACAGAAAATGAGCGATAAGTACAGGCTAGAGCTTCTTCCATTAATTATCACTGCTTTCCACTGCTGCTGACTGAGGTGAATGAGGAGAAGTAGCAACATCTTTTACCCTCATGAACTAAAAAAATTTAGTATGGCTCCCTAGGAAGACAAATTTTATACTTCCCAGAGGTATGAACTAAAGACTAATTAGTCAAATCACTAAAAGAAATATTTACATAATAGAAGGATTCTTCTTTATATATTAAATTCTCTCTGAGTAATGAAAATAGGAGCCCAGTGATGTTTTGAAAAATGCAACTCAATGGTAGGAAACAGCATGGGTTCTTTACTATGAAGATGTGGCATTCATCCATCAATGTGTATCTGATGTCTATTTTGTGCAGTCATTTGTAGGCCGGGTGAAACCTCATGTAGTTACAAGAGCAGGCCACACATGCTGTGCCAAGGAATGTCACCTGAAGTTCCCGAGTGGCTAACTGTGAAGGCCAGCCAGAGCCATTTCCAACCACAGGTATTTACCTTTTCTACCACTGGCTGCAACCGCATGGACAAATGCTTGATATAATTACAAATTTTTAATCCTAGCTTCTTCCATTTCTCACTTCAACTTACCTGAGGAGACTATTCTTATCATACTGAGACTCGGTGGCATTTCAACTGTAACTGTTCTAGGTCCCAACGTGGTATCAGGTGTTGTACACATAGAATATTATTTAATAACTTGCAATAATCCCAAAAAACAGGTACTATCACATGTGTTTCACCAGACAAGAAAACAGGCACAGAGAGACTGACATTTGCCACCAAGAGTTGATCATATGGTTCAAACTCAAGTCTTACAGAGACTAATGCTTCAACTCCTCCACTCCATACTAGCTCATCTTTTCATAAAGTCTGTTTTACAAGACTTCCTTTATTTGTTTATTTGAAAAAGGGAAGGTAAGGGGAAAACAAGATGAGTAGGAAGGGGTGGAGGGAAGGAAAGTGAGAGAAAAACATGGGAGAGGCAACAATGTTTAAGAAGTAATGTACCCACAACCTGATGAATGTAACTGTAACCCTGCTATACATCAAAACAAAAACAAAAAACAAATCTTCAATTAATTAATTTTAAAAAAGACTTCCTTTATATGAAGGAAAATGAAAATAGAACTATCAATTAGAATTCAAAATTAGCATGAGGTTTTAGCACAAAGTTAAAACCCTAGAAAGACCCTGCCTACAGAAGTATTTCAAAGTAACACATTCCTAGATCTACAAAAATGTTCTGGGGGGGAAGAGAGTAGGGTGGGGGAGCTCCTACATGTATCTAAGGCAGGCTAGTATTTGGCTTTCTATCAAAATAACACTAACATGTAATCTATGCAGCATTTAAAGAGGAAGTAGAACACTGCTAGTGCGCAGAAAGACTTTTCTAGGGTCAAGGCCTTGCTGATATGTCCTTTTGGACTTGAGGTTGAACCAGCTTGCCTCTCCAAGTACCACCAGCCCAGACAATGCAGTCTTTGTTTGATGTCTTGGTTGCAATCAGCCAACTACTAATGGGGTAAAAAAAACAGTAGATACCCCTGTACCCATTCAGTTATGGCCTTTATTTTAAGGTCTTTGGTCTCCACTAACTATCACATATCTCGTTCACTTTCCCAGCTGGCATGGAGAGATAACAGCTTGTCACCTGAGATAGGGGCCTATTAAAATTACATAGCGCAGGTAATGGAGAACTCAGTGCAGGTCAGCACAGCAGGTAATTTGCTTTAACTTTCAAGGCAGTCTCCCTATCTCCATGCTTTTCCTCCCTTCTGAACACACCGGAGTCTCTTTACAGAGTGATCTCTTGGGATCTGTTGAGCAGAAGTGGTTATTGAATACTCTTCTCCTAAACTCAGCCATCAGGTCACGGTAGCTTTGGCTCACTATGTGAGGGTAGACGCTTATAACACTCTATAACAATCAGTTCTCTGGTGGTTGATAGCCCTTGCAGGGGCATGAACTCAGATGTCTCTGCGTTTCTTACAACAATTAAAGAAACTCAGGAAGTACCAGAATCTGCAGGTGGCCAGTGCTGAAAAGGAACAGACAATTGAGGTCTCCCTGTATAACTTGCACAGATGCAGGACTGTGGCTATTTTCAAATCCTTTACCATAACTGATGGTTTTTCCTGGGGCAGCTCTTAAGCATGATTTAGTGACTGGTGTAAATGATCAAGTTGTAAATCAAGGATGTTGCTGATTGTAGGTCAAAAACTCCTGCAGGTTGAGACTGTTGAGAAAATGGGCTTCAGTGCTGAACTACCCTGAGAAGCAATTTCACATTGGCCCAACCATGCTGTCTGCTCTGTTTCTGTGATACTTAGCAAAGTTATTATGTTTGGAGTCTTGGTTTTCCTGTCTATGAAATGAAACCATACTATCTGCTTTACTTAGTTACTTGACAGTTGACAGAGTGCACATAAAGTGTTAAGTAGTAGGTATTCATATCAAACTTCCTGATAGTAAACCAAACATTTCTCCAGATCCCAAAGGTAAATGCTGTAGAAACACTTGGTCAGTTCACAAAGGGAAAAAGGATGCAATGAGAAAAGGGACACCACTGCCAGAAGGGAACAGTCTTCTACTCAAGTAACTCTGTCTTGCATTTTTCTCAGTAACTAAGAAATCAAGTACGCACTCCTCAATGAGTAGATCAACGAGCAAATGAACAGATGAACGGCAGTCACAGGCACCAATGGCACAGCTAAGGGTTTTCGTAAGCCCAAGTCAACTTCTGCACAATCCTAGACTGTAGCCTGGTGTAGCCACAAGATCTGGACACCTTTCCCAGCACTTCAGAAATGATGGTTTCCAAAAGGAGAAAAAAAGCTGGAGCTAGAAGTATGATGACTCAAATGGTACAGTACCTGCCTTGCAAACTTAAAGCCCTGAATTCAACCCCATTTTTGCAAAACTAAACAAATGGAAATGAACAAAATCCCCACAAAGAAACAAAAATAAATAAATGAAAGCCCACACAGAACCAAAGCAAAAAATATGCATATATACATATATTTACATTTAGAAAAAAAAATGTCAGACTTGTGAAATAGTCTCCATCCAAAACATCCTTCTAAACACATTCATAGCTGACTTTCCAGCCACATGAAGTAATTACTATGGTAGGAAAGGCAGTTTAAAAGAGTACAGTTTTTTGGCCAATCAAGTTCAAACTCTAATCTCCTAAATTATATATTAGCTCCACAACCCTGAGAAAGCTTCTGAGATTATTTAAATGACAGCTGCCTTACTGGTAAAATGAAATCATAACATTTTTATTTCACTGAGCTGCTTAAGAATAAAGCAAGAGTAACGGCGTCAGGCACAGTGCCCGGCATTTAGCAGACTCCAGAGCTATCAGCTTGGTTCTTTCCTTCCTTTATCTCATCTTTCTTCCCCGAGTCCAAGTTATTCTAAAATTCTCCCAAATAGGTAAGATCATGTGATTGTGTTTTGTATGCTCTTATACTTCCTTTCCAGAGATTTTTCAAAACATGAGTCACAGGATTTCTAAGCTTCCTCCTCCTTTTCTTTCCCTGGCATATCAGGTCTAAAATATTAAATCCTATTATGCAATAGAAAGGAAGGAAACTGGGGGCTAGAACATTAAAAATGATCATAATTAGGAAAGGAATAGACTGTCTTTCATCTAAATTTTTGTAGTTTTCTGTCTTGGCTGTTCTGTCTAAAAGTGATTAAAGGGGCAGAATCAAGCAGAGTGACAGTGACTCACACCTGTAATTCCAGCTACTCGGGAGGCTGAGATCTGAAGATTGCAATTCAAATCCAGCACAGGTGGGAAAATCCATGAGATTCCAATTAACCAGCAAAGGAACAGAAATGGAGGTGGGGTAGAAATCATAGAGGGTCAGTCTTGAGTGCTGTCCCAGTTAAGAGACAGAACCCAAGCCTTAAGTTCAAGCCCCAGCACTGGCACACACCAAATAAATAAATAAATAAATAAATAAATAAATAAATAAATAACATGGAGCAACAACAAAAAGTCAAAAGTACATGTGTGGAATGGTAGTCTTGGGCCAAAAAAAGCTAAGGGAAATTACCTAGGCCGAGTTTAAGCTATGATGCACACACAGACACACAGACACACACACACACACACACACACACACACACAGATGTAGTATCAAAGAGGAACTAGTCCTTGGCTTTCATAGGGACATCTGTTGGGTTTCTAACAAAGCAAGCTGGGCAGGTCAGAGAGAGTGGAAAAGGTTATGGTTTACAAGGGAGCCACATCTGTTTGGTATTCTTCCATCTGAGAAAGCTCAACTTCTAGAATAGCAGTCACCTAGTTAAACTTGAATCTAGCAACAGATGAAAGGCTTTCCTTTCTTCAGGGCTCCTATGGTACAGATCAACAGCTGTTTATATCCTCGAATACCTAACTGCGGGGGAAGCCTTCATATCTGTCACTGGTTCTATTTCCTCAGATGAGGGTGGGGAGGACGTAGCTTTGGGGAACACAGAAATATGCCCAGGATTCCAAGCTATAATACTAAGCAGAGCTCTCCATTTCTCATCCTCCCAGGATCTGCTGGTTGACTAGAATTCTTTTATTTAGTCCTGACAGATATCTTGATCCTTCCTATGATAATGACTCATGACAGCACAAAGATCAAAAGGAAGGAAAAGTGGGCTAGAATCAGCAGGGGGAGGTGGAGAAAATAAAATGCAGAGAGAAAAATAAGTCCTAAAAATAAGTCTTCCAAAAGTCAGCATCAGTAAAATCTAAGAAAAGACTACAGAGGTGAGCAGATGAAGAATTTCCTATAGGGATGGTAGATGAGGGTGATTTTTCTTGACTCCTAACATTTCACTTTGAGAAAAAGTTAGATGGCATGAAGGCTGTGCAAAAAGATGCAAAGAAGAGCCCATGCATCTATCCAAAAACTGATAAAACATCCAGACTGGACTCAATACTGGCATATTCAAGTGACACTGTACCTTTAAGAAGGATGAAAGCTTTCACAGAAAATTCATTATAGAAGTGGGTGATTACAGATTGAGAGAACATGGATAAAACCATGGTGAAGGCCTGGAGTTTGGCCTAATAGTAAGAGTGCTTGCCTAGCATGCACGAAGACCTGGGTTCGATTCCTCGGTACCACATATATAGAAAAAGACTGGAAATGGTACTGTGGCTCCAGTGGTAGAGGGCTAGCCTTGAGAAAGCCCAAGGACAGTGATCAGGCCCTGAGTTCAAGGCCCAGGACTGGCAAAAAAAAACCAAAAGAAAACCATGGTGAGAAGCTAATTGTGTGGAAATGAAATTTATTCTGGGGGTTTACAGCAAACAGAAGCATGAGTGACAGGTATTTATTAAAACTAAAGACTCATAATGAGCTCAAGCAACTCTGTCATAAAAGAAACTCAATTAAATAATGAGTAAAGAATCTGAACTGCATTTTTTTTCTTTTTCCCTTTCCTGAACTGCATTTCTTAGAAGATATGCAAGTAATCAACAGGTATAAGAACAGATGAGGAGCTGTGCATGGTGGCTTAGGTGTAAGGATCTCGGTTCAAAGCCAGCTCCGGCACTAAAGACATTGAGACTCTTATCTCCAACTAATCACTAGAAAACGGGAAGTGGGGCTGTGGCTCAAGGGCTAGGGTGGTAGCCTTGAGCTGAAGAGCTCAGGCCCAGAGTTCAGGCCTCATGATCCACCAAAAAAGAAAAGAACAGAACAATAGAAAGAACAGATAAGGAAAATGAAGTACTTACAGTCAACATGGCCTAGACACAAAGTAGTACATACTGAATGAATAACCAGATAAAGTATGACCTAGAAATATAATAAAATGCTGCTGAGCCTTCAAAAATAAGGGCATGCAACAGTCATTTGCAACAGTATGCCTGAGGCTGGGGTACATTGTGCTAAGTGAAATAAGCCATGCATAGAACAAAAATCCTATATGATCTTGTGTGAGATCTAAAAAAAAAAAAAATAGGAATTACTAGGAGCTGGTGAGATATTGGCCAAAGAGTTCCAAATTTCAGCTAGACAACTAGATAAGAGATAAAATCTAGAGATGACACAACATAGTGAGTATAGTGTCAGATCTTAGATAAGATTTAAGATTCTAATTCAACTGTTAAATGGATTTTCATTTTGAACAAAAGGATAAGTAATTCTCTCTCTGTCTCTGTCTCTGTTTGTCTCTCTCTGTCTGTCTCTCTCTTTCTGTCTCTCTCTTTCTCTCTCTCTCTCTCTCTCTCTCACACACACACACACACACACACACACACACACACACACACCACATATACACAATTCTGTACAGCATAACACTTTCAAAAAGCTATTGCTATTTTATTTTTTAAAAAAAGAGGGGCTGGGAGTTTAGCTTAGTGGTATAAGAGTGCTTGCCTAGCATGCATGAAGACCTGGGTTCGATTCCTCAGTACCATATACATAGAAAAAAAGCCAGGAGTAGTACTGTGGTTCAAGTGATAGAGTTCTAGCCTTGAGGAAAAAGCCCAAGGACAATGCTCAGGACCTGAGTTCAAGTCCCAGGACTGGAGAGAGAGTGGGGGGGCGGGGGGGGGGGAGGAGAAGGTACCGGGGTCAAATTAGGAAACACCACATTGTAAACTATTCTCTTCTTAGAAATTCATAAAATGCACATTGGCATATAAAGTGCTGTGGTAAAGAACTTTACTTAGCATTTTCCAAACTTATTTTTCCAGGAAAGGAGGAGAATCTTATGAAAGATCTCTCAGAAGTCTAGTGTCCTATAAAGTACAGATTGGACACAAGAGAAAAGAAATTTCAGCTTGTTCCCTGACGAGGTTAAATAAGTAAGGAAATGTCTAGAAAAAGAAACCCATTTTCTCTGGAAGACAATGAGGCACCCTTATCTAGTTTCCTCTGAGCAAAGTCTAAAGGTATCTATAACGCTGTTTTCCAAGCAGAAGGCTAAAAAGTGCCTTACTCCTAAATAACACAGAGATTGCAGAGCTGAGTTCTCTGGTCAGTCAACTCTATGTGAAACCACAGCTGCCTGAGAGCAGGAGCCGAGTTCAAAGTATCCGGGGGCAGGCACAGAGGAAAGACACAAAGAGAAGGTCTTCTTGCTTATGTTTATTTATCTTTATTGCTATCATATGTTCTGTGCAGGGCATTGGCAGCTGCTTGTGTTACTTGTAAGGCTTCTGGGGAAAAAAGGAAAAAGAATCCTTCCAGCACCAAAATAGTTTTTGACAGCTAACGAAAGTGAAAAAAAAAAAAAAAGACAAGGACCAAAGGAATTCCCACTTTTCTGGAGGCACTGAATATGTGCCCAAGAGAGTTTCTGAGACCAGCTAACTTCCTTTGGGAGCCTTACCTCATATATCTACTTCCTGTTAACAAGGATGGTAGAGGGAAGGAGCAGAGGAAACAAGACATGCCAAGATAACACAAAGATTCTGACAAATTTTGTATGCGAAATATTTCAAGATGTACTACACTGCACAAATCAAATTATATTAATTTTTTCTGTTATAAACAATTATTTCCATATGTCCCTCCTCAGCTTTCCATACGTCACCTAGGGACACACCCTCTCTTCATCTGAAGGTGATTCCAACAGTATTTCATATACTGCCAGCTATCCATCCTAGAGCTTTTAAAGAATGCTTTCTATAGTACAGTATTCACTCAGTCATTCCACAAATATTTCTGAGTATCCACACAGACTCCAGGACACTGTGCTGGCACTGTGATAGGGCACTGGAGATTCAATAGTGGAAGCAGGGGATTGCTCATTCTTATTGGGCTTTGGGCATAAAGCAATGAGTTCTAAACTCATCTTGTTAGTGCAGATTGCCAATAGTTGGCAACATAAAGAAATGTCAGAGGTAGAAAAAGTCGGGTCCTTCCTCTTGTGGTTTGTGGCCTGCAGCACAAAGCAACCCAAAGCATTTGCATTCCACATGTTCCAGTAGGTTCAGCAGCTCCGTAAGAGTAAAAGTTAACCATGAAGCCTGGAATTAATAATAAGAAAGCTGGGCGGGGGTGGGGGGAGCCTGACAGGCAGGCAGAGACAGAAAGAGACAGGGACAGAGAGGAAAATGCCAGGATTTCTTTTTCATTACCCCAGAATTTGAACCCTCATTTGTTTTTTTCCCTGTACTAATCCATGGATTATGATAGGCAGACACACAGACAGACACACAGATAGACAGATTCGATGATCTATCTCCAGGATAACTAACTGTGAGGATTTGTACCCAAGTCCTAAGAAAGCCAACAAGAGCAAATCTATATCCCAAGCATAAGTACATGCACCAGTAGGGTCTGTTACAGCACTTATACATAGTCTACAAGTGACCTTTTTTCCCCATTTCAATGGGATTCTTAACTATAAAGAAAAATAGCAGATACGTGACTGGCAGAATTTTGGGAAATATCAACATAGGTGTTATCCAGCATTTAAAGAGATTCTAGCCATTCGGGATCACCTTCTGCAGACTATCTGAGCTTGGTTGAGGGTGATAAAAGGGATAGGTATGACTGAAAACAAAACTTACCCACACAAGTGGGGAAAATGTCCTCATTATTGATCTGGACCTCAATCCAATCCATAAGAAGATTCATGTACTGGGGAGCAGGCAGTGCAGTTGGTTTCTTATACTTGAGGTCATCCTGCCACCGATACTCATATTTGGGACCCCCGGACATCACAGGGCAGGTCTGCTCCGTGCAGAACTCACAGATGGTGCCATAGATGAGGTTGATCCGATTGAAGAAGTCCACCACGTGCACTGCCACCCAGTCATTCTGGTCCTCCCCGCTTGGCAGCTGCACAGCCGCTTTCAAGTCCACCCCTGAGTTGAGGGATGCCTGAGCCCTTTTGTGCAGCTCAAACCTCTGTGTGCCAGGTTCAAATTTTCTCTTGGGCCGGAAGGTCTTGTCCTTGTTGAACACCTGCTTCAGGGCTATGGACATGGTCTCCTCCTTTTCTTCCTTCCTTTTACAGGAAGTAAAAAGGCACTGGGAACTTTTCAATGAGAGATTACAGCTCAATAGAGTTTTCCACTGCCAACCCGCGGGCCCCAGTCTTTCAGCCTGCAGCTTTTAATGTCTTTTAAGCTGCCCCTTCTGTCTTCTTCCTGAAAGCTCTCCAAGGGAATCTCATGTTCCTCCTAAAGGCAGAAGAGAAAAGGGAGCTGGTGAATGCTTAGTTTGTATTTAAGAAATGACAGCACCTACTATCTGGCGAATATAACTGTAACCCTTCTATTCATTATAATAAAGAAAAAAAAAGAAATGACAAAGGCTTAGGCTAGATTTCCACCTTGCAGTCCTGGCAGTGCCACTGTCTTCCAGGTGAATGTATATGGAGTTTAAACCATTGTTGTGCAACCCTGCACTGGGTTGTGTGAGCCGTGCAAATGCCTAAAGAAGAAAAGGCATCACACTTGCTTTCTTTATAGCCACTATCAAACCTATGCTGGCACCTCTCTGTGTGCTCCTAAGCTCCATGGGTCTTGGCAAAGTGCGAATGATGAATGTTGACCAATGATCCAGTCCTATCCCACACGTGATTAGTGCTTCCCCTGAGTGGGAGTGGGTGAGTGTAGCACAAGGCCAGTGCTCTAGGAGTCCAAAGCCTAAAGGAAGCAGGGGTAGCTGACACAGCAGGGTGACTTAATGAGAATCAGAAACAGCTTTTGCTGCACATGATCCAAGAAATAATCCTGTATGGACCCTTCCCCTATGGACCTTGTGCAGTCAAGTTGAGAAAGCTGGTTCATAGTACTGAGGGGGGAAGGGAGAGGAGGAAAGAGGAAGGGGAAGGGAGGAGAAGATAGGGGAGAGGGAAGGGAGAGAGAGGAGAAGGAAGGAAAGAGAGAGGAGAAAGGAGGGAAAGGAAGGAACTGGGAGGGAGAGGAGGAAAGGGGAAGGAAGGGAAAGTGGGAGTGTGGGCGATGACAGCTGATATCCAGTGAAAAATGGTGAGAGCGTGGAAATGGGATGGAAACTAAGAGAAAAAGAGACGACAAAAACAAAAGGTCTCTTTCTGAAATTGTTGTTGAAGCCAAACTGTGCTAGCTATCTTTGGGATCCATTTGTGTCGTCCCCTGCCCCGCATTATTCAAGTAACACTGATTATTTTTTACTTAAGATAACTTGAATGAGTGAACTCTGGTTCCTTTCCTAAAGATCTCCAACTGTGATAGAATTTGTTACCACTCTAATAAGCCACCTGTGATGTCCTTAATATCATTCCCTAAGTAACATTCTGAGACTGTTGTTCTGCACATTCCTTGGATAATATGGTACCCACTGGCCACATGTTTACTGAGTACTTGAGTGTGGTCAGTCCGATTAAAGAACTGGATTTACATTTTAGTTCATTTTAGTTCATTTGGGCTTAAATAACCACACATTCCTAGTGGCTACCACTGGACAATGCTACCTCGAAAGTTTGAATACTCTCTAATATCTTATTTGAACTTCACAGAAGTGTGGTGGAATGTGTAGAATTACGATAGTAGACTTATAGCCAGCATGACTTCCTCTAGATCTCTAAGAATATAATTATTGGCCTCATAAGATCTGATAGCTAGCAGGGGGCTGAGTTGTTGAAATCTAGCCAATGCTCTCACGCTATGATCTTATGTTCTAAAAAGTAATGCTTCTCAAATTACCTTTCCTGATGGTTCATAAGTTCACTCCCCACCCCCTCCATCTATCTGGAGGCCTAAGGTTTGAATTCAGAACCTTGTTCTTGCTAAGCAGGCACTTTACCATTTTTTAGCCGCACCCCCAATATTTTTGGCTTTAGTCCTTTTTTTCAGATAATGTGTCATGGTTTTTGGCAGGGCTGCATGAAACATGACTCCTCCATCTCCACTTCCCAAGTAGCTAGAATTACAGATATCCCATGAATATCCTTTTACCCAGAGCTCCATCTTTCTTGTCTTTAAACACCCAACTTCCAAATCGTTTTGGTGGTAATTCCAATGTTCTATAGAGAATGACTGTGTCCTGTAACCTCAATGCAGGAGATAACTGACCACTGAGGTCAAACTCTAATCAAGTGAGCCAACAGCTAAGGCCAAATTCAAAACAATCATTGGAGCTGTGGATCAAAGTGGTAGAGTGCTAGTCTTGAGCAAAAAGCTCTGGGACAGTGTCTAGGCCCTAAGTTCAAAGCCCCATGGCAGACCAAAAGAAAAAAAAATTACTTGGATCATTTTCCCTCTCACTTAGGACTTCTACCATTCTACAGTTCTATACTTGAACATAACCTGATAGTGTATTCAGCCTTAAATTCTTAAAGAAAAAGAAAAAAGAAAGAAATCCCGAGACATTTTGTTTTCTTTCTACGGCTTCTGTTCTACGGCTCAGAACTGCTGGTCTTGTGGTTGAGTGCCTCTTCCCATCTCCCTATAATTCTGCCATCTCACAACCTCTTAAACTCTATCCTTTGTCTAATAGGCTTTCACTGAAATGCTGTCTTGGGGAGGTGGTTCTTTCTTTTCTCTCTCACATGGCATTGGTTTTGTGAGCACGTGGGAGCACCCCATATCCCCAGAAAGAAGTCTTTGTGAAAAAGCACTCTCTGACCCTCTGTGGCAGTCACACTCCAGGGCACTTTGGAACACCACCTGCAAGGATGTCAACACCCAAGCCCAGCAAGACTTAAAGGAACATTAGGGAGACAATCAATGGTTCCAAAGAATACCTTCCCCAAACTATAGTCTTGGAAAAAGGCTTAAGAAAATTGAAGGTCTTAAAAGGGCATTTCCAAAATAAAAATTCAAGCTAGAGGTTGAGGAGATGGAGAAGTAATGACAAGGACATTTTTTCTTTTTAACAGACCATAGTCCCTCTTAACAGCTCATAGTGAAGCAGTTAGATCTTATCCGCTACCTACCATGTTTTGGGCAAGAAGCCATGCTCTTGGGAAGAAGACATGCTCTTCTGTTACCCCACTAACAAGGGCATCATCAGTACCCACACTCAGAGCAGTCTTCTTTCATCACTTGCATGACCTTCGGTACTATTAATTCTGCGGTTTCACTATGGCTTGCAGTGTCCCGTGCATGGATGCCAAACCTGTGCCAGGTTCTCGTGGCTATCATCAATCAGTCTGTCTCACTTGAGATGAGTCAATTCCTCTCCAAGGGTGAATAAGATAGAATATGCAAAGCAAACCCTCCATCTTGCAGTAATGGATGCAAATTTTTCAATACATGTTAAAGCTTGACTTGAACCTGGTCTCTTGAACTAGATAGGCATTTATTATTAACCAGCCTGAAGATTACCTTCTCATATACCCCTGTATAACAATCTTCCCCAAGGGAAAGATCATCATTTTCAACCAAGTCTGGAGTCTGCTCTTCTTGGCCATCATTTATTAAGGTTTTCTGTGCTCCAGATCCAGTTATGGTCATGTTATATACAAAGACACTGAGGATCAGTGGGATGAAATAATTAGTCAGAGATCACATGTAAGCTATTGACCTGGCAAAAGTCTGCATTTCTCACAAACTTCAGGTGATGCTGATTGTACTGGTACATGGACAACATGATAAGTATCGAGAATAAATCTAAAAGAGTATGTTAGACATGCAGATTCTCAAAGCGAGAAGCTTTGGGTTGGAAAGATACCTTCCTGGCTGAGTAAAGGAATGAGTAAGTACACTTGCACTTGTTATTTTGTCAACAGATTGCTTCATAAACAGAGTTGTCAGTTGAGTATGCCTGTCTATGGGGAAAAGAATGAGGACAAACTCATTGACAGGTGGGGACACTGCCCAAGTCTTTTGCTCCAGACAGCACAACACCAAGGAGACCCCAAAGAGCAGTTGCTGTCATCCACGACAGATATATGCATGGAAATCTCTTGGACTGAATAAAATGACACAGTGGTTACTCTCTCTCCTTGTCCAGCATCCAGAAAGAAAACAAGTTAGAAGTTTTGCTCCTCCTACTAGAAACTCTATGCACATTTAATGTGATGAATTGTAAATATTTGAAACCAATTGCTTGTTCAATCAAAAAACCATTTCACAAAGGCCTTTTTTTTTTTTTAGCAGATACAAGCTTAGGCACTAAGGACACAGTGTTAATTAAAATTTGGCTCCTAGCTATGAAAAGTTTCCAACTGGATGTCCAGTTTTGTGGTTGGTTTGAACTTTTTTTTTTAATGCAACAGTTCAGCACACCAATTTGGATCCTGATGTGATGCCTTCAGCATGTCATTTGGCTTAGGAATGAAAAGGACAATCAAAAAAAGAAAAACGGAACTCCAAAAAAACAGAAGAAAATTGACAGGCTCCGTGTGCTTTCCATATTTTCTGCTTCATAGATTGATTTTTTTAGCAACAACATAAATGCACTATAAAATACGCAGACAGAATGCAGCTGGGCCACAAAAGAATGTTGATGGGGTAACTAAGCAACACTGGCAAAGCGAATTCTTATTTTTCTCTTCCTATTGATGTCTTCTGCCTCATTAGCTGCAGAAGCTGAGTCCTTGCCAGGGAAAAGAAAGAAACAACTCTCCCACTTACTCTGGAAAAATCCATTTTCTCTAGTCATGATTACCTTGAAGAGGTTTTGGAGGGGCAGGAGAATGAGAGGAATGGAAAGAGAGACCGAAGTTGGTAACAGGGGGTAGAAGTTTAAGACCTCATCTGTTGCCAGGACTTTCTCCTATAAGGAATTCCTCCATCACAGGAAGGCCATAAGAGAAATGCCCTGGAAACTCCCATATGAAAGGATATGATGGCATCTTTATTACCAGAGCTCACCGGGGCTGGAAGAATGACAGGCATATAGCCATCCCCATTTCTCTTTCAAATGAACAACTCCTTTCCTCTGTGCCAACTTCTGATTTCTCAGACCTGGAAAGCACAAGTCTGGTGTGTGTGTGTGTGTGTGTGTGTGTGTGTGTGTGTTTATGTGTGTACAAGCATGCAAGCATTCCAGTCATAGGGCTTGAACCTAGGGCCTGGATGCTGTCCCTGAGCTTTTTTGTATTCAAGGCGAGTGTCTACATTTAAATCAAAACTCCACTTCTAGCTTTTCTGGGTGGTTAACTAGAGATAAGTGTCTCATGGACTTTCCTATCTAGGCTGGCTTTAAACCTCGATTCTCAGGTCTCAGTCTCCAGAGTACCTAGGATTACAGTGGTGTTCCGCCGACACCAGGCAAGTCTGATTTTTTGACCTCCCATTATATTTCTCTCTTTCTGGTTGGAATGTTCCTTTTACACCCAAATACTGAATCAAAGTAGATTAGGTTTCTATGTTAGAAGTGTGTGTGTGTGTGTGTGTGTAAACTGCACACCATCAGACCTTCCCAGTTTCCTCTACAGAACATACCTAAAGCTATCAATCAGCCCTTGTACATGGTTTCACTTGGCTACAGCCTCCAAGTTAAAGAGATATTCTACCTAGAAGAAGAAGTGCTATTTTTTTTCCCCTCCAACTAACATACTTCGTCATCTTGGAGCTGTCACATCAGTAGTTAAGTTAGTTGGGAAAAACCCTGCTGACTCCTTTGACTCTTTGAAGACATGCAGGATTTCAGTGTTTCCAAATGCCCACGGTTATTTCTGCACATAGATGAGTTCAGCAGGGATAAGTGTGGCCCCATATAAGTTCGTTGTGTGACCTTCACGCACCAAGAGCATCATGGAGCTCTCTGATGGCCATTTTCATTGCCTGTTCAGTCTTTCACCTGCTTAGTTATGCAGCCATCTATAGACTTTCTGGAAATCAAGGTGTGAGTCAAGATTCCTAAAAAGAAAACATTCTAAGCAACACTGTGTGCTATAGAAACAACAGCAGCAGTGGGGTCAGTGCAAGGCGGTTGTTTTTGTCTGTGTGTTCTGTTTTGGCAAAGACTCATAATGATTCACCACAATTCTCAGGCTCAAAAAAAAGTTATCATTCAGAAAAGGCCACGCAGTGGGGAGAAAGAAGAGAAAGCATGGAGGTGGGGGAGATTTATTTGCTGTTGTTTAGTACACCACAAGCTCCCAAGCCAAAGAAGAAAGACATGTTTTCTTAAAGTGAATTATGCCACTCTTAAGTAAAGGAATACTAGTGTGTGATAGCATGGGATTCTAGCAGTGAGGAAGTTTGGCTCCACCTTGCAAAGGGTTGATCCCACCTTATCCTACTTTTAAAAATGCATACCGAAGGTAAAATTATTATAAAAGCTCAATTGGCCATTAACTCTTTGTAAAAAATGTTGTATCGATCTGATTGATTTTTTTCTGAGTCAGTATAAACTTTGCTGTATCATTTCCAGTTCTTTTACATGTCTAGAAAATACTCACCGTTACGGTTTAAAGAAAAAGGCACATTTTTCTGACATAATAAATTCTTATGTCAGGTGAGGTGGGAGGAGGGCAGAATGGACAGGGAGATATAGTTAAAGCTAATGTCACTGTTGACATACACATTCAAGGCAAGTCAAAAATGCATGTATTATTACATTTTGAATTATAGGAGTAGAGCAGCTGGCGTGATATCATGCAGGGTAAGATGAAAGACATTGTCAATTATCATTTCTGTCTTTTGCTTTGACACAGGGTATACCAAGTATTTCTTGGAAACGTCTGACTTTTAAAGGAAAACCATTCAAATTTAAGGAAGTTGGTCTCAATAATTGTCAACAGCCTTAGCCATTCTAGATGTGACTTAGATTAGGAGTCTGGAAGTTTTTTACCCCTGGCTCTGGGAGAACTGATGTTTGACATCTGGAACCACTACAAGAGATCTTTGAAGGGGGAACAGAGAAGCCAAAAGCAGCTGGAAAACTGGGAATTGGAAAGTTCAGTTCTAATTTCAAAAGAGCACAATTTTAAGCTTGAGGGACAGATGATGTTTAAAACTGACACTAATCACAGACAAAATTTAAAGGCAGTCATTCCAGTGGCTAAGAGCACAGCTTCTTTAGGATTGCTTCAAGCATTCAAGAGGGTACCTGCAGAACATTCAGTGCACAGTAGGTACTGCCAAAATGGTTGTTTCTTCCAGTATATTCATCACTGAAATACAGTAACAGTTAGGATCCAGAAAGCATTGCATGTAAAAGATTGTCATTATTTTGTCTTTATTATTTGAATCACAGCATGATGCAAGTTTTTGTTTGTTTGTTTTTGCCACTCCTGGGCTTGAGCTCAGGGCCTGAGCACTGTTCTTGGACTTTCTCAAGGCTAGAGCTCTACCACTTGAGCCTCAGCACCACTTCTGGCTTTTTTCTATGTATGTGGTACCAAGGAATCGAACTTGGGTCTTCGTGCATGTTAGGCAAGCACTCTACCACTAGGCTAAACTTCCAGCTCTCAGGTTTGTTTGTTTGTTTTTTAAATAGGAAGTCAGATTCATGAAAAAGTAAGCAGACATCCAGAATCTGTCTTAGGATGCATACCATCCTATCCAACTTATTCAACAACTAATGACTGATACTTATTGAGGACTTTGTTTTTAAATCTGATAGCATAGATATTGTTATCTCCACTTTACATTTAAGGCAGATTAAATTTCTGTTTCAGGTCATAAGATTTGTAAGGAGCCACGCTACTTCCAACGTTCTTATACTTCCTCTTTAGACAGCTGAGTGGTTCAAGACTATTAGGGCGTTCTTGAGGGAAGGAAAGGGAAGGAACGTAGACACAAGCCTACATACACTGTCATGTAACACTCAGCAGATAATGTTCTTGAACTCTTGTGTTCTTGGATCTTATAAACTGAATACAAATCTTGGCAATTCATTTAATTTGAAGAAAACTAGACAAAACAATCTTTATGAGCCTTAGATTAGTCTTCTTCAAAGATGACAGTCAGTCTTATCTCTTAAGATTATTCCAAAAGTTATATGTTGCCTGTAAAAGTATTTTGTACATGGGGCGGGGGGAGAATATGGTTCATATGGTGACTGGTACACAGAGAACTACAACTTTAGAAGTAACATCCAGAAATGGTTTGTGTAATGGAAGATGAGTCAGTGCATGGATATTGTGTGTTTATGAGTAAAAGATAGGGTGGGGATAAAGTGGGCAATGGGAGCCTGCATAGGAGGAAGAAAATAAATCATATGCTTCCTTCTTGCTTAATTTGGATATAGTTTTAAGTCTCAGGAAAAGAAAGTCATATTAATTTTGATGATATGATAATGAGTCAATACTCCCCAACATTTATAACTCACTTAATACTCTTATTTTGAGGAAATTCCAGGAGTTTTTGCTGAAATAAAATCTAGTTCATATGGCTTATTTCATGGCTTTGGGTATAACAGGGAAAATTATATTCCTCATATCCTACCACTCATTTCTCAAATACATGTTTTTTTTTTTTTTTTTTTTTTTTTGCCAGTCCTGGGCTTGAGCTCAGGGCCTGAGCACTGTCCTTGGACTTTCTCAAGGCTAGAGCTCTACCACTTGAGCCTCAGCACCACTTCTGGCTTTTTTTTTCTATGTATGTGGTACCAAGGAATCGAACCCGGGTCTTCATGCATGCTAGGCAAGCACTTTAACCACTAGGCCAAACTCCCAGCCCTCTCAAATACATTTTTGAAGAAAGCATCAAACTTAGAAATGATGTGCATTTGACATAGAAGTCAGTCCTGGGCTTGAACTCCAGGCCTGAGCACTGTCCTTGGGCTTTCTCAAGGCTAGAACTCTACCTTGAACCACAGCACCACTTCTGGCTTTTTCTATGGTCCTCCTGATTTTAATGAAGAATAATTTTTCTTTAGCTCACTACCAGCCTTTCTCCATCAATCAAATGTTTCCCTGTGGAATTAGAGAAACTACTTCATTTAAATGATAAATATGCAAAGAATAAACTGGACATGTTTAGTAGGTTCCACTTTATTTTTATGCCTCTTGAGAAGCGTCTGCTTTCAAAGAGCATGCCATTCTCTGCTTCTCCAATTTCCTACCACAAGCATGGAGTGTCCTAGCCTACTTCCCCACATTGCATGAGAGAAGGTAAGTAATTTGGAGTCTGGAATCAATAGGCCTGTCAGCTAAAACCTGTGGCTGTGTCTCCCAATGTGGCCTCTATAAAAATAAAGTTGATAACTGGTTTTCTGTTTTGTTTTGTATTGTTTTAAGGCAAGGTCTTTCTTGCTGTATAGCCTAGCCTGGCTTGAAACTCAAAATTTTCTTGTTTATACCTTCCAAATGCCGTGATTACAGGTGTACACTACAAGTGTTAATTTTTTTTATTGTTTTAACATTCTCCAAGCCATGTAGAGAGAAGTGGTAATATTTGATTTATGAGGTGCCCTCTTAGAGACTCAGACCAGTTTGCCCCCAGCAATGTGTTGTGACATCAATTCATTGAACACTCTGCTAAAAACATAATGGACTTATCTAAGGAATGTCTATAGCCATCTAGTGGAAGGTACAGTTTTTTTGTTTGTTTATGGTTGTCCTGGGGCTTGAATTCTGGGCCTGGATATTGTCCCTGAGCCTCTCTGTGTTCAAGACTAGCTCTCTACCACTTGAGCCACAGCACTACTTTTGACATTTTTGGGTAGTTCACTGGAGATAAGAGTCTCATGGGTACTTTTCTGCCCGGGCTGGCTTCAAATCTCAGTCTTTAGATCTCAGCCTCCAGAGTAGCTAGTATTACAAGAGCCACTGGCACCCAGCTGGAAGGTATAGGGTTCCTCCTCCCCACCCCCACCCCCTGCTTTGTATAACTTCTTCATTCATCATTGATAGGTACAATTGAAGAATGCATTTTAAGAATTAGATAAAATTTGAATATCTTCTGAAACTTTAAAGGGTCAATTAACATTTGGATTGGAACAAAATATTGGAACAAAATATTCATGGCTATACTGTAAAGTATAAATCTAACCCCCAAAAGGTTCGGCTTTTACCCTCAGCTCCTAAGCTCTTAGAACATTCCTCTGGGTTCGAGGTAGAAGGTATCGTTTTTTTTTAAAAGAGTTGGATTTTCTTGTTTGTGAGAGAACTGGTCAAAGGGCACATGCGTCCCTGAGAGTAAGAAGGTTGAGTCCTTGTCATCTATGAATGACCTCTGGGCCTTAGTGAGTAGGGCTATCATTCGGGACAATAGCAGAAACATTTTCCACAAAGAACCCCAAAACTTCCCATTCATCCAGATGAGTCTTCTCCTTCTCCACTGCTCAGCTTTGATTTCTCTCTGGCAAAGTAGGAAGGAGGCAGAAAAGAAAGAAAGAGGAAGAAGGAAGGGCTGCCCAATCATCTTAACCCTATGCCTTCTGCACCCCGGATGTATCTCTCCATGATCTCCTAGTGTGCTGTGTTTTCTTGTTTCTCTGAGTGGACTGGGACCACCCTCGATATTTCAGGGTAACATGATCTACTTCAGGATCTCTCACAAACAGGAAGAAGCTCAGGCAGGCTTACACTGTTTGTCTAAATTGATAACTAATCAAATACTTCCAGATAAGCAGTTTTCTACTGTGAGGCAAATACTTTGTCTCAGTAATCATGATGAGACAAAATCTACAAAGGAAACCTTTGCAGAAAACAGATACATCACACAAACATCAAGCGACTACTGGATATGCTGCTTGTCCAGCTAGCAGAAACAGCTCACATGTTTTCCTTTTGCAGCATTCGGTGAAAAGTTAGCTTCTTTGGAAGTGTGCTTAAAAGGATGTTTAAAAAAATCTCAGGGCTAGCTCTTTAGATACACCTTTGTGTGGGACTGCAAAGACCTCTACCTGTGTCCTTGTTTTAAAAATAAACTTAAAACATGTACCTCCCGAGGACAAAAACTGACCAGGAAGAGAAGAAGCTAATTGCCTTGAAGATTTTTTTTTCTAGGATACACGGAAAGTGAAGCATTCTTTCTTCTTCGTCCTCCTCCTCCTCCCCCTCCTCCTCCTCCTCCTCCTCCTCCTCCTCCTCCTCCTCCTCCTCCTCCTCCTCCTCCTCCTCTTGTTCTTCTTCTTCTCTTCTCAGGGCCTGAGCATTCTCCTTGGGTTTTCCCAAGGCTAGAGACCTACCACGTGAGCTGCAGCACCACTTCTGGCTTTTTCTATGTATATGGTACCGAGGAATCAAACCCGGGTCTTCGTGCATGCTAAGCAAGCACTCTACCACTAGGCCAAACTCCCGGTCCTCTCGTTCTTTACTGTAAAAGTGCTTCTAGGACTCCATTGGCCTGTCTCTGCCACATACACCCCAGCTGCCCTTGTCCTCTCAGTTTGTACCTCTAGGCATATAAAGATGCTAATTTTTCCTCAGATTCTGATCCTACCACTGGGTGCGGGAGAGAGAGTCTGACAGGCAAAACCATTGCTAAGATTTTATAGCAGGAAGAACTTCCCTGAATCATTTAATTCAATTCAGCCTCTGCACTTGCAAAGGATAAAACCACAAACAAGGACAGGCCATTAGGACAGGCCTAGGGTGACTAGAATCTCTAAAGGCCCAGGATTAGGATAAAGCTGGAAACAAATTCCTAACCTCCATGCCAGGCTTCTTCCAGAATCAAAGCTTGATACTTAATAAACTTGTACCAACTTAACTTCTTTCTAGTTAGGTGGATAGGTAGATGGTAGATAGGTAGTTGTTTAATGACCCTGATGATTTGTGTGCAGTGTGTGGGCTGGGGTACCTACAGTGGGGCTGGAACCCAAGATCTCACAATCTCCCTTTTTTGCTCAAGGCCTGTCACTCTACCACTTGAGCCTCACCTCTACTTTTGGCTTTTTGCTAACTAATTCTTAGAGGTAAGAATCTCACAGTTTTCAGTCTGGTCTGACTTTGAAGTACCCTCCTCCTACATCAGCCTCCTGAGTAGCTAGAATTATAGATCTAGGATGCCTTATTAAGGCAACATAACTCCATCTCCCTTCCAAATACGTCTTATGCAGGGCACCAATTATACAAAAGCAGATAAAAATTTTCTTCTGTCGTTTTAGCTGAGAGACAGTTGACCACTTCTCCAACACTCACTCGAGACCCTGCATACCTGCTGATATAGCTTTATGATTCAGACAACTTATCCAGCCCCTAGTTTCTCTCGTGATTAGCTCCCGTTTTTATTTCTGTCTGCTGCCAGCTCTGCTCAGCCGGCCTTCAAGACCTGGAAAGTCACTGCCACCTGCAAGTGATCTTTCCTGACCACGTTGTTAGTTAGCAGCACTCATCTCTCTTTTCTTCCAGAGCTCGGAATCAGGTGCCCTGTCCTTTGTAGTAAAGTAGTCCAAGGCATTTGCTCTTTTCATGCTTTAGCTTCGATGTCTGGCCCATGTATAATTAGGGCTCACATGCCAGCCTGTCAGAAATCCCTGTGGGCTCAAATACAAGCTGTCAGTTGAGTGGAAGTTCACCCAGCTTTTTCTTTCTCTCTGGATGCTTTCCCAACCTGGCTTTGTTTTGGCCTCCATCTTTTCTGGGCTGCCATTCTGAACCCTTGTACTTCTGCAGATATTTATGGGTTTGGTTCTTCTCTTGAGTTCTACATTCTCCCTCCCTCCCCAGCACTTTTCCTCTTCTTCTCTTGACCTCCGAGGGCTTTAGCAGAATTCAACAAAACAAACAAAATAAAACATACAATCTCAACTCACTACGAACCATCTGTCTACTGGCTGGTAAATCCCCCATGGGTTTCCTGGGACTTTCAGAAATGGAAGGGATGCCAGCATTGCCTTGGGCTGTGTACTAATTGTAGACTCTTGGGTTCATGTCTCACCTTTGGATATGCTGACTCGTGTATATGCTAATATTTCAAACATCTTTGTGCCAAGGAATCTGACATACTTTGTCTAGGCATATCTAGGGTTCTCTAGGCCCAAATGATTCACATAGGAAAATGAGTAGGATAGAAATATAGAAATGAGGGAAATAACTCCTTGGCAATCAAGCATGATGGCTCACAGCTGTCATTCCACCTACTTGGGAAGTAAGCACACGGGGGATCACGATTTTACGACAGCCTGTACAAAAAGTTAGCAAGGCTCCCAATCTCAATGAACAATCCAAGCATGGCGGTACATGCCATCACAATAGGTGATCCCTATTGTATAGAAGGCAGATGAAGAAGGACCATGGGCAAACACACAGGCTGTCTACCTGAAAAATAACTAATTCAAAAAAGGGCTTGGAGGTATGGATCAAAGAATAGAGGCCCTGGGTCAGACGCCAGCAGCACCAATAAATAAATAGATAAATAAATAAATGGAAGATACAGAAGAAGAGATGAAACAAGGGAGGGATGAAAAGAAGGAAGAAAAATAGGAAGGAAGGGAGAAGAAAAGAAGAACAGAAGAGAGGGGAAATAAAAGGAGGAGAAAGAGAAGGAGAAGAAGAGAAGGAAAAGGAAAGGAGAAGGAGGAGCAGGAGGAGAAGGAGGAGGAGGAGAAGGAGAAAGGGGAATGAAGCCTAACCTGAACCATAGTGTGGATAGAGTGTGCCCTTCCTTTGACTGCTATGCCAGCTAAACCATGTATAGAAAGGCTGGCTCAATTAGCTTTTCCCTTTGCGCAACCTGGGTGTCATATCCAAGTAAGTCTGACATTGTATAGCCTCAGTTTGACTCCCAGGTTTACTATTTTCACAGCTGCCAATTTCTTGACCTTATGACATCACAACATTAAACACCACTTTCCTCTCGTGTAAAATGGAGATAATAAAATTATTCCTTATATTGGCCGGGAATTTGGCCTAGTGGTTAAAGTGCTTGCCTAGCATGCACGAAGACCCGGGTTCGATTCCTCGGTACCACATACATAGAAAAAAGCCGGAAGTGGTGCTGAGGCTCAAGTGGTAGAGCTCTAGCCTTGAGAAAATCCAAGGACAGTACTCAGGCCCTGAGCTCAAGCCCAGGACTGGCAAAAAAAAAAAAATTATTCCTTATAGTGTCATGAGAATTCAATGATGTTACACAAGCCAAGCATTTGCCACAGCACCTGATCCAAGGAAAGTATGGAACTGAAAGCCTTAGTTTTGATTCTCATCTTAACATCCTGCTTCCTTGACCTTTCCGGAATACATATGCATCCTTCCTTCGGGATAGGAAATTCCTTCAAGGCATATCCAATGCATTTCTTCTTTCCCTTTCTCATAAGACACTCTCAGTGAATGAGTACCTCACAGTACTCGAGTAGAGATCAACAAGACAGCAGGAGGAAAGGTTAAAGGTGAGTCTGGTCACAGCAGAAGCTGAATATCCCACAGTGATTGCTAAAGAGTGGGGACGATCTTGATCTATCCAGGGGAGGGGAGGATCACTGAGCAACCAACCCCTCCTGAATCTTCCCTGCAGCCACTGAGCAGATCAGCCTCTCACTGGGCACAAGCAGGGGGCAGGGAGCCACCTAAGTAGAGAACACAAGAAAACTGGTTACAAAGCTTGTGTCACTGGACATTTCCACCTATTATTTTATACCTGGAATTCAAGCTGTCTTAAAGGCAGTGCCAGAGAAATGCACGCTGAGTACAGGGTTGCTTTTTAACACCAAACAGCTTAATCCTGGCTTTCTTATGTAACTTACATGTGGACTTGCCAAAAAAAAAAGCTAAAAATAGAAGGAGCCAAACTCAAAGAGGAAAACTCAAGAGTTTCTAAAACCAAATTGCATGGAAACAGTTTCCTAGCAAAAGCATCTTGGGTAAGAATTTTTGTACTGTTAGGAGAGTTGTTTTTGTTTTCTGGCTTTACTCTTTGGCTTTATTTTGTTTTCCCATACTATTTTCTAGCAATAAGCAAGGATGTCACCATTCTTCTCAAAAACAATAAAAGCTACAGGAGTGGGGTGAGGGAGGAAGAGTTCTCAAAATTACCAAAGGCTTCACGAATTTCTGCCAGGGGACTGGCTGCTCAAGCAAAGCCATGGAAAACAAGGCTGAGCCAAGGCTCTGTGGTGAAGATTTGCTTTATATTTGGTCCAAGCCGAAACCAGGAAGCCACGTCTGCTGGCTTCATGTAACATTCTACCATTATCACTATGTTGTGAGGAACTTGCCACCATTAGTAAGTATCTCTATTTGTTTTAAACACAGTTATTATTCCTAGGAAAATAACAGCTGCCAGTGAGACCAAAAAAACAGGTGTTTGTAACAGCTCCTAGTCTACTGTTCTCTTTAAACTGCAGCTTATTCTTAAAAAATTCAAGAAGGGCAATTCTCTGAATTTAAATTGCTTGGTTTTCTATTGGTGCCAAATTTACTGAAATTACTTTTGGAACAAAAGGTGCCGTGGCATTTTACAAAAACTTTGAGAACCATAAACATTTCTCCCACTAGTCAATAATAGTAATAATAAACTAAAGGCTTGACACTAGTAAAACATAAAGAGTACAGATTTCTACAGACACAGGTGAGGCTGTTGTATTTGTAAAAAGAAAAAAAAAGGCATCCACAAACCACTTTAGCACAACTCAAGTGCATAGCTTTATGTAACAGAGCAGGATGCGAACCATTTGCAAACATTTACATTTTAAATCACAAATAGCCATTCCCAGAAAGAAGGGTTTTCAGTGATTATACCATGAACTGGCTCTAATTTTCCTTAACCCTAAGTAGCTTCTAGAAAAAGGGGGGAAAAAAACAGGCAGACAAGGGCAGCATGGCCAAGAAGCCCTGATTTATGTCAGTTCTGAAAAGCCACTATGCCTGTATTCTCATTTCTGCAAGAAAATGCAATCCACCCAATTGGGCTTGCTATCCTGAATAAAGTACGTGTTTTCCTCATCTGGCAAAGTAATCCTGTGAAATGTGAGTGTAACCTGCCCAGGCGTCTGGTGGAGGGGGGTGGATTAGGAGAAGGATGGAGTTATATTGGTACATGGAAGAGTCCCTGGGGTCATATTAGGACATGGAAGAGTCACAGCATTTGGAGCCTTTTGCCCCACACACCTGGCCTGAGAAAGGGCACAGAAGCCATGGAGATATACTCTTAGCTTTCCAAGTGTCCAATTAGAACAAGCTTCCCAAGCTGGGATCACCAACAGAAATGGAGTTGAACCTGGAGGGCTAGGTCCCTAAACTCATGGACATCTAAAAGGTCATAGGACACCTGTGAGATGTCTGACAATGAAAGGACCTTACAGTGAAAAGTAGAGGACAAATGTGAGGGACATTGCAGCTCTTTCTCCTCATCCCAAACACAGGCAGGGAGTGCTGAAGATGGAATGCATCGAGACATTGCTCCAACCTCGGCAGAGGGACCTGCCCTCTCTGGCTTCAAACCCACCTACCATGCTCATAATAGAAAGAGGAATGAAATGCCTTGGCATTCCTTTGGGAAGCTGCTAAGACAGTCTAAGCTAACTGCAGCCCTTCGGACAGAATGGCAATGTCTGAGCGAATCAATCCAATAAAAGGCAAACTTGCACTGTGGTGGTATCTGGAGATGGAGCCTTGGGGAAGCAATTAGGTAAATAAACATTAGCTATATGAATAGAATGAGCTCCCTTATAAAAGAAGCCCCAGAGAACTCTCTTATCCTCAAGAGCATGCACACCAGAACCCAACTATGCCAGCACCATGATCTTTGACTTCCAGCCTCTGAAAATATAAGAAGTAAATGTCTATTGATTCTAAGGGACCCCATTTGTGGTAGACTGTCAGAGTGTGCTGTACTATTGTGACATAAAGACACTTAAAACTTCTTTTCACTTTTAGAATACTCTAGTAATAGGTTGTGTTTAGTTTTATAAAGCAATTGCAAATTCTGTGAAAAGCAACAAAGAAGTCCATGAGATAATTTACCTTTCCTAGTCAGTCACCAATGGCTCATGCCTGTATTCTTAGCTACTCTATTCTTAAGACTGGGCAGGAAAGTCTCCATGAGATTCTAATCTCCAGTTAACCACCTGAAAACTAGAAAGTGGTGCTGTGGCTAAAAGTAGTAGAGAACTATCCTTGAGCATAAAACTTCAGAGACAGTACCCAGGCCCTGAGTTCAAGTCCCATAACCAAAAACAAACAAACAAAAAGAAAAGAAAAAGAAAATTTACATTTCTTCCACACAAACACATATACACACACAAACACACACAAATAAAGAACTATTAGTAGAACATATGGACTCTGAAACACTAGAAGGACCAAAGTTAAAAAGGCTGCACACAGAGGCATAGAAGAGAGCCAAAGGAATAGAAACCACATTAATAATATAATAGAAATTTCCCCAAATTATAAGAAAGACATGAGCTTCTAGGTACAGAAAGTTTTTCAGACACCAAACACAGAAAAACAGAAATAAAACCTTCAATGTAATATTATAGTTGAAATATTAACTATTCAGGACTGAGAAAGAATACTGAAAACCCAAGTCACATAGTAGGGCAAATCCATCAAGATAACAGAACATTTATAAGCCCCTTTTAAGGGTGAAGAGAATGTGGAATAATGTATTTCAATACCTGAGAGAAAATAATTGCCAACCTAGATTTCTGCATTCAGCACAACCATCATTCATAATGGAAGAGGAATAAGACCATCTCATGATAAAAACTAGAAAATAAACATAGAGCTCCCCTATGATCCAGCAATCTCACTCCTTGGAATTCACCCCAAAATCCAGAAACAAGGACATACTAAAGCCACTAGCACAATGATGTTCATTGCAGCACTATTTACCACAGCAAAGATATGGAACCAACCCAGATGCCCCTCAGTAGATGATTAGATCAAGAAAATGTGGTACTTATACACAATGGAATTCTATGTGGCCATCAGAAAGAATGACATTGCCCCATTTATAAGGAAATGGAAAGATTTGGAAAAAATCATATTAAGTGAAGTAAGCTGGAGCCAAAGGAACATAGCTCAATGGTTTCCCACATTTGTAATAATTAGTACACATCTAGGACTCTCAGAGGATCACAATAGCTCAAAACCTAGATATATAAGGTCATATAAGATGAGGCTAAATGAAAGGATCTCTAAGATATGGAAACAAGAGCTTTATCTTATTGTTGTTCTTAATGTAATATGTTATTTCTCTTCTCCTTTGCTGCCCTTTGGTTACTCCAATATTGTTACTGTTTCTGACTTTGTTACCTGGTCTATTGTTTATTTGAAATAGGAAAGAGAAGGGAGAAAACAAGATGATTGGGAGGGGGTAGGGAGAGGGAAATGGGGACAAAAACATGAGAAGGGGTATCACTGTGTGAGAACTAATGCACCCACTACCTGACAAATGTAATTCTAACCCCTCTATACATTACCCTGATAATAAAAAATAAAATAAAAATTTAAGAAAGCTCTAAGTCAGCAATAAAGGTATCCACACATAGAAAAAAGATATAAATGCAACCAAGAAAACATGGGAAAGTATAAATACAACAGGGGAAGAGATGGTCAAATGAAGATTAGGAAAGAATCAGGAAGCACAAAAGCCACAAAATGACAGAAATTACTGTCTGTTTTTTCAATAAAAGCCCCAAATGTCAATGGTTTTAATTCTCTAATCAAACAACATACATGAATGTATTTAATTGAAGAGGAAAAACTACCCAATCATGCTTATTTTATTATTATTGTTATTATTATCATTATTATCTATAAGTAGTTGCACAGAAGGGTTTCAATTCAACATGTCAATTTATGAGTACAATCTTGATCAATATCCCCTATCTCTCCCAACATCACTCAATTCATTCCATTTTTCTAATTCGATTTCACATCCAACCATGTTTTGCCCAAGAAACACATCTCATTGGCCAAAATAAACAGACAGCTTAAATGGAAAGGTCTAAAAAGACATGGCATGCAAATGGAGCCCCAAAGTACAACGGATCAAGTGCACTCATATTTAAAAAATCAGATTTCAGGGGCCGGGAGTTTGGCCTAGTGGTAGAATGCTTGCCTAGCATGCACAAACACCCGGGTTCGATTCCTCGGTACCACATACACAGAAAAAAAAAAAAAAAAGCCAGAAGTGGTGTTATGGCTCAAATGGTAGAACTCTAGCCTTGAGAAAACCCAAGGACAAAGCTCAAGCCCTGAACCCAAGCCCAGGACTGGCACAAAAAAAAAAATTAGATTTCAACCCAAAGCTTGTTAAAAGAGGCAAAGGAATTAACTTCATATTGATAAAAAGAACAATCTATCAAGAGGATCCAATATTTATATATAGGCATCAAACACTGCTGCACACAGTTTCATAAAACACATGTATAAGCATAGTTAGACTCCAGCAAAATAATAATGGGAGATTTCAAAACACCACTTTCAGTAATAGACAGAATATCTAGATGCTTCAACAGGGTGGGGGGGTTAGAAAAACTTCACAATACTTCACAATTAAATGTCAATATAAGCAAGTAGACTTAAGGCATCAAAGAATATTCTACACAGCATCAAAATAAACATCCTTCTCAGAATCTTACAGAATTTTCACCAAAACAGATGTTTATTTTAGGATTAAAAATAGATCTCAATAAATATAAGAAAAGAAAAATAACTTCTGATACTTTATCATCCAAAATAGGCTAAAACTAAAAGTCAACATCAAAAGGAACCACAGAAAAACATTCAAATACATCTAACTACATAATACATTGTTGAATGATCCTTAGATGAATGAAGAAATAAAGAATTTAAAAATTTCAAGAATTAGATGAAACTAAAAACATAAATAGGGGGCCGGGAGCTTGGCCCAGTGGCAGGGAGCTTGCCTCGCATGCATGAAGACTGGGGTTCAATTCCTCGGTACCACATACACAGAAAAAAGCCGTAAGTGGTGCTGTGGCTCAAGTGATAGAGCTCTAATTTTAAGAAAACCCAAAGATAATGCTCATGCCCTGAGCCCAAGCCCAGCACTGGCAAAATAAATAAATAAAAATAAATAAAAAACATTACTTACTAGAAACTTTGAAACACAGTAAAGCTAGTGCTAAGACAAGAATTATAACTGTATTATATACTTAAATTAGAGATTGGGGGAGGGGGAGAAACCTTAATAAAGCACTTAAAAGACTAAGCTAAAGAAGAATAACCCAAGTCAACTAAAAATCAATAGATAGAAAGAAATAATAAAGATCATAGCATAAATAAATAACATGAACACATACACACAGTCAATGAAAAAAAAAGAACTGGAGAAAACTCTTATATCAGATAAATATTTTCAGCAAAGGAGCAGGATAGAAAAATCAGTACACAAAATAGCAGTAGCTTTTCTATATAAAAAAATAAGAAACAGTAGTGCTCCAAATTTACAATATCTAAGGATAAATTTAATCAAAGATATTGAGCACCTCTGTAGTGAAAAATACCAAACACTGGGAAAAGAAAGAAACTGAAAACAGTAAAAGCTGGAAAGACCTCCCATGTTCATGGATTGGCAGAATTAATGTTGATAATGGTAACCCCACTGAAAGCAATTTACAGATTCAATGCAACCCCCATCAAAATCCCAATGACATACTCCACCAAAATAAATAATCAATTATATGAAAGCACAAAAGAACAATGCAGAAGCAATCTTTGAGATAAAGAGTAATACTAAAGGTGTTTATAAAACTTGATTTCAAATTATACTACAGACCTGTAACAATAAAACCAACATGAGACACAGAAACAGACAAATAGACCAATGAAATAAAAGAGCCAATTAAGAAAAAGAAAATTAGTATAATCAATAAAATAAAAACCAATTAATCCTGGTAAAGATGTGGAGGAAAAGGAAACTTTATACATTGTTGGTTGGCAACCAAATTGGAGGTCCCTCACAAACTGAAAAAGAATAAGTATATGATCCAGTTGTATCATACCTGGGTTTATGCCTAAAGAAATTAAAGTCAGAACGCAATGGAGAGACCCATATGCACATGTTGATTATAACAAAATTCACAATGATTCACTATCACTTAGAATCATCTAGGTGCCCATGAGTGGGAGAATGGATTGCAAAATAAGACATTCCTTTATTCAGCCATAAAATAACGAAACTACCATATTTCAAGAAAATGGATAGAATTGGACATCATCTTGTTAAGTGAAATAAGCCATATTCAGAATGATAAACGTGACTTATTTTCCCTCAGGTGGAATCTTGTTTTTAAAAAATGAAAATAGAAGAGAAAAAGGAACAGCAGAAAGGGAGACAAGAAAACAATATAAATATACAATAAGCTGGGATTGTGACTTAGTGGGAGTGCTTGCCTAGCATGCATAAAGACCTGGGTTTGATTCCTCAGTATCACATAAACAGAACATGCCAGAAGTGGTGCTGTGGCTCATGGGGTAGAGTGCTAACCTTGAGCAAAAGCAACTCAGGGACAAGCCCCAAACTAACAAAATATAAAATAAAATAAAATAAAAATGACCTAGGTAGATAATTATTGTGCTAGTAATATTATAACACTCATATTGTTCTAAAATGTTTGAGAAAAGGAGTTAAATTATTGACAAGTTAAAATATTTAGAGGAATTTAAAAGTGTTAACAGCAATAAAATAAAACTAATTACATTCTGAGTTCTTTATATTGCTTGACAAGGAATAGCAATTTAATATGGACATTATAACTTTAGAGAAAATAATGGTGGAGAGCTGGATGTGGTGGCTCACACCTGTAATCCTAGCTACTCGGGGCTGAGATATGAGGATCACGGTTCAACACCAACCCGGGGACCACAAAGCCACGAGACTCTTATCTTCAATTAATCTCTAGAAAATGGGAAGTGGGGCTGTGGCTCAAGGGGTAGGGAGTAGCTTTGAGCTGAAGAGCTCAGGGACAACACTCAGGCCCAGGGGTAGGACAGTAGCCCTCAGCTGAAGAGCTCAGGGACAGTGCCCAGGCTCAGAGTTCAAGTCCCATGATTCCCACTCCCCCACCTCAACAAATGAAAAGAATGTTGGAGTAGGGGAGAGAAGCAAAACAATCTATAACTTCCCAAGTAGTAGAGAGAAGGAAAAGCGGAAAAAGACATATATAGAAAAAGAAAACCTGAATGAATATGACATCAATACATTCTCAATAAAACTAATCCTAAAAATATCCTTCGGGTAAAAGAAAATTGCCAACAGATAAAGACCTGAGAAACATTATAAAGAGGGTGTGCAAAGAATATAGAAAGATATGAGACTGAGATGTGAAAAATTAAAACAATAGAGATAATCTTTAGGTGAATTAATGTAATGACTGACTCTGGAAGAATTTTTTTACAAGTGCTTGTGTTGGCGAGGCTCTTTGGTGTATCCTCTTGTAATCCAAGCTACTCAGTATGAGATCTGAGGATCATGGTTTGAAACCAGCCCTCACAGGAAACTCCATAAGACTCTTAAATCCAATTAACGACCCAAAAGCCAGAAGTAAGTGGAGCTGTGGCTCAAATGGTTAAAGCCTTGAGCAAAAGAAGTTCTGGGACAGTGCCAGGACCTGCACATACATGCGCATGTGTACACACACATACAAACACAGAGGCAACAAATCCAAACAATCCATAAGGAGACAATAAAGAAGGGAAGAATGGTGGAACAAATTGAAACTGAAAGCATCAAAGACTCCAGCAGATGTGAATTAACATACACCAATATTTACAGTAAATATGAATCAACTCAATGCTCAGGTAAAAATGGTCTCAAGTTGAAGTGCCTCAAGAGCCAAGCAGGTCACCTACTTGAGTCAACAACCCCATACCAGGAAGTAACTGCTCAGAAGAAAGAGAGCCCTTATCCTCAGGGTAGGGCAGAGAGCATGCAGGGAGCAGGCAGGGTAAACTGGTGAGAAAACACATCTAAGAAAGTAGCTAGTTGCTATGTGGGACTACAAGACCACTGTCTTTGTACATCTCAATTGTCAGATAAAGCTAGAAATTCAGAGAGTTAGGGAAGTCTGATTTTTAGATATTGGTCATATTTTCTTAAAGAAAAATAATGGCCATAAAATAAAATAAATGAATAAAACATATGGTAAATTAAATGAGGACACACAAAAACAAACACAAAAAAAATAAAGAACAGTCCTTACAAATCCTTGCAACATGAATGGAAGTGATAGCTTATACTGAAATGCCACTGTGATTCCTACCCTGTAATTTCCACCCTTGCTCAACCTTATCATTTGGTGGAAAAGACCTAATATTAAAGCCCAGGAAAAACACTGACTAACCCAAACACAAAACACATGGAACTCCAGTGGTCACTCTAAAGTCTACATGGTGCTTACACCAAGTCTCCTCTGGGATTTATTGGATAGCTGGGTCTGTCTAGTTGTTCAGAAAAAATTCAAGATATTAAAGGAATGCTCCATGCTTGAAAGAATTGGAGAAAGGGAAAGGGCAACAAATCAATGACATTTTTGACTATTATTATTATTGTTATTATTACTATTATCTTTAATTAGCTAGACAAAGGGGTTTCAATTTAACACGAATGGCATTCTTCTTGGATTATGCTTTAAATGTATTATTTGAGACAGCTCCTGGAATGTTAGTTCTCCCTGATGTGTAAGATAAGGTCTGAGATGTTTAGCGTGGCTTCTAAGGCCTAAGGTCCATGGACATTTCAACTCTAGTTGTTCATGCTGAGTTCCCTACCAGGATTCTTTGTCCCAAATCCCTCCCCCTGCACTTCAAACCACATGCACTCCCAAGTGAAGCATCCTCTAGACTTAAGGAAATACCCCTATAAAGGAATATACTACCTAGCCAGTCTCAAGTCTAGTTATGATCTGCAGCAAGCATAATGAGACCAAAAAAAAAAGTCCAATATGGAAAAAACTGTTGGCCTTATGGGGCTGGTCCTGGAAAGAGACACAGTAAGAGTAAGGACTCATCTCTTTCTGTAGGTCTTGCAGGTCAGGCTTCTTACTGGCCTGCCTTAAACACTGGACAAAATAGTTCTAGTGTCTCTAGTCTTTCCTTGGGGTATACATAAAGATTTGCTGGCTTAAAACAGGTCATTGTCTCCGGAATATAATGAAGAAAACAAAAAAAAGTACAAGATGAATGGATACAGAAAATGTGGCATATATATATATATACACACACACACACACACACACACACACACACACACACACACACACACACAATGGAATTCTACATAGCCAACAGACAACATAAAATAATGGCATTTGTAGGGAAGTGGATGAATCTAGAGCTAATCATGTTGAGTGAGACAAGTCAAGACCAAAGGAACAAAAGGCGCATGGTATCCTTAATATGTGGATATTAGATCCAAACAGTACAAAAGCGAGGACTCAATATTTGCATACCCAATGCTATGGACATGGTATTGGAAATAAAAACACAACTACATAGGCATAAAAACCTATGACTCTATAGATATAATGTTTTATTTCATAAATTAATATGTATCTATGATATACAAACCCTTAGCCTAATTGTGATTATGTTCTAAAAACTAAGTGCCAGTGACTGTATATAGAGATTCCCTTCTTGAACACTTGTTTGTTAAACATGTCATTTGAAATATGATGTAAAAATCAATGCTAATAAATTCTTTAATAAAAAAAAGCCAGCGTGGTGGCTCACATCTGTAAAAAAAAAAAGTACAAATATCTAAGTAAATGTCTACAATATCTAGTACTTCTTTAATTGTTGTTTATCATTCAAAGATAGCTTATTATACGTACAAACTTTAGTGGGTTAAATGTTCTTCCTTTTATGAAATCTAAACTCCTGACAAATATGAGCCAATCAAAGTTGTATAAATGGTTTCAAAAACCAAATGATTAACATGCTTTTCATTGTTTACAGCAAAAAATACATTTATTGTGGCGTGTGGGTACACATTGACACATTTGGTATGTGTGTGGGCAGAAGAGGATGTAGGGCTTCAGAACTTCTCCAAGATCTGGTGCCCTGTACTTGTCAGAAGGTCCAGAGGCTGCTGGTGAAACAATGCAGGAGAAAATGGAAGAGGGCCGCTTTCAGTTGAAGGAGTCCTTACTGAACTACTCCTCATCCCTCCTGAAATCTGTAATGAAAGCACAATCCCAGAAGAACACTGGCTTCTTATAGGCCTTGCTAAAAGGTAAGGCTTTGAGCCCAGGCTGGATTGAGGATTCACAACACAAGAGTAGCAACAGAAAAACAGAAGGCCAGAGCAAGGAAAAGGACTTTAGGAGCATCCGGTTGAACTCAAGCACTAGTTGAGTCGTTGAAATGCCCCAAGGAGAAATGTCTGAATTTTATAATGCAGAGGCCACCAAGATGGCTCCAGAGCCAAGCATGAATTGAAAATATAATAACCAAGAGGCTGTTAATCAGAGGTTCATATTGAGAAGAAAAAGATTAGGGATAGGAAAATTCTGTTAGAGACCGGACACTTTCTTGTCTACCATATCCTTCCAATGGGTCGGTAAGCCACAGGAACTGAACATTTCTCCCTGTGCAAAACTCATGCATGAGAAATAGTAGTCAGAGCACATATTTTAAGTTTACTTTTAAATAAAAGCAGAAAGACCTTGAAATAGGTTTGCTGCCAGTCTTCTCGGAGTCACCCTAACCTATCCCACACATTAAAGGGCCACCATGAAGGTCCCCTGGAAAAGTGGACACATGATAACTCCCTTCTGTTGATCCAGACTGTGTTCCTGGTACATCTCAAGTCTGCTTACCTCTCAGGCTCTGCATCTGCCCTGTGGGCTTGATGCCAGCACGAATCCACAACTATGTCCCACAAAACCAGTCCTTTCTCTCTTTGTCTTTCATATATATACATATGTATAGAATATACATAATATATGCATGATTGTGCACATATATATATGAAGTAAAGCTTCCTAATATATCTTAATATATATTGGAGGCAAAGCTCTCCTGTCTATTATATCTGAGAGCGAGAGAGAGAGAAGGCAGGTTTCAGCAGGTTTGAATTGTGTTTGTATTTATTGGTGTGTATAAAGCTGTGAGCCAAGCTTTATCTTTTCTAGGAATCAAACTGTCAATTAAATGGAGCAAGATTCCGTGTGTGTGTGTGTGTGTGTGTGTGTGTGTGTGTGTGTCACACTAAGGTTTACACTTAGGGCCTGGTCACTCTCCCTGAACATTTTACTCAATGCCAGTACTCTACCATTTAAGCCACAGTTCTACTTCCAGCTTTTTGGTGGTTAATTGGAAATAAGAGTCTCAGTAACTTTAATGCCTGGGCTTTGAATCACAATCCTCATATCTCAACCTCCTAAGTAGATCACTCAAGTAAACCAGCCATGGGTTTGTGTCAACTGGAGGAGACTCAAGGAAGCTTAATAGTGTTTGGTGCTGGAAGTTCATTCTCCACGTTTCACAAGTATTCTGCCAGTTTATCTTTCTTGGGGTATTTACATAGCCAATAGCCTTGGAATTTAGAGGTAGTGTTTCTGTAGATCAGAGGGCACATTTATTCTCTGACCAGCATAGCACGGGTAGAGATGTGTTTACATTCCAAGGTGATGGAGATAATGCCACTGACTCTAGAGGGGAGGATGGCCAAGTCCCTGTATGAAATTAGGATTTTCCTAAATGCAGTGTTGCCCAGCTATAAAACAGAGCCCTATGGGTATAGAATCCACCTAAGCCTATTTGACCCCCATATAACTTCAGGGCTATGAAGGATTGATGTGTTATATGGGATCATGAGATACAGAGAAACCACATTTTGATAGGTGAAGTCCAGAGTCTTCATTAGAAAGTCAGTGACTGTGAGTGGACACATGTCCCCCCAAAATTTGCAGCCTTGAATGCACTTAATATTATTAGAAAGTTGAGCCAGGAGAGTAAGAGAAAAGAAAGAGCAGAAAAACCAGCTCAACAAACCAGATCAACTCTAATAGAGAGCTGAAAAGAGACACCATGATGACCTGAGAAAAGTCAGGAGACAGGAGGCATGGCATAATGGTGGCTTAGGTGGTGGGGCCTAAATAAGGTCATGGTCAGGGGCCAGGGTTCAAAGAGTCTCCGAATTCTTGGTACAGGTCTGGAAGGTCCAGAAACCTTTTGCCCAACTATCCACCTGCAGGTAAGGGTGTTTCACTACTAAGAGTTTTTGGAAAGTCCCTTTTATCCATCAAGATGCCAAGATGACTCCTGATAAATCCAGTATCCATATTTCAGATGTAATCATGATGCTTGTGCCATACTTGGAGTCATAAACTGCATTGGGGCTCCCTGTTCTCTTATCAGCAACCTAGTAGCTTCCCATACTAACCTAATGTGTCAGAATGCTTAATCATGGACCCTCAAAAGCAAGACTCTATACATCTTCTTCCCATGTGTGCCATGAAGATAACTTGATCAGTTTGAGAAGCTTCTTCAAATGCATAACACTGATGAGCTATCTCTGCCTACTGATGTTACTAAAATATCATGGTGTCAGCCTCTCTCGTAATTTGGGCTTAGCTTGTGGCCTCTTGGGTTTCCCTTTGGCTTCTTGGTAGATGAAAGTAGATGAAAGTTATGGGCAGGCCTAAATTCCTGGAGGCAGGGGTGAGGACTTGGACAACAGATGACTGGACTTGCACAACCTATTGAGCTCCCTCTGACCCTTTCCTGCCCTGACCCTATATAGACTCTGAGCAGCTCAACCACCATTCTGCGCCGTGTCTCCTGTCTCCCGACTCTCCTATTCAGCTCTCCATTAGAGTTCATCCGGTTTGTGGAGATTGTTTATCTGTTCTCCCTTTACTCTGTTATCCTCATGGCTCTGTTTCCTATCAGTTTTACATGTATTCAAGACTGAAAGTTTTGGGGGGACAGCTGTCCACTCATAATCACTGGCTTTCTAATAAAGACTCTGGTTTCCACCTCTCAAAATGTGGCTTCTCTGTATCTCACAAATGAATTCCCATATAGCATTATTTTATAGCTGTCTTTCAAAACCGACTGTCTGCTATTCCTCTAAGTCAGATTTGGGAAAGAAATGCACCAACCTGTCCTGAGTGAACACCTTCCAGCAGGTCAGTGCTTGGCCGACCACCCAAGAGACTGGCTCCCCCAAGTCAGGTGAACGGAATGATTATGCACCTGCTGTCTCATCAGCTTCTGAGGCTGGGAAGTCTGCACACTGACTGGTTTCCTCTGACACTCAACCCGTGGGAAGCAGACGAGGATGAACACCCAACAAAATAGAGACTTTCCCTGCACTTTGCTGTAATTAGGTGGCAGCTGGTATCATATGTCACATCTCTAATTTGTCCAAACACCCATCAAGGATCACTAGCTTCATCACACAGTGCCCCTTGCCTGTCCCACAGCATGGTAAGCATACGGAAGAGATAACTTGAGTCATGTACACATTTCCAGGCTGTGTCCCATCCTCTGGAGAGAATGGGTATGGGCGTGATAACCATTCCGAGACAGCAGCTCAGAATGGTTCCTACTTCTAGAAGCATTGACAACAACTTACACAACCAAAGAAGCAGAGGTGTGATGTTTCAAATGACGACATCTGGTGGGAATTTGAGATAATTATGCTTCCCACTAGGGTACTGGAAAATTTGGAAGTTGCCTGCAGATATTCTTTCTGGCCATTTTTAGGCTCACGCTGGCATGCAACTTTTTGCCTTAGCATAGCCTTTCATCAACGCTCTTCCCTTCCTTTTGCCTCCTCTAGCTCTTTTCCCTTCTTTTATTTGCAGTTTTCTTTCCTTGTTATTTAAGCTTTCCCAACTATACATAGAACTCTAACGGGGTGGGGGGGAGCTTTTTCTGTGTGGCTTTCCCTCAGGTAGTTCTGAAAGCAGCAGGTGCCTATGCAAAAGCTGCTGTAAGATCTTACACCCAGACCCAGCAGTTGCTAATCCCATGCTCTCCCTGTCAAAAGCATTATAATGGATTTAAGTCAAAAACAAGGCTGGTGGAGGTTCCCTCCCTCATCTTGATGTAAAGCTATACTTGCCATACTAAATCCAAAACCACGTTAGACTCACCATGAGAAGAAAGACAGCATGGAATGGAGGTGACGTGTGGGATTTCCTAATCACAGGATAAAGAGCAAACTGAGCTTGTGGGCTGTGGTGAAAGTCGGGGGTTGAGGAGGCTTGCCAAGGAGCTAAAGCTGTAAAAAGTAGATACTTCTGTAGAATATAATTTTTAAGTATCTTTTTTGATCAACAAGATAACAATGCTCAAAACCCCAACAGTAAGGTCCTTCTAAACAAGAATATACAAATTAGATTCTTTCTGTAAGAAATGAGAAGCAAGTGACCAATATTGGGTCAAGGGGAGACAGTCCTGCTAGACTGTTCCAAGCAGGAATAGAGGCAGTAGCAGTGGACAGGTGTGGGAAGAATTTAAACTAAATTTCAGGGGGCAGTCATATGGGTCACATTACATGGACCATCGGAATTTTGCAGGAGAGTCAATTCTGAGGAGGTGTTACATGGGCTACAGGAATTGGGGGGAGAGTCATTTTCGGATGCGTGTACTGAGACTGTAACCATTGGGGCAGAAATTTGTGCGTCATACTGGGAAAACAAGACAGGAGCAGGAAAGTAGAAACTTACCTAATTTTTGTAAACAGGTGATGACACAGGGTGGGGACTTAATCAGCAAGCTGACTCTGAGGCCTTAAGAGAAGATATGTATCTCTACAACAGTCAATGCATCTAAAACAAAACTACCAAATGGTATTATGTTGTCTATGGGTTCATTCATACATGCACAGTAATATAGTAGACAAAGTTACCCCACCTGGCAAAGGGACCTTCCAGAATCCAGTTTTGGGAAAGTGGCCCAGTGGGACTGTTGCTGGAATACAGGTTGGGGACAGATTAGGTGGGGCTATCTGAGTGGAGCTACCCCTTGAGCCAGAGCACCATTTTTGGTTTTTTAGTGGTTAATTGGAGGAGTCTCAAGGTTTTTAGTGCCTGAGCTGGCTTTGAATCTCGATCGTGAGATATCAGCCTCCAGAGTAGCTAGGATTACAAGCATGAGTCATCGTGCCTGGTGATAATAAACTCCTTTACCCTCTCTAAAAAGTGGTCTTGAATATACATAACATATACTATGTATGTACATATATGTGTGTACAGATACATATGTATGTGTACATATATGTATATGTGTATATGTATTTAATGTATATACATATACATTACATTATATATACATATAAACATTCACAGAGAAGAAATGATTGTTTGAAACTGGAACAGACTTAAGGAGAGAACAATATAATACAAATTTATTATACCACAATAATAATCATATTGATTCCTTTAAGGAATGCATAGGGGATACAGGCATAGTGGAGCATGAGTGTAATCTCAGCTACTTGAGAGGCAGAGGTAGGAGGCCTGAAAGTTTTAGATCCTCTATTCACACAGAATCAATGTTTACGAACTTCAAGGTAGTTGCTAACTCTATAAGGGGAAAAGGCATAAAACAGAAATGAATTAATTCATTAAAACAAAAAATTGTGATACCTGCAATTTTTATTCATTGAATAAAAAAGAAAAAAATTGTAAAGTTCTTGTGGCAAACTGTTTACCTCCTCTAGGTCTAGATGGTGTGGATCTAGGTTTGTATTATTTTCTATTTCTGTTTAAAATATTTCGTGAGAGTAACAATTACAGCATGAGAAAGATTTCTCCAAGTCACGCTCCTTCCTTTAGCCCCTGGCAGATGAGACGGACAGAGATGCTATGAAATCATTCTCTGAGATGTATGAGAAAAAAAAAACAAATACACACACATCTGTTTAAAAAATTATTTAGGAGGGGCCGGGAGTTTGGCCTAGTGCTTGCCTAGCATGCACGAAGACCCGGGTTCGATTCCTCGGTACCACATACATAGAAAAAAGCCAGAAGTGGTGCTGTGGCTCAAGTGGTAGAGCCTTGAGAAAATCCAGGGACAGTGCTCAGACCCTGAGCCCAAGCCCAGGACTGGCAAAAAAAAAAAAACAACAATTATTTAGAAATGATCCCATCTTATCCTTCACTCTGAGTCACCAGAGTGCTTTCTAATGTCCAAATTTGATCACGGCCCCATTCACAGAACCCTCAAAGGCTTTCCACTGCTTTCATAACATAATTAATGACCATAGCTTTGTGGCTCTTTCTTGCTCATGGCCTTGCTCATGGCCTTGCTCACTCCTTTTACCTCAATGCTGCAGTCAGAATATGCTTTCTGAGCTCAGAAGGACCTCTCTCTCTGACTCCTAGGCCTGAAGCATGCTGTACTACTCAGTCTACCATTCTTTTTTTCATATATTTTTATTGTACTTAATAGAAGGGTTACATTATATTCACCAGATAGAAGGTGCATTACTTCACAAACATTGATACCCTTTCTCATGTCTTGGTCCCCATTTCCCTCCCGTACCCCCACCCCTCATCTCGTTTTTCCCCCTTCCCTATCCTTTTACAAATAACCAAATATGCATATATACAATATGTCAGATAACAAGGTAAAACACTGTAACAATATGAAATAACCAAGGGTCAGCAAAAGAGATGAGAGATAACATACTACATTAAGGACAACAATCACTCATTATATACCATTCTTTTTAATTTTATTTTCTTATGTCAATTGTGGGCTTGAACTCAGATCCTGGGTGCTGTCCCTGAGCTCTTCAGATCAAAAATACTGCTCTACCCCTTGAGCCACAGCACCACTTCCGGTTTTCTGGTGGTCAATTGGAGATAAGAGTCTCATGGTCTTTTGTGCCCGGGCTAGCTTTGAACTGTGATCCTCAAACCTCAGCTTCCCGAGTAGCTAGGATTATAGGCATGAGCCACCACTCCAAGCTCTTTTAGCCATTCTTGACCCAGGCGCTGGCTCCCTCCTACTCATTCATCAGATCTGTACCAAGAAACTGTCCCTGTCTCACCAAACCTAGGTTGAGCATTCTTGCACTGTACTTGCCATGCCACAACTGACAACACAATGCAAGGTAACTGTCTCCTCATTTCAGGCCCCAAAATGAGTGCCACATTAGCAGACCTCATTTTGTTCTACATGCTGAACACATGGTATCATGTGTCAGCAGCCTTCAGTAAACATGTCCCTGATTGGAAGAGAAGATGAATGAGATGAATAAGTGAATCTAGAAATAGGACTAACCAGCTTTCCTCATCACTTCTAGTCCAACATGAAGGAGACTAGTAATCTGTTTATTTTCTGATGAACATAAAAATCTTAGTGGAAGTCATTGAACCAGGTCGGGGGCGGGGCTTAAATTTACTTAATAAGAAAATTCAGTAGGCCAGCTTAAATATTCAAAGAGAGGAAAGGATTGTCCAAAACTGGTAGAGACTGACGGAGAGAATAGTATAAAACAAATTGATTATACCACAGTAATAGTTTTCTTGATTCCTTAGAGTAATATGGTAACCTAAGAGTTAATGGAAGTTTGAAAGAGGTAATGTGAGTCCTTGGGCCACCAGGGTTGAAATGGCAATGCCTCCAAACCTCTTCTATCTCATTCACATGCTGCCCCTCTGCCTTCAGTGAGCTAAAAAGAAGAGGTGGGGAGGAAGAAGGCACAGTCTTGTCTTAACTATATGTAATGGTTTAGGGGAGGATGCTTAGGCACATGGTTTCCTCTCTATCATAGTGGAATATTGAAAAGTCTTACGTTAAGTGTTAGTTGAATTATGAAGTTGCTCAAAGAGGAAGAAGCAGCTAATGGTATTTAAGACAGGTACTTAAGAAAATGTTCCTGTGAGAGATGAGATTCAAAATTGGTTGTTTAAAGAGATGTAAACGTCCAGGGGGACACAAGAGCACTCAGGGAGAAGGAACAGTATAAGCGATGGCATGTAGTATGAAAGTAACTTCATCTACTGAGAAAGAAGCTAGTGTGACTCAGGCATTGGAAATCTACACAAACCCTGTGTCTTGATCTAAGGTTTCATAGCCCAAGATCTCCCACCACCCCTCCCCGTCAACTAGGTTTCTTGACACTTACTCCAGAGCTCTTCATTGGACTCTGTGCTTGTATCATCAATAAAATGGTAAATGAGAACTACTGTGAATAAATACCACTAAATGCTATGGATGTTGTTGGAAACTCAAGAGGAGGCCCAAAGAAAAATCTGGGAAAGCAAGGGAAATGTAGCAAGGATGACAATCAGAACAGCAAAGATTTGGCAAGCCCCAAACAATATATTGTGTGACAATTTTTTATAGATGTGGACAATGAACTGTACCAGGAAGAATATGATAAAATAGAAATGATAATCTTTTTTTTTTTTAATGTTCCTAGCACTTTGAACTGTCAAAATCTCTCCTTCGGCCAGGCACTGGTGGCTCATGCCCGTAATCCTAGTTACTCAGGAGGCTGAGATGTGAGGATCATGGCTTGGGGATAACCTGAGCAGGAAAGGCCATGAGACTCATCTCCAATGAACCACTCAGAAAAAGTGGCACTGCGGCTCAAGTGGTAGAGCGCTCACCTTGAGCACAAAGAAGCTCAGTTCAAGTCCCAGAACTGGCACACACATACAAAAAGGCCTCTTTCAGAGAGCATTATTATTTCCTCACAAGAATATGATAATTATATAGTATAGACAAAACTAATATGTAATCCATAACTATAAAAAGATATGATATTTTAACTTCATTTTACATTATCATTGCCATCAATTTGTAAATTAAATGTCTTTAAGATGTTGAATTTGGCACCTGGTTCATGCAGGCCATCAGTTAAAGAAGCAGGAAACTGAAAGGCTGCCATGTTGCCTGTGAAGAAAGAGACTAATTTTTCTCGCAAATGATAGGAGGCTGAAAGTTGTGCAGGGAACATAGCAATAGGAGGACAGAAATGCAATATGTTGCCAGGCATCAGTGGCTAGCTACTCAGGAGGCTGTGACTGGAGGATCATGGTTCAGTGCAGCCCAGGCAAGAAAGCTGAAGCACTTATCTCAAAATAACCACCCAAAAACTGGAAGTTCAGTTGTCGCTCAAGTGGTAGAGTGCTAGCCTTGTGTTTAAAAACAAACAAACAAAAAGCTGGGCACGGGTGGCTCACACCTGTAATCCTAGCTACTCAAGATGTTGAGGTCTGAGGATTGTGGTTCAGAGCCAGCCGAGGCACTAAAGTCCATGAGATTCATATCTATAATTAACTGCCAGAAAACTGGAAGTGGCACTGTGGTTCTAGCTTGGAACTGAAGAGCTCAAGGACAGAGCCAAGGCCCAGAATTCAAGACCCACTGCTGACCCAAAAAAAAAAAAAAAAAAAAAAAAAAAAGCTCAAGGACAGTGCCAAGCCCTGAGTCCAAGTCCCAAGATCAGCACCAAAAAAAAAAAAAAAAAATTTTTTTTTTTTTTTTTAAAAAATGCAGTACATGGGGGCCGTGAGTTTGGCCTAGTGGTAGAATGCTTGCCTAGCATGCATGAAGACCTGGCTTCGATTCCTCGGTACCACATGCATAGAGAAAAAAAAAAAAAGCTGGAAGTGGTGCTGAGGCTCAAGTGGTAGAGCTCCAGCCTTGAGAAAGTCCAAGGACAGGACAGGGCTCAGACCCTGAGCTCAAGCCCAGGACCGGCAAAAAAAAAAAAAAAATGCAGTACATGTGTTTAGATCAGATTGCTCCCTTATGGAAACTGGGAGACAAAGACATATATCGGCAGAATTTCCCAAATTCTAAGCTAGGAAGACCATACCCTAAAGATTACATAGGTGTTCTATATAGCTATCTATGAGTGGCAATCACCACTGCTAAGTTGATCTTGTTAAAATGCAAATTGTAACTTTGCAAGTTCTATTTCCTTTTTCATTTGCCCATTGTAATTGAGACACTCTTTCCTGAAGGAAAAGGAACTTTGCACCTGTGATTTACTAGAAGGAGATCTGCTCGTGACATCATCTTAAAGATAATTGCAACAATTTGTTTAATAAAACTGAAATCCCTGTATAGGCACATATTTGTCTGTGCATGTTTGCAGGAGGATAAATGAAGGCATGGAGCCATGTTTGTGCGCTGCTTACCACGGTGATATAGAATGAATTTGGGTTAAGAGTAATTTCTTCAAATATCCTTCCTTATAATTTTATAGTTGTTACAAAGATACTACTGTACTGGAGTTTGAACTCAAAGCCTGGGCATTGTCCTTGGCTTTTTGGCACCTCAGTTATGACTCCACTTCCAGTTTTTTGCTAACTGGAGACTCCTGCCTAGACCTCTTGGAGCCATGATCCTCAGATGTCAGCCTCCTGAATAGCTTAGATTACAATCGCAATCCATCATTGTGAGACTTCACATTTTTCTTTCAAGTAAGAAAAATAAAGGCAAAAGACTGAATGGCAAAAAAACTTGAAAAGAAAAAAGCCCATAAAGATCTTTCAAATCAACTTTAAAAAAAATAGTTGAATAAGCATCTTCTGATTTAAGGAATACCCCATAAGCAAAGGAATAGCTCAAGCCAGGTATGTAACAGGTATTCTACACAAATAACCCCTCAAATAGAATGGCTTTGAATTTTTCTTAGAAAAATAAGTCATCTAGTATGAGCATCACAAATCTGCACATCAATTGTCTCAACCATTTACCAAAACTACATCTGGGAAGCAGCAGCTGCTAGAATTCAGGCTAGCATATTAAGAGCAATTATTAATTGTACCAGAGATACAGATAATTAACTCCAATTTTAAAACTGTTTGGGTGTAATGGACTAAATTTCTATTGTGGAACTGACAGATGAAAGGAAACCAAGTGTAAAGCAAGTTTGCAGGGATTGTGCTTCTTACGTTTGAGGGTCTGTGGGGATACTGCAAGGGATAGAAAAGCTTTGGAATAAATTACTCCTGGCTTTTGATCCTGGCTCAGTTATTGCTCAACCATGACACATCTGTTAGTCTATGTGAGCTTCTGTTTTCTAGTGTGCAAAAAGAGGACAAGCGTTCCAGACTTGCAGAATAAAGAGAAAAAAAGAATAAGATCACATATTCAAGCCACCTTCTAGCCATGGCTGATAGGCAATGGGCATACCATAGAGGAAGTTATTATTACCAAATTCTGACAGTCCTAACTGTTCAAGACTACCTCTCTCCTCACTCTTCCATGAAGATACGTTTTTGTAGTTCTACCTCACCACCTCCCCATACCTTATTTGAGGAGTTCTGGCTAGGTGGCAAAATGTAGATCCTGGAGATCTTACACTATGGCTCCACAAATTCAAATGAAGGCTGAGAGCCCACATTTCCTGCCAACTCCATAGCACGTAGTGATGCTGTTACGGGCTACAGTCTGAGTAGCAAGGTTGTAGACTGAAAGGGGTGATCAACTTTTAAATATTAATGATGAGTGGAGCGCTAAAGGTTCCCGCCTAGAATCCTAGCCACTTAGGAGGCAGGAAGATTTGAGGATCAAAGTTCAAAGCCAGCCCTGGCAGGAAAGTCTGTGAGATTCTTATCTCTCCAATGGACCACCAAAAAGTCAGAAATACTGTGGCTCCAGTGGTACAGCACTAGTCTTGGGCTGCAAAACAACTAAGGGACAGCATCCTGAGTTCGAGCCCCAATACTAGTTCAAGTCTAAATAAATAAATAAATAAGCAAACAAATAGGAAAATCAGGAAAGACTGTGAGGCAGGGATAATTACTTCATCCATGGGCCTGCATGTCCTGGGCACATCACAACATCCATTACAGAGCTGTCAGGTCTCCTTCTATGGGTTGTGAGCCCGACTGTATAACTGCACTCAATCACTCAATTTAGAACACAAAGCAATAAGTGAATAGAAGAACGGATCCAAGAAAAATTCAGGGAATTTATTGTTCAGTGTATAAAAGTATAAATGAGCTTAAGCTAGCGCTCTCTCTCTCTGTCTCTCTCTGTCTCTCTGTCTCTCTCTCTCTCTCTCTCTCTCTCTCTCTCTCTCTCTCTCTCTCTCTCTCTCTCTCTCTCTCTCTCTCTCATTATTTGGGAGTTTGAACTCACAGCATTCCTAGGCAAGTGTGCCAACACTTAAGCCATGCTCCCCCAAATACATTTTGGTTTATTTTTCAAGCAGGGTCTTGCTGTTTTTGTTCAGTGTAGACTGGACCATGATCCACCTAATTTTTTTTAGTAGGGAGGTTGGTCATGGGGCTTGAACTCTGGGCCTGAGCACTGCCTCTGAGCTCTTCAGCTCAAGGCTACTGCCCTACCCCTGAGCCACAGCCCCACTTCCAGTTTTCTGGTGGTTAATTGGAAATAAGGGTCTCATTTTTTTAGTGCCTGGGCTGGCTTTGAACTGCGATCATCAGATCTCAGCCTCCTGAGTAGCTAGGATTACAAGCGAGAGCCACCACGTCTGGCAATCCTCCTAATTTATTACCTGCCTGGAATGACAGACTACCATGCCCCAGCTTTCTATTGGCGGGGATGGTGGATCTTGTGAACTTTTGGCCCAGGCTAGTGTTGAACGGTGATCTCTTCTTTCTGGGTAGCACAAACCATCAGCACGATTTAACAACTCAAACTTCATTATTTCTTCCTTATGACACAAGTGTCACGTATCACTGAAACTGAGGAACGAGTTAATTTGCTGCCAGTACTAGCCAGTCTGTTTTTCATTGTTTCTGTTATGTCTCACTCCCTTATGCCTCACTCCTCAAATAATTAACCAATTAAGTCAGCTTCACCTTAAAAGAATAAGAGGAAATATATATATATATATATATATATATATATATATATATATATTGCCAATCCTGGGCTTGAGCTCAGGGCCTGAGCACTGTCCTTGGACTTTCTCAAGGCTAGAGCTCTACCACTTGAGCCTCAGCACCACTTCTGGCTTTTTTTCCATGTATGTGGTACTGAGGAATGGAACCCCAGTCTTCGTGCATGCTAGGCAAGCACTCTGCCACTAAGCCGAACTCTCAGCCCAGAGGAAATATTTTTTTTAATGTCATCTGGCCCCCTTATTAGTAAGGAACCAGGAATATCAAGGATATGGGATGCCCAGGGTTCTGAACCTAGCCAGGTGCCCACTGGCTAGGGTCAAAATTAAGGCCCCCAAAAACCCCATTTAGACTTTTGTGCTTGTGACCCCTGAGAAAATGGAATTCAGGGAAAAAGCCTGCCATCTTCCAGCTTATCAGCTTGTGCCAATGTGTCCCCTCCCCAGTCACTTGGTCTCCTCAGGTATTGGCTTCATCTTTCAGGGGCAGAGTGAAGCCACTCACAATTGTACTACCAGCATTGGGTAATATGGAACCACCAGAAAAGGCTAGTCCTTGGCTCTCATGTTAAAAATATAAAGTTTCAAGGATTCCTTTTCATGGAACATTAACAAACAAACAAACAAAACCTAGAACTTTCTTTTCTTCTCCAGGCAAATCTTTACCCCTTAGGAATTTATAAAACTATATTTCCAAGCAAAGCCATGAGATAATACCTTTTACAAAACAATATTTTATAATAGACTAAGTTCTCATAAGGTATGGAATAGATTTATCTTTCTAGGCTAGTTCAGTTTATAGGGTTTTTGTTGTTATTTTGCCAATTCTGGAGCTTGAACTCAGGGTCTGGGCATTGTCTTTGGGCTTTCTCAAGGCTAGCACTCTACCAGTTGAGGCACAGTACCACTTCTGGCTTTTTCTATATATGTGGAATCAAACCTGGGTCTTTGTGTATGCTAGGCAAGCATTCTACCACTAAGCCGCACTCCCGGCCCCATTTTTTTTGTTTTGTTTTTCTTTTTAAAGAATTAACGATCATTCTAGGCCCAACATAGTCCTAGATACGTTTGCAAATGTTTTATGAATATTCAACTGTTTTTATTAATATAAATGTTTTATTAAAAGTCACATTTGGGGGCTGGGAGTTTGGCCTAGTGGTAGAGTGCTTGCCTAGCATGCATGAAGACCCAGGTTCGATTCCTCGGTACCACATACATAGAAAGACCAGAAGTGGTGCTGTGGCTCAAGTGGTAGAGCTGTAGCCTTGAGAAAATCCAGGGACAGTGCTCAGGCCCTGAGCCCAAGCCCAGGACTGGCAAAAAATAAATAAATAAATAAAAGTCACATTTGATGGAAATGAGCAAAAACCAATAAAAAGATTGTGGTAGAAGGGAGATAAAAACTCAGTTTCTACCGTTTCTCTCCAGCAGCTTTAGTCACTGTACTTACGCTACTTCTAATTCAAAAGCAGTAAATCTCTAAATAATCTTTTGAATGATTTCTAGTTACTAGAATATATTTTATAGCTTCCATAGAAGTGTAACACTGATTATAAGTAAGATTTGTGAAACATCAAATAGCATTAGAGTCTCAAATTTAAAATGAAGCTGCTCATTCCTCCAGGGTGTTTGAGATAGCTCTAAGCCAAATCAGCTGATTTGACTCAAAGCATGTCTGCCACAGAATTATCAGGGCCCAAGCTAACTGGGAAGCACTTTCATTGTCTAGTCAGCAAGCCATTCAGCTTCTTTCCAGCTTTAACTCATACCCTGCCCACTACCACACTGATAAAGCAAGCCAATAAGGTGAAAAAATGTTTCAGTATTACTAAAAGCATCATGAATAACAGGCTTATTTCCTTTGTTCTTGCAAGCTGTTAGGTTGTACTGGGCACTAAATAGTCACTGACTTAATAAGCGCTCATCAGGATTTTAAAAGTGATTAAAGAGTTGCACTCTACAACGAGTCACCCTTGGCCTATCATGTTAAAATAAATGACTGCCACCATAACATTTACTCCCACCTGTAAAATGAATCTCTATATCACATGTTCTGAGAAATAAGAATTCATGCATGTAGAGCATTTTGAAGAGTACCTATCCCATATTAATTATTCAATGACTCTAATCATTACTGTGCCAAACAGCTGCATGTTACACGTGTTTGCTGGGTCTTGCTGGTGGAGAACTCCACATTTCCATACCTCACTGAAGCTTATATTACCATGAGGGGAAAACACCAACAAAATGACAATACATTTTTAAAGATTGTATTGTGTTAAATACAATACCAATGGTGATTATAGATTGGTGGCAAAAGCTACTTGCTCGAAATTGAGATGAACTGTAGAAGGGGCCTAGCCAAGGAACCCTCATTTGAAGTGATACTGAGCAACCAATACCAAGAACAAGGTAGGTGCCAGTCATTCCAATTAGAAAGGCCAAAAGCCCAGAGAAGATAAAGCCACAGGAAAAGATTATTCAAAGAGTCAAGTGAACAGTTGTCAGAAATACTTTGATTCAATTTTCAAAAAAAATTCTCTTTGACCTAGATACATAAGGCCATATAGTATGACGCTAAATGAAAGGACCTCTAGGATATAGAAACAAAAGCTATATAATCAGTGATTGCTGTCCTTAATGTACTATGTTATCTCTCATCTCTTCTGCTGTCCCTTGGTTATCTCATATTGTTACAGTATTTCTCCTGGTTATCTAATATATTGTATATGTGCGTATTTGGTTATTTGAAATTGGATAGGGAAGGGGGGAAAACAAGATGAGGGGCGGGGGTGGGGAAGGGAAATAGGGACCAAGACATGAGAAAGGGTATTAATGTTTGTGAAGTAATGCACCTTGTCGCTGGTGAATATTAATTATAATAAAAATATGGAAAAAAAGAATTAAGGATCATTAAAGAACCAATGAGTAAAACTACTATCATATCTAATGAAATGTAGCAAGTTTTTCAATTGAGTTGGCTCCTCAGCCTCAACTTTTACAATTAGCTCATTTTACTTTTATGTTTTTTTCCTTTTTATTATTATCTTTAAGTGGTTATACAACAGAGTTGTCACTTAACAAAGCAGCTTACAAATAAAATATATCGTAATCTATGTCACCCCTTTCAACATTCTTATCTATCCCTCCCTGACCCGCTCCTTCTCTCACTCTTCGTAATTTTGTAGGATATACATTGGGTTACATTTGCCATGTAAAACATGTTAGAAAAATTCACTTTTCTTTACTAGAGTTGGAAACCTTTAAGCTTAGTTGATGAGTGGATCAACAAGATGTGGTATTTGTACACAATGGAATTTTATGCTGCTGTCAGAAAGAATGACATCGCCCCATTTTAAGGAAATGGAAAGACTTAGAAAAAATCATATTAAATGAAGTAAGCCAGACTCAAAGGAACTTAGGCTCAATGGTTTCCCTCATTTGTTATAATCAGTAGAAACCTTGGGCTCTCCTAGCAGAGATTTGCAATAGAGCAAAACCTTGATACAAAAGGCCATATAATAGGACGCTAAATGAAAGGATCTCTAGGATATAGAAACATAAGCCATATAATGAATGATTGTTCTTCTTAAGGTACTATGTTATCTCTCATCTCTTTTGCTGTCCCTTGGTTATCTCATATTGTTACAGTATCTCACTTTGTTACCTGATATATCAGATATATTTGTATTTGGTTATTTGAAATTGGATAGGGAATCGGGGAAAACAAGATGAGGGGTGGGGTGGAGGGGAGGGAAATGGGGACCAGGACATGTGAAAGGGTATCAATGTATGGGAATTAATGCACCATCTATCTGGCAAATATCATGTAACCCTTTTATTAATTACAATAAAAATATATGAAAAAAAAGAAAAGCCACTAAAATGCTTTGTTACACAACTCTAGGAAACATATGCCTAAATGTAATCTTTGACACATGATTTTTCCTGATCAGAGTATCTATTGGTCTGTTCAGGAGCCTGTCTTCCAATGGCTCTTCTGTTGTGAACTGGGGCAGTAGGTACAAGAACAGTGCCGTTATCAATGCCTTACTCCATCTTTTCCAGGTATGTGTAAAAGTTTAATTCTATAGCCTAAATGTTCAAAATAATGGGTACAGTTCACTGAGACTCGCCTTCGCAATAGGACATAAATAACTATAATGCATCCCATTGGTAAAAAGGAAATTGTAATTAAGTATCTTAAAATTAGCTGGCTTAACCAGTCACCACAGGCAGTCAGACATGTTACTCTTGGTGAGTAAAGGAATCTATCCATTGTGACCTCTTTAGGCTTCTGCAGAACTTTAAACTCTTCCCTTAATTAATGGCTTCAGCATCCCTGTGGCCTCATTCTGCTGTTGTTATTAAGCATTTTATTTTCTTGGCCCCATGGGCTCTCAAAGCAAGTACATGTTCCCCAGCAGACATTAATATTTTCTTGAAGAAGAGTTCATTTTCCATACATGATATAAAACCAACATGAGTTAAAAATGACGGTTAATAATGACTCCCATTTTTTCTAAACATTTCAAGAAATGGCAAAACTCCATTTTCCTCTTCCTACATATAAGCCCAATAAGGAATTCGTTTTCCACTTGGATTAAACGTTGTCAAAGAATGTTTTAAGAAACTTCTAGAAAGACAACCTGAGAAAAACTGGCTGCTTCAGTGCCATGAGAGATTCAATTCCTCCAGCCTCAGTGGAGATCACGTTATAGCCCAACCACCCTTTGACTCACAAGTCACTTTCAGAATTTTTCCTAAAGAAAACTCATGGATTTTTCATAAAGCATGGGTGGAAACATTACATAGAAGTCTTTATCACAACTCTATCATTGGAATTTAGAAAATCTAACTTTCTAAATATCATAAACTAAATATTGAAATTCTATAAGACACTTTAAAAGCTTGTATCTAATACGTATGGAAGTAGTTATGATTAATATAAATTATATAAAATCATCAAGTAGATAATGAAAAGGCATGCCAAGAATTCTCTCAGCTCCTTAAAAATCATATTTACATACATAACTGAAACTCAAGTTAAAAATAATTACTACAGGCTGGGAGTGTGGCCTAGTGATAGAGTACTTGCCTAACACGCACAAAGACCCAGGTTCGATTCCCTGGTACAATATACATAGAAAAACCAGAAGTGGTGCTGAGACTCAAGTGGTAGAGCTCTAGCCTTGAGAAAGCCCAAGGACAGTGCTCAGGCCCTGGGCTCAAGCTCAAAACTGGCAAAAAAAAAAAAAAATTACTGCCCTAGCTAGGGTCATTTTCAATTTCCTCTTTATATTTCCATGAATATTTGTGTCTTTTTCATCTTCTATACTAAGTATGCACTAGTTCATAATTAAAATATAAAATCTCCATTTTTTCTTTAAAAATTTTTATATTGCTACTATAAAGGGTTATATTGTTACTATAGGGGTTATAGTTACAGAAGTCAGGTAAAGATCACAATTCTTTTTGGACAATGTCACCCCCTCCCTCACTCCCTCTCAGTTTTTTCCTTCTCTGTTTTTCTTTAATCAGCATAAAACTAGTCTTCATACATGTGAGGCAAATTAATCTTTACATAAAAAGGAAATTTCGGCAGGGGTGAAGTGGCTCATACCTGTAATCCTAGCTACTCAGGAGGCTGAGATCAGAGGATCAATGTTCAAAGACAGCCTGGGCCACAAAAGAACCTGAGACTCTTATCTCCAATTAATCTCTAGAAAACGAGAAGTGGGGCTTGGTTCAAGGGGTAGGGCAGTAGCCTTGAGCTGAAGAATTCAGGGACAAGGCCTAGGCCCAGGGGTAGGGTGGTAGCCTTGAGCTGAAGAGCTTAGGGACAGTACCTAGGCAGAGTTCAAGCCCCATGATCCACAAAAACAAAAGCAAATAATAATAATAAATAAGGAAATTTAATGGAAAGAAATATGACAGATGCATGTAATGTTAACTTAGTCTACAGGCTCGGCTTTAGTTTCCAGTATTTAAATTCCTCCCAATAGATTCTCTACCAATGCACTCCAAATTCTACTAGCTGCTCCTTACTCTGATACACTCTAAGGATTCTTAGCACACCAACATGAAACTCCCAGACAGACAAGGAAAGATGTACAGAGGGGGCTGACTTGATACAAGGCAATGACAGAAATCATGAATATGAATGCATGGAGTTTCTGGACAGCAGATAATGGGAGAGGGAAATGTTATTCAGATGACAGCTGCCAGCTCCCCTCCCTCCTACCCCACCCCCACCCCACACTGTCATTCTCCGGCCCTACCCCCTTCTCAAGGCCTTGATTCCCAGCCCACAAGATCTCTGGGGTACATGTTGCCTTCATGGTGTTCTCCCACACCAAAAGCACAGAGGATAAAAGACTGCTGTGTTGAAAGCTTGTGCCTCATAGAATAACAACAGTGTTAAATGTGCTTAAAAAGACGTTGCTACTTTTCATATCAATCACAGCATTGGCCAATCTAGTAGGAGGTACAAGGGTGATCATTGTTTAATTGGCTCTGGGAATCTTAGGAGCTGTGCTGGGCCTTTAATTAGAGGAGTTATTAGAGTAAGCGTGTGATGGATGGATGTGTGTGTTGGGGAGGGGTGGACTGGTTCTGTCATGGTTTTGATAATCTGCGAATGCACAGTTGAACTAACTTAAAAGAAGTAAGAATTCACTCCAAGAAAGTTCTAGGTAGCAGTGCTTTCAGTCTTTATTCATGACCCGAATCTCCATCAATTCACATATAACTTCACAAAATTTAAATCGTTTTTAAGGGCAGAATTTTCTTTACTAGACCAACAGAGAAAACCCTGAATAGTGGAAGCTTGGTCTCCTATTCAAAATGCATTTAGCTTAAGAGACAAGTAGTGCTGGGTGCAGACACAACTGGAAGGAGGCAGAATCTAGGTACTGTCTGCAGAGTGCATTTGCTTGTGCACCTTAAAGGTACCCACAGCTGATTTACCTCTTTCATGTGTGAAACCAGTAAGGAACAAAGAAAAATGGTCTGTAACCCTTCCTGTTTCCTTATGATTCGTGAATCCAATAAAAACCTTCTTTAAAGGATGACCAAGAAAGCAAGCCTATTAACCATTTAGGCTCATGATGCAAACGCATTGTGTCAACAAGTTACTTTCATGATAGTCTCAGTAAGCTGAACTGAGATTCTCACTTAACACTCACGCAAAGGATCTGTGTCCACTTGACATGTTTGTTAATTTGTCTTTGACAAGTGGAATAGTAATCAAGATGAGTAACTTACTTAAGATGACTAATTCACATATTCACCAGGGACACCCCACTAAATGAGCACTCCTGTTTCCTAGCACTGAAACTCCAGTACTTACTAATTTGTTTTCCACTCTTGCTATTTCTCAGTAGAATGCCATCATTCTATGTCACTATTCCACATACTGAAGGACAAGTCAAACCAGGAAACAAATGTTGTTTTTTTTTTTCTAATTTCTTGTACCAGTACAGTTTAACAGTGAAGGTTCTCAACTTTCATCTTGGTAATATATAAAAGCACAGTTGGACAAGCTTACCAAGAAGGTAAGAAAAACTTACCTTGTCCTAAATGAAAGTTCAAGGTATCACTACTCTCAGTTTTTATGGGATCCCCAGTTCACATTTGAATATTTAAATATGACTAAATTGCTTTGAACTTCAGTTTTCTTTGAAGGCCAACAGAAAAGCTGGAGAGGTTGTGAGATCAGAGTCCGATACTGGAAATGCATTTATTTGTCAGGGAGTAAATGAGGCTAAATGATGCTGAACACTGGCCCAGTAGAAAGGAGACAGCAGTTCCTGTCACCACCAGCTCACCCCCTTATTTGTAGATACTGATTGAAGCTTAAGAACCATCCTGTAGGAGCTGGGAGTTTGGCCTAGTGGTAGAGTGCTTGCCTAGTATGCACAAAGGCCTGGGTTCAATTCCTTGGTATCACATATACATAGAAAAAGTCAGAAATGTTGCTGGTAGAGCTCTAGCCTTGAGAAAGCCCAAGGCTAGTGCTCAGGCCCTGAGTTCAAGGACCAGGACTGGCAAAAAAAAAAAACAACCAAAAACCATCCAGTATATCAAATTAGGATAACTTTGCCCTTCAATTTTTTTTTTTTTTTTGCCAGATCAGAATCACTGATCTTAATGGCTAAGGCTAAATCAGAGAGAGACAGTCAAAAACACAGAGAGATAGACAGATATTCAAAGATTAGAGCCTATTTTCTTGGAATAGTCTCTTTAGAAAGACTGAAAATGCTGATGCCTATAAGAATTTCATTTGGGCATCTTGAAGGAAGTCCTTGAAGATGACATGCCAGAGGCTTTTTGAATGATGGAGAGCCATTCTATATTTTTTAATGCATTTTTCTTTTTAACAGTAAGATGTGTTTGGGCTGGGAGTTTGGTCTAGTGGTAGAGTTGCTTACCTAGTATGCACAAAGACCCGGGATCGATTCCTAGATACCACATACATAGAAAAAGCTGGAAGTGGTGCTGGGGCTCAAGTGGTCGAGTTCTAGCCTTGAGAAAGCCAAGGACAGTGCTCAGGCCCTGAGTTCAAGGCCCAGGATTGGCAAAGCATTGAGATTACTTGCCAAAATAACAAATCTAACTGATGCGTGCCAAATCAGACACAAATACAAATTTAAAACAAAGACACTGTAGACTCTACTCTAGATAAACCATCTGAGATGCCAAAAGTTTTAGAAAAATATTGAAAAATTCATTTGAAGCACAAGACCCTTTCTTCATTTATCTAACTTTTCTGTGGTACAAGAAAGGCTGTTGGCCGGGCACGGTGGCTCATGCCTGTAATCCTAGCTACTATGGAGGCTGAGATCTGAGGATCAAGGTTCAAAGCCAGCCCAGGCACAAGAGGACCTGAGACTCTTATCTCCAATTAATCTCTAGAAAACAGGAAGTGGGGCTTGGCTCAAGGGTAGGGCAGTAGCCTTGAGCTGAGGAGCTCTGGGATAGTGCCCAGGCTGAGTTCAACCCCCATGACCCACAAAAAAAAAAAAGAAAGAAAGAAAGAAAGAAAATAAGGCTATTGTAGCTTGACAGAAGCATCTTGAACCCATTTCAACAAACACCAGTGCATTTGAGCCAGGTGTTAGAACACAGAGACATTTTTGAGAACTTGGCATTTCTGAGATTTGTTTTAAAAATCAAACCAGAGGGCCAGGAATGTGGCCTAGTGGTATAGTGCTCACCTAGCATGCACAAAGTTTTGGGTTCGATTCCTTGGTACACAGAAAAAGCTGGAGTGGTGCCATGGCTTATTTGGCAAAATGCTAGCCTTGAACAAAAAGTGTCCAAGGACAGTGCTGAGGCCCTGAGTTCAAGACCCAGGATTGGCAAAAATAATAATACTAATAATAAATATATCAAACCAGAGAATGAGTCCTGTCAGGTACAAGCTTTGATCTATATTTAATAAACAACAGGCTAAAATCATTTTCTTCACAAAGTGGGATCATTTTCTTATCTTCTGATGCATAATATTCTAAGTATATAATTATATTACATGTTTGTATTCCATTTGATTGACTACGATTATCCATGGTTTAAATATATCTTGGAACACATATACTTAAACATTAAAATGTATCAGAAATGCGATTGTTCTGTGTACACAGAGCTATAGCATTAAGGATACTCTCAGAAATTTAAGCCTGAAGCCAAACCCAGGAAATATCAACCTAAGATCAATTCAGTAAATTATTTATATAACTGTCTAAAGGATAGGGAACCTAATCTAGTTTAAGGGCATCCAGTTAAAGATCTAATGCCAAATGAGATGACTTACTGGTTATCAAAACAGTGTCATTCTAGAACTGGAGAGATGGCTCAAATGGTAGAGCTTTGGCTTTGAGCCAAAGAACTAACCAAGAGTGCGAAGTTCTGAGTTCAAGATCCACTGATGACGTATTTGTTAAAATAACATAATCAAGTGGACAAGCAATGATATTCTCAGAAACTGCCTTACAAAAATCATGGATGTTAGCCTGGACTTACTAATTTACTAATGCATGCCCGAGTCAGTCTTTATGTGTTTGCATTGCTTCTTGCTTCTCCTAACTTTGTCTAAGTGTTAAAACTCTTTGTCTCTGTCATGCCATTTCTGCCCCTTCTCCAAAAATATTTCCACTGCAATATCACATCATACCATTCTCTTGTTTCATAAAGTCTTCATGTGTTTTCGTGAGTCTTAGAATGAAAGTGGAACTATATTCTTGTCAGCTAAATCTCTACATAATCCTGGGTGTTCTACTGCTAGCTACTCCATTTCCTTTGCTCCAACCTACCTAATCTCTGTTGTGTTTAAAAATCCGAAGCATATTTTATCAGTGAGAGATAGGGCCAAGGAGAGGAGAACAGAAAAATAGACAAGAGGAAAACAGAGTAGTAACAGTTAGTGTACATATGTGAGAACGGCACTGGAGGGGATAGGGAGGGTTGGGAGAGAGAGAGACAGCAGAATGATGAAAGGGGTGATGTTGATCCAGATGCATTGTACTCATGAATTGGCATGTTAATCGAACCACTTTTGTACAATTATCTAAATGTAATTTTTTAGGGGCCAGAAACATAGTTTAGTGGTAGACTGCTTGCCTAGCATGTTATGAAGCCCTGGGTTCGATTCCTTGATACTATAAACAAAGAAAAAGCCAGAAGTAGTGCTGTGGCTCAAGTGGTAGGGCACTAGACTTGAGAAAGTCCAGTGCCCAGGCCCTGAGTTCAAGTCCCAGGACTGGCAAAAATAAAAAAAAAAGAAGGTAATTTTTTATAAAGGAAAATGCATTAAATATGTAAGTAAGTGCTGGGTGTGATAGCTCACACCTACTCAGGAAGCTGAGATCTGAGGATCACGGTTCAAAGCCAGCCAAGGCACTAAAGTCTGTGAGACTCATACCTCCAATTAACCACCAGAAAACCGGAAGTGACACTGTGGCTCAAGGGGTAGTGCAGTAGTCTTGAGCTGAAGAGCTCAGGGCCAGCGCCCGGGTCCAGAGTTCAAGTCCCATGGCCAACAACAAAAAAAAGTAAAATAAATAAATAAATAAGCAAAGTATCTCAAGCTCTTTCCCATGAATTCATGATTCTCTTTGCTCATAATGTTCTTTTTCCAGATTTCCGCATGGGAGTTTCATTTATCTATCATCTTACTCAATTACCCTCTTGCCCCATTTCTTTCCTTCATAACACATCATATCCTCAAAGATGGGTGGACAGAGGTGAATAGATGGCAAATTCATGTCTGTATAAAATGTCTATGCACTTTCTGCACTGTTGGCTTTGGGACTGTTCACAGAAACTGTATCACTACTTTTGGTAAGGAAAGTTATTGGCCTGTGCCTGTGGGGATGTTTGTAACAGACAATCCTAACTTCTGGCTCTCTTAACTGCATGTCTCCTGGGCATAAAAATGCTTTGGTTCTGGGAATCCTCACAGGTTCCTTACCATGCTGAAAGCTTTTCTCTTAAGGAAAATCATTCAAGTTCACAAAGTTGATAGTCCCAATAGGTATGCCAATATTTAAGTACTTACAATATTTGGAGACTATGAGGCTATCCTGGCTTTCAATTTTATGATATCTAATTTATGAAGAGGTTCCTTCAGGAGAAAAAAATAGAAATCACATTAATATAGAATCAAATCCCAGATTGCCTGGTTAGACTGCTGTCTCTAGGACTATTCCATGAAGAACAGTTTAATGCACATCAAAAGCACAACTATGTGGAGGGCCGGGAATTTGGTCTAGTGGTAAAAGTGCTTGCCTAGCATGCACGAAGACTTGGGTTCAAGTCTTCAGTACCACATACATAGAAAAAAAAAAGCTGGAAGTGGCACTGGCTCAAGTGGTAGAGTTCTAGCCTTGAGAAAGCCCAAGGACAGTGCTCAAGCTCTGAGTTCAGTCCTCATGACTGGCAAAAAAAAAAAAAAAAAAGCAAAAAAAAAAGCACAACTGTGTGGAAACTAGTATGTATAAACTTTTGGTGGATGCTTTGTTTCCCAGTTCTAATGAAATGGAAGGTTCTGGTACCTACAAATTGTTTTCCCAAAAGTTCTTTCTATACCTGTCATAGGAAATGCATGCTAGATCTGGGCAAAGGTTCTGGGAACGTCTGGGCAATCTCTCCACACTGACTACCTCTGAGAATGCCACATGTGACCACACTTCTCCCCACTTTGGATGATGGGGAAGAAATGCTTCCCCATCCAGCTGAACTGCTGAACTGCTTTCTGCAGCTCTACACCAGAAAAACTACTGCACCCTGCAGAGTGCCTGCCAAGGAGCTGAGACTGGCACACAACATCCCCTTGTACAAAGGCAGGCTCCAAACATCAGCCCTGCAGCACAGAGACGCTACTGCTATAAGGAAGATGCAGAGTCAGGAATATCAGGAAGCTCCCCCCCCCCTCTCGTGTGTGTGTGGGGGGGCATGGATTACAAACCAAAGGAAATATGCAGGGGAGGATTCCAATGGTATAATTCCTTTGTACAACTAGCATTCAGTCTAACAATATAAATACCAGGAAGCTGGTACTTGAGGTGTTAGGGGGAGTGGGGGAGAGAGAGGACAAAGGGAGGGGAGGGGAGGGGAGGGGAGTAGATGGAAAAAGAGAGTTTAAGCCCCAAGACTAGCCCACACACGCACATGCACACATACACAAACACACACCCCTACACACACAATGTAGAATCCAGGTGTGGTGTGCAAGCCTGTAATCTAGCACTCAGGAGGCCAAGGCAGGAGGATTAATTACAAGTTCCAGGCCAGTATGAGCTCCAATGTAAGGCCTTGTCTGTCCGCCTTCCCCTGCCCCCCCCCTCCCAAAAAGTGGCCTTATTCAGATTTAGATTAAATCTTCATTCTGGGATCAATTTTTTTCTTTAATCTCTGTGATCTTAGGTAAGTTGCTTAATATTTCTAAGTTTTCATCTACATTGTTTTATGACTAGGAGAGGTCAAGAAAATGTAGGTGAAGTGTGGCCCTTAGAATTGCTAAATAAATATTAGCCCCAATTACTATCCTATTATTGTAAGTACAGTAACTATGCAGATTAGACTTAGAGACAATGTCTAGGTGATCATGTTACCAGACAGATGAGAACTAACAATAGTACTAGCTGCTCCTACAGTACATTTCTCTCCAACAAAGTCCCATGGCCAAACACCTCAGGTTTAACCCAATAATTGCCTTAAAGCCGTTTCCCCCACACACACATGCTAAAGATGCTGCAAGACTGAAAAGACTTGGAAAAAATAATATTAAGTGAAGTAAGCCAGACCCAAAGAAACAAAGTCTCCATGGCTTCCCCCATGTGTAATAATGAGTACACATCTAGGATTCTCCTAACAGAGGATCACAATAGCCCAAAACCTAGGCAAATATAATATAGGGTGAGATAAAACAAAATGAAATCTAGGATTTGGAAACAAGAGGTTCCTCTTTGTGATTGTTGTTCTTAGTGTACTATGTTATTTCTCTTCTCTTTTTCTGCCCTTATGGTTAATCTTATGTGGTTACTGTATCTGACTTTGTTACCTCATATATTGTATATACATTTATTTGTTTATTTGAAACAGGAAAGGGAAGAGGGGAAAACAAGATGATTGGGAGAGGGTGGAGGGTGGGAAACGGGGACAAAAACATGTGGGAGAAGTAATGCACCCACTACCTGACAAATGAACCTGTAACCCCTCTATACATTACCCCGACAATAAAATTTTTAAAAAAGATGCTGCAAGATCCTGTAACAATTAAGGCTCTTTGTACCATACCACTTGATCAAGAGGTGTCCTCCCAAAAGATGTGTGGAAGTCCTAACACCTAATACCCGTAATGCGACCTTCTTTTGAGAAAAGGTCATTGCAAATGTAATGGAATTAAAAAGAGGTCACACCAGACCACAGTTTCCTAGACTGAGCACTATATTCAGAGAATAGTATGAGAAAGCCATGTGCAGGGGTATTTAAAGAGATACACCAGTTCATGGAGACTCTCCTGTCACTATGGCAGCAGAGGAGCTACACCTAGGAAAACTAACACTGCTAGTGACCACAGAAGCTGGAAAAGAACCCTGCCTTGACACCTTGGAGGAAACCAGCCTCCTGGATACACTCTGATTGAAGACTACTAGATTCCAGCACAACAAGAGAATACATTTCTATTTGTTTTAAGCCACACAACATATAACTGTTTGCTAAAACAACCCTAGACAACTCAGATGTCACCAAAGTCCTGTGTCCCCAAGTGGCAGAAGTGAAGCCAACTTTCAATCCAGGGGCAATAGGCTGAGGACTCAGTCATACACATCTAGCAAAGAATGACATGTGCTTCCTGGAAAGCACTTGCTAGAAAAGTTCCTTTCAGGAGTCTGGATTCTGTAAGTCAACCACTGGAAAACAGAGCTCACTAGAAATGACTTCATTCTAGTCTTCTGAGACTTCCATAGATAATCAGGTGGGCAAAGAGGCAAAGACCCTCCTGAATCTCCCCCATATTTTTAGAATCATCCTCTTCAGTTTCCACTCCTGCATGCCTTTCACACATAGAAGATTCTTACAATTCTGGCACTGGCCCACTTCTTTTCATTGCCTATATACTGTTTCCAAATAAACCCACTGATTCTTATGACCTACATGATCACTTTCACATCACTCCCATCAGCTTGTCACTCGTCCGAGTCCAGCACCACTCATCCAAATCCACATACCTCCATTTGGCTGTTCTATACCCTTTCAAGGCCATTTGTCTATAAAGAACTTCCTAGCTGCTCCTAGATCCCGTCTCTCCCTCCTCTCCATGGAATCTCAAAGTCGATGGCACAACCAGACACTCAACCAGAAAGCTGAGCTTCTCTCTGGTTTTTCTTTTCGTGTTTCTCATCTTCTCTCCACTCCAAATCAAAGGCCAAGATCTTTATCTTCTAAGTGACCCCTTCTTTCCCAACTCTGTATCACTGCTCTAATGCAAACTCCCAGCATTCTTATCTTCAAAGTTCAGGAGGTTTTACTAGTGATACCTATTTTTTAGTTTAAACACATATTCTGCCATGGTAAATTATTTTATTAGGGCTCATTTTCTACCAGTTCAAGTAAAAGAAAACTGGGTGCTAATTTGGTGACAGAATAAAGTGATAGCTCCTAGGAATATCTAATACAGAGTTGGTGAGATGGGGAATGGTATTAGAAAACCTTAGAAATTTTGCCTACATAGGCTAATAAACAATCAGATTTGAAAACTATAGGAGATCATTGGGTGTTTTTTTTCAGCAGTAAAAAAAGTTTTATTGAAAGAGAAATAGAGACATGGCACATGGCAACAGCATTGTCCAGAGGGGATCTGTGTGTGTGTGTGTGTGTGTGTGTGTGTGTGTGTGTGTGTACATGTGCACATGCCCTGGGTAATTTTTGCTTCAACAAATATTTAATGTCTTTATGTAAAAATAATCATAGATATAAAACAGAGTAAATCACCAGGTTTACACCTGTAATCATAGCTACTCAGGAGGCTAAGATCTGAGGATAGAGGTTCAAAGCCAGCCTAGGAATGAAAGTCTGTGATACTCTTACCTCCAATTAACCAGGCAAAGCCCCAAGAAGAGCTGTGGCTCAAATAGTAAAGTGCTAGTCTTGAGCACAAAAAAATCCTCAGAGACAGTACAGTGCTCAGGCCCTGAGTTCAAACCCCATAACCAGCACCATGACTAATCTGAGGAGATGGATGAATTGGCCAAAGGATGCAGAGCTATGTGATATGGCTGGAGTAGAGGTACAAATGTGCTTATAACTTCAGTAGTTTCATGGGCTTTCAAATCATCAGCAGCAGAAATAGTAGAGGACATTAAAGAAACACTTGTTGTTCTGTGATTTCCTTAGTCACACTCCAACACTTGATTTTGTCCGTTGCTCGTTGTCCTAAACAATGTGAACTACACCTGTTGTTGAGACACAGCTTCATTATTTTCATTCAATCATCCAACAAATAATAACTGAGCACTGGCCTGTCAGGTTCTGTGCTAGGTATTGAAATGAATCATAAGCCAGGTTTGGTAAACCACTTGTCCTAGGCCTAGTATTCATGATAGGTTTATCATGTAGATAAAACACACACACACACACACACACACACACACACACACACACACACACACACACACACACAAACTCATAAGCTCCAAATGATGTTATACATACATTAACAGAGATACACATAGGATTCAGCTCAAAGCAAATAAAAATTTTTATCATCCTGTTTTGATATTTTAAAAAATATACGAAACATATATATACAAGTTCTTCTGTCCCCATGCATGAGGCAATCCAGGTCTTCAAATCTCTGTGGGGCACACTGGGCATTCAGCATGAAGCCATAAACAACCATCTGCTGCCCCTCCCACCATGGGACTTCATGGTGAGTGACAAAAAGACACAATCCAGGGCACACAGCAAAGTGGTAACTACAGAGGCTTGGGGGGGGGGGAAGCCTCTGTCTTCCCTGAAGGGGTCATATTTTCACAATTTGGATGCATCCATGTAATACCGATGGAGTCATTGTGAACCTCTACATCAGGTACAACATTAAGGAACATACAACCAAGAAAGGGATCAGAAAACCAGGTGAGAGGCTAGCCCTAAAGGGAAGGCAGTAAGAATGAGTGAGTTGGCAGAGCTGACGGGGTGGATCTGGCTCAATGGACTGTCCACAACTTTGAGGTGTATTATCTACATGACCTGCAGGAAGTAACTTCCAGATCTGAACACCAAAGTGTTATCCCTAGGCTGTCTCTGGGGCCCAATCACCTTCTGTCTCCACAAATGGAATGACTAATGCTCATGTACTGAGTAACTGGAATGATCAACAAGTTACTCTCACTCTGGCTTGAAACTTGCCACTTCGTGGGAAGTAATAAATCTTAGCAGCAGATGCCATGTGCTCTGAGCTAAATCAAAGCTATCTCGTCTAGACTGAACTGTCTCATTTCTCCATTGTGTCAGATTGTACCTGGCCCATTAAGGTTACCCTTAAAATCACATGAACTTCTTCACAGGTTTCCATGGACAGGGCAATCCTTGCCAATCAGCTTTCCCTCTGAACAGAGCTGGACCACATACAAATTACCCCAGGGCAGTCTAGGAAGTAAAGCCAGATAGCACAGAAACAACATTAGCATTCCAAAGCATATCCTGACAATGACAGACTGGCCAGTTGTGACAGAAACATTTAAGGGCAAAAATGCTTCATCCCCTGTTATTCTTTCCAACTTTCTGATTTTAAGATATATTCGGGTAGCAAGGCTGACTGATTACCTGAATTGTGTGTGTGTGTGTGTGTGTGTGTGTGTGTGTGTGTTTATATATGTATGTGTGTACATCCTCTTTGCACTGTTGGTAAGGATTTGTGCAAAAGTACTAGGAAATACAATCAATTGCAGCATGCCATTTTGAATTCTGCTCAGACAGATCAATGGGAGCTTGCCTGGTAAACACACAGTTTCCACATTAAATAGGCTCCCAGGTAAATTTGAATTTCTGATCAATAATGAATGATTTTTTATAATCCAAAGTTGTCTTAGATATTGGATGGCTATTCTGTTTGTGAAATCAAGCAATCTTAATGGTGAGGCAATGGGCAGACACATAACCAACCATCTTTCCTTTTTTTCATGACTATTGTCAGTAAGAGCTTCAATGAACATGTGCAGTATGTGAGAAATGAGATCCATGTTACAAAGAAGGCCTAAGAGTACACTTCTCCTACTTAATACATTGCAAACATAGCTCCTTCCTCAACTGCAACTTTCTCAACATAATCCATGGCAACTTACTCCTCCTTCTGTAAGACCTGGGTTATGATTAATTTTTTTAATAAATAAGAATATAATACTGCAATGGCAGAAAAGAGGAAAACTGAAGTAAAGAAGCTAAAACAATAAAACGGTGCTTGCTGGAAAAATACAGGGTGATTCAAGATGGTTGACAACAGCCAAATTAGTTGCCACCTCCATCACATAACGAGCAGGATAATAGCAAGGCAATTGTACAACCCCTCAGCTTGATTAACACAGCTGAGCTGTCTCAAACGAGTGGAAAGTACACTAATCACCACTAGCACGGTGGGGTGGAGAGGGTTTTAAATTGGAAGCTCAACACTTACACAATTATTCATTTCAAAACCCTATAATTGAGGAAGACAAGGCAAGAGCCCCAAAGAACAACCAGTTCTAATTGAGCCTGCTGAAGAAGTTTCAGGTAGAACTTGTATGAGCTACATAAGAAAGCGTACCCTCAGAGGCAGGTAATTTGTATTTATACACACTGTGCACAAGTAATGCATACTGAAGATACATGTGTGTGGGAGTGTGTGTGTTAATGGAAAGCTCCAACAACAGTACATTGAACCCCCATTTATCTATGTTCTCCTTATCAGCTGAATGAGAAGTGAGCTGCAGGCAAATTGACATTTAGTTTACAAATGGCCCACAGTAGACATGTTTAAGTTTAAAAAGGTGTATTGATCCCCTTTTCGATACATGATAATTTTCCGGTTACATGTACTTTCTCTTAAAATAAGTTGTGCCTTTTAAAACAACCACTTGTTGACCAAAGGCAAGAAATCCTTAAACCCAGACAAGTAAAAATATGAAAATAAGGGCCGGGAGTTTGGCCTATGGTAGAGTGCTTGCCTAGCATGCACAAAGACCTGGGTTCGATTCCTTGGTACCACATACTTAGAAAAAGCCAGAAGTGGTGCTGAGGCTCAAGTGGTAGAGTTCTAGCCTTGAGAAAAATCCAAGGACAGTCCTCAGGCCCTGAGCTCAAGCCCAGGACTGGCAAAAACAACAACAAAAAATGAAAATAAAAAGCATTCATTGGAAGAATGACTTTTTTGTGTACATTAATGTTTTATTTGCCCATGTACCTACATTTATACATATGTATGTTTAACATATACTTACAGACACCACATACTACCAAAAAAAGTGCTTGTTTTTAAGCTCCAAAGTTTCAATCCATATGAGATTTTTAGTGTTTGAGTAGTGTTCCACTGATGGGATTTCTTAACCAAGCAAGTACTTACTGCTGAACATTTATGTTGTTCTCCTTTTTTCTTCTGTGATAAACTTCCTAACAGCTATATCTTTTTATGACAACATCCTTTGTTTTTAAGGATGAACTTCAAGAGGGGTAAATGGTCAAAGATGATACGAGCTTCATCTACATCACAATTTTGCCCTCTAGGAAAGTTGTGCCAGTTTATAACCTGGTATATATAAAAGGGCCTATTTTCCTCTTTCTTTTTCAAAATAAGCCACTCACTGAAATTTGTCTGTGGTGTCAATAGAACACCCAAAATAATATACACAAGCTTTTCTGCAGCAAGAAATCAGTCTAAAATGCCAAGTTTTTATGGCATCTCATTTATCTACAATTAACTTCTGGTGCAGCCAACCGGTACAGACAAATCGCTTTTTTCCCTGTAGTTTTAGGATTTAATCTCAGGGTCTTGTACCTGATACTCGGTTTCTATACTACTTGAGCCATGCCTCCAGCCCTTTTTGCTTTCGCTTTTTTTTTTTCAGATAGGGTTTTCTGCTTCTGTCCAGAGTCATGTGGAACTACAATTCTCCTGCATATACCTACTATTGTAGCTGGAACGACAGACACATAGATTATTGCCCACCTTGTTTGCTGAGATGGGAGTCTTACTAACTTTTTGCTTGCAATAGCCTCAAACTATGATCATACTCACCTCCAAGCATGAGTCACAGCACAAACATGAGTCATCAAACTCATCTAATTAAGAAATTTTAAGGCATATTTTCAAAATCTGCCACTGTTATGGAATACTTAGTGACTTCCCATTTTATTTTCCTAAAGAAAGGAATCTGTTTGCCTTAACTAGACCCAGAAAGCTATAAATGGTTGATAGCCATTAGTACCATTTAGGTTGGTTAAAACAGGTGACCTCCTACCCATATGACTCCTTGCTGAAAAACAAACACAGAAATAAACAAAACAGGCTTAGTGGTAGAGTGCTTGCCTAGCATGCACAAAGACCTGGGTTCGATTCCTTGGTACCACATACACAGAAAAAAGCCAGAAATGGTGCAGTGGCTCAAGTGGTAAAGCTCTAGCCTTGAGAAAGCCCAGGGACAGTGCTCAGGCCTTGAGTTCAAGCCCCAGGACTGAAAAAAAAAAAAAAGAAATAAACAAAATACCAGTACTACCATGCAAGGAAAGCTATTCAAGAAAAAGTTTTCAAATATTGGCTAAACTATATCAAAAACATATCAGAGACCATATCCAAAACTAATGAAAAAACTGAAAAACAGTCTCAAATATCCCACTGGAGGAATTCTGCAAATGATACAAGGAGTATATGAAATGCAAGCCAGGGATATAAAGGAAAGTTGTAGAATATCAACCTTTTCTAACCACAACAGAAATTCAAGTCAGGTTCATCTTGTATTTGACAAGTCATGCTGAACTGACCAACACCATTCTTCATCTTTGTTGAGAAACAGAAAATTTAAAAATGGAATAGAAGCTTAAAAAAATATAGAAAAACAAAAGCAAAAATGTAGACTATGTTATGCTCTGATAATCTACTCATCAATGATGATAGTTATGCGGTCAGGGTCCACGGTTAGCTTCATGAAAGAGGGCATTTGATCGATGTATTTTCCTGCTGGGTTCCAGTGGGTCATGTCTGTAATCCTAGCTACTCAGAAGGATGAGCTCTGAAGAGCCAGTTCAAAGTCAGCATAGGCAAAGCAATCCTAGAGACCTTTATCTCTAACCCACAAAAGCCAGAAACAAAGGTGTGCTCAGGTGGTAGAGAGCAACAGCTCTGAGCAGAAAAAGCTGAGATCTTGAGGCCCTGAGTTCAAACATCAGCCCCTCCTCCTACCCTCTGGTACTGGCATAAATGAAAAATGTATATATTTTCCTGATCAGGTGGTATCTTTTTCTTTGCTTTCCTTTTCCCTTCCCTCCTTTCCTTTTTTCTATTCTTTTGTCTTTTTCCCCCCAGACTTGAACTTGCTATCTGATGCTTTAAACTCACTGGCAGGTGCTCTACCACCTGAGCCACAGCCCTCCTTTCCTTTTCTCTTCTTTTTTATTTTCTTTTTCTTTCTCTTTTACAGTGCTGGACAGGGAACCCAGAGCCTTATCTATGCTAGGCAAGTACTATTACTGAGGTATACCCCTAGTCCTTATGTATCAGTTATGTCATGATGAGTCTTTACTACTGAAGGTGACATCTAACCAAATAAGGTAAGGCAACAAACATGTTTTTTTTTTTTCACTTAAAAAAAACAAACTCCAAAGGCAGAGTAGTCACCCACAGTTAAAAAATGCATTTGAGGAAAAGGAAAAAGGCAACAATCCTGATAATTGTAAAATGACTAGTGAACTAACTCCTCCCACTAAAGACCTTCAGGTATATAAGGTAACATGAAAGAAGACTTAAAACATCACTGTCAGCCTTAGATGTTGTGGAATTTTTTAGCACAGGGAAAAAATGCGCATCAAGGCTGACATAACTCCTAAATATTTATGGTTTGTGTTCCTTGTGGGCCTGCTCATTAGCCCTGTTCTGTCTCAAGCCTGTGTTCTCTTGAGCAGAAGGCACCTAAACAATTTGAAACTTATGGTTATTAGTGACTCATTTCTAGTAGCATGTCTAAGAGAAATCCAAGCTTTTGACTTGCCCATAGAAAATGGATCAGATGCTCACCCTATAAAAAGTGACATCAAGGAAGTTTTATACGAAGTAACCATAGATGCCTTGAGTATCTTCAATCAGTACAATCCCAACTCTACCTGGGAAAAGAAACACCTGACAGAAATCAAAATGGGACTTGCAGAGCAAATAATGTACCTGGAACAATGCATACAGGAAGAGAAGAAATCAAACAACCACGTGAAAGGAATGAAAGAGGACAAGATGGAATATTCAGGAGAAAAGGTATTCCCACCGGTTACCCTGAAATGGAGAAGTTATTTCCACAGAATCAAAGACTACCTGAAAGATAAGAAATACAGTTCTTGTGCCTGGAGGATTGTCCAAGTGGAAATCAGAAGATGTTTCTCCTACTTATTCACCAAACTACTCTCGAAGAAATAAGGTATATTATTAGAATTAACATCACATTTCCCTCCAAAAGCTCTTTCTCCTTTTTCTGCTTCTTCATCCTCTTTTTAAGGTGATTGGTGGCCTTTTAGAAGCAACCTTGTCCTCAGCTGGAATGTTTGAAGTTTATATAATGTTAACTGTCTGGAAAAACTTGACAGTGGAACAGGAACCACATTTACCTCTCTAAAGAAAGGGGAATTTAAGGGATTTTGTTAGAAAATCTCAAAGATCGTTTAGAAGAGTGAGATTTCCTCTCCATTGCTATTCTTCTTCCTTTTCTTCAATCATCTTGTATTGACTTTGCTTTACCACCTTTGAAAGTAAACATGACAATGGCTCAAAGATATGGAATAGGGATTGTTGTGAAATGTAACATTTCAATAACTAATGTTTTTGACTATAGAGGTGGCTTAAGTCTATAAAAATCCAACATCTTAAAAAGTTGTACAACAAGCTCTTCAAGTCAAAACCGTTCCTTTTCTCCACTGCTTCTCAGAGAAAAATAGTTGCTTATTTGCTTGTCAGTTGGTTTTGTTATGAAATGATACAGTTTGAGGAATGGTAGGGGTTTGTTTGAAGAGTAAAAATCAACAGTGAAATTTGAATGGATAGTTAAATTAGATGACCATTAGGCTCCAATTTAGACCTTAGGAACCTATAAATTTAGTGCAGAGCTCTCATACCTGATACATATCATTTGCTTCCTACATCTAAAAAGTTATAAAAAGTACTGTGAATATAGCCCAGTAGTAAAGCACTTGTCTATAATATATATGAAGCTCTCATTGAGACAGACAAAAAAGTAAAGGTATGGAAAATGCTAGTATTATCATCATTATACATCTTTCATGGTCTCTTTCGTGCACTTAAAAAATAAAATCCTGGAGTCATACTAGGGAATAATTTTACACTGCATTTTCCCAACTAAAAGACTACATTTTTGTTTTTCACTTAAGTATATTAGGCATTCTAAATAATTCATGGCACATTAATACCTTAGTTTTTTTTTAATTATCTCTATCCAGTTTACCTAAATAGTTTACTAACTCTTCTTATATGGTCCTTTGTTTTTACTCATCACTTAGGTAAATTAATTCTCATCTCTTTCTATTCTATCCCATTTCAGAATCATTTGTTTTGAAGACTGTGGCTGCACAAATTTTAAAGGGGGCAAAATGCACCTCACTCAGTCCTTGGGAAACTCTTCTGTAAAGATTATCACTAATATACTGCTCAGCTGTTTAGATTCAAGATTGTCCTGAGTTCAGAACTCAATGGAATATAGTCAAAGAAAGAAAGCCTTAGAACAGCCAGGAGTTTGGCCTAGTGGTAGAGTGCTTACCTAGCATGCACAAAAACCCAGGTTCAATTCCTTGGTACCACATAAAAAGGAAAAAAAGCCAGAAGCGGTGTTGTGGCTCAGGTGGTAGAGCTGTAGTTTTGAGAAAGGCCCAGGACGGTGCTCAGGCCCTGAGCCCAAGCCCCAGAACTGGCAAAAAAAAAAAAAAAGCCTTAGAATAAAAGTAAGGCAGATTTCAGTCAAGAAGATTAGAGAAATGTTTAAAATACTAAGTTGTGGATCATAGCATAGTGTTATCATTAGATGATCAAAACAATAAAATGACCTAGGGTTTTTCATTTAATGAAAACACATAATGTTGTTTCAGAACTAGATGGTAGGGTCTACAAGCCATAAAGGCGTACAGGCATAAAAGTTATCAAACAGATAACTTTTATTTTCCATAAAATGTTCTAATGCCTTTGCCTGGTCTCCCTAATAACTATCCTGGAATGATGGCAGTAACTTTATGGGTTACAGTCTCACCGAATGTCCATTATATTCAAAGGAAGAGGACTTCTGAAGAGGAGCTGGGGATGTAGTTCAATAGTAAGTGCTTGCCTAGTATGGGTTCAGTCCTCATCCCCACAAGAAGGAAAAGAAGGAGGAGGAGGAGGAGGAGGAGAAGGAGGAGAAGGAGGAGGAGAAGGAAGAGGAGGAGAAAGAGGAAGAACAGAAGGAAAAGAATCTACCAAGAAAGATGAGCACTTTCCAGTCAATACAGATTGTCTGGAGAAGTCAGGGTGAGAAGTCAGAACAATTCTTTTATAAAGAACACATCTAATCAAAAGAAAAAAAGAGAAAAGCCCTGCTGAAAAATAAGTACGGACTAACAACATCATCAAAGAAAAAATGCTATCACACAAATCTAGAAAATGGTTATTCTTGCTTCTGATTCAAGAAAGGCAAAACAAGACAAACAATAAAATATTTTCCCATTAACATGACGGAGATGGAAAACTGGTAACATAGGGTAAGTGCAGAGTAAAGAGATTGCCTGGTGCATTTTTGGCAAATGATAAACTGGCACATGTTTATCACAGGCAATATGACAATCTTCAATTTCCTAAAAAGTGCATCCATCTTATCAAACATTCAGTAATTTATTCCAAAGAAATGACTGAGAATAGTGTTTACTGAAGCCGTGTTTATATTATCCTTTTAAAATCCTAGATTCTCAGGAGGCCGAAATCTGAGGATCATAGTCTGGAACCAGTCAAGAAGGAAAGTCCATGAGCCTTTTCTCTGCAATCAACCACCAGAAAAGCCAGAAGTGAAGATGTAGCTCATAATGGCAGCAAGCTATCCCTGAGCAAAAAGCCAACGGATAGAGTTCAGGCTCACTCCCAACCTCACTACCAGCATAAAGAACAAAATAACAACGACTACTACACTTTACTTCTGTATTTTCTACAATTTTTTTTAAAAATTCTGCATTAAAATAACAAGTACCACCTAGAGCAGTCCTCTCCCCCCCCCACCCGTCCCTTCCATATTCCCTTTCATTGTTTTGGTGCTGTGGTTAAATGTTCAAGAATCCTTCCTTGGAGATAATTTTCATAATGAAATATTTATAAAAGTAGCTTCTCCCTTAAAGATTTTGCTTTTTCATTATGTTATTTATTATTTATTTATTTATTGGAGAGCATCCATTCTCTGGAGAAAGTTGTCTGTGTGTCCACATCCCTTACTTAGCCATCTTCTAAGTTCCCTTATGTCAGTGAGGGGCCAACCAGGTCTGTGCTAAGCTGAAGTTTCCACTTCGGATGTTGGAAGAAGGGTGAGTGGGAGAGCGCATACATTGGGTGGAAAGAAAAGTTTCACTGTGGACACAAGTCACAAGGACTGGGGTGGGGGGAGGGTGTGGATCCAGGGGACACCAAACGCATACACACCTGTCTACCTGGAGTTCAATGTCTAGTGGGGAGGGGGGGGTATTCTCCCCACACAAATCTCCTCCCTCCCTGGAACTGGTGGAGGGATGGAAAACTAGAGGCCAGAAAGCTGGCCATGGAGTATCCTTGATTATTTCTTTGACCCACAGGACAAGCTGACAACACCAGGTCGGCCTTGAAGCTACAAAGAGGTCTAGGTGACAACAGGATTCCCCTTCCCCACAGGAGCAGGCAAGCTCTCCTGAAACCATGGGGGCTGGGGAGGGGCGGGGGAGAGGCTGCCTTCTCTGGGTGGCTAATTTGCTTTTGCCTTCATCCCTCAAATCATCCCCGCCTCACTAAAAACCACACCACGAATGAGCCTCTAAACTTGTCCCCCACCTCCCCAGGGGAAACTGAGCCACCTGTCATCTAACAGGCGTCACCTCCAGGGCAAGTCAGAGCTGGGGGGTGAGGGGGAGCAAGCCACCTTGCCCTTGAGGAAGTCTGCTTTTCCTACCCAGGCGACTGGAGTGGGATTTAAACTTGGAGCCTTAGGTTAAGCCAGATCTCCCGGCCCGCTCCTGGGCAGGCTGGCGACTCCCCTCCGGGTTACCTGCATCTCCGTTTATTTTCTGGCGAATCGTCCCCCCGCCCCGCCCCAGCTGCGTGTGCCAAGCCCATCACCTCGCTCCCGCCAGCCCAAGCCCCTAGCCCGGCCGGATGTAGGACACTCTGGATTTCCAGGCAGCTCTCACTCACTCGAAAGCAATCCCCACCACCTCCACCACCTCCACCACCACCTCCGGGCTGGCGCGCCCTTCCCTCCCCGGAGCTCGTGGGATAAGATCTGAGAACTGCGCCCGGGGCGCCGGGCGAGCCAGCCGGCGAGGAAGACCGCAGACTTTCCCTGCGCTCCCTAACCAGAGGGCCGGGTGGGGCGGGCTCTCTCGGGGTTCAGCTTCAGGAACCCTTTCCGAGCAAGGATCGCTGACCCGAGCTGGCCCAGTGACTGGCGCAGAGGTGGAGGGGGCGGAGGGAGGTGAGGTGGGGAGGAGGGGAGGGCCTCCTTTCCTCTCCCCCACCTCTAAAACCCCACCAGAGCTTGGAAACGCAAACAATGGGAGAAAGGCGCAGAAACAAAAGGCGGTTGGCAACAGTTCCGAGCGAACGCGCGGTGCGGGCGCCCCAACAAGGACGGGGCGGGGTCAGGAAGGGGAGTGGGAGGCATCGCACGTGGTGTCGGGTCTCAGAGACGGGGAGGGGAGGAGGGGGGGGAATCGATGACCTTTTATTTATTTGCTTGTTTGTTTATTTATTTTAGCATTTGGTCACTTCAGAAGGAATCCGACGGGGCTGAGAAGAAGTCAAAGAAAAGTTGAGGTTTGCCACCTCCCGGTAGGGCAGGGGCTGGGTGGAATGCCAGATGTCTTGACAGTTGGCCCAAAGTCCAGACAGATTTAAAAAAAAAAATCAAACCTAGCCAATCCCCACCCCGGGAAAGGGAAAGGGGGTGCTACCGGACTGAGTGAGTCCCCTGCAGCCCCCCCATCCACCCAGCCCGTGCCTCCTGACTCGAAAGTCCTGGATGCCCCAGAGATTATTATCACCAGCACCCTCCCCCTCACCCCCTTCTGCCTTGACGCACTTTCGTAAAAGTTTGTCTTCCCGCCGCTTCCACCGCAGCCCCAGCGCGCCACCCCACCACCGGCTCCGCACGGCGACTCCACCTGGGGATCCCCAGTCAGAGCTGCACCCCGCCCAGATGGGCTTTTACTGCGGTCGCTTTTCCAAAGGAAAAACCAAAAAAAAAAAAAAATCGAGACCACAAAACTGGACCCTTGTCCCCTCTCCCCCCCGACCCCCCGCCACCACCACTCCGAGAAGTGCGCACCCCAGGAAGCCAGCCAGGGGCCGAATCGCAGACAGTAAGTCTCATCTCGACTCCCCCAACCCCCTGAAACTTGGAGTGGGGAGATAGGGGGGAACCCCCGTGTTGGGAGCGAGGTTCCCCTCCCCACTTCTCGGTTCCCCGGCGGACCGCCCGCCCCAGATGCGCCCCGCACCTCCGGCGCTCTCCGGGGCGCAATCCTGGAGTGAGGAGCTCCGGGGGTTGTGCCGCCTCTCCTCGCTAGCAGCGGGTTCTTACCGTAGACGACGTCAGTCTAAGGACCCTGCCGGCTCCTTTCACCCGATCATCAGCCGCTAGAGTTGGAGGAAAACGGGCGGAGGGGCTCCAAAAGACCGGGTGACCCTGGCCGATCCAGGCGAGGGGCTTTCTGGCCCGCGCGCGCGCTGCTCCAGCGGCTCCGAAGCAGCCTCCACATGCACTCGGCGGCGCGGCCCGGCCTGGTCCGCCTGCGCTCCACCGCCAGTCCGGGGGCGCCGGGAAGGAGGGGGCCCCTGGCGGCCGCCCGAGGGAACGCAGCTACATGGCGATAGGGGAGGAAAAAGTTCCCTGGTCTTTCTCGGATCCTCTTCTTCCAGAAAGATTGGAGCAGTCTAAAGGGTTTCTCTACCTTGGCAGAAAGGACACTACCTATGGGGCCACGGCAGCAAGGAAGAAGTTGGATTAGAAAGGCCCCAAAGGCCACTTCCAACTCACCTACCCAGGGGCAAATGGTTTAACCCCTTCATTAGTTTTTAAATGTCATGCCCAGTCTGATAACAGAACTGAGGATTAAATCATCAGAAAATACACAGATTTATTAGTTAATTTACTAGTTAAACTTTGAGGCGTAGTTGACAGCCCTTTACTTACTTGTGATTTTTTCAAGCCTCTCAGTTATACTCTTGGGTAAATTGGAGGAAACAGTATCTATCCTGCAGCGTGATTGTGAGGGGTAAGCAAACTAATGGTAGGAAATACTCCATATAAACTTCCTTGCCTTTCTGAATTAGATCTTTATCTTTTTATTCCTCTTAGATAACACATGAGGAGTATAGCACATAGTGTCTACGTTGTTTTCTGTCACACTTTAAATAGATCAAGGAGAAACTATCAAGGATATATCAAGGAGGATGTGAGATCTAGACACAAATATCCCCAGCCTCATACTCACACTTGGCTTTCTTACTGATGGCTGGGACTCTACTACTTGAGCTAAGCCTCCATCCAGTCTGGCATTTTGCTATTCAATTGGAGATAGAGTCTGACAGACGTTTCTGCTCTGGCAGAACTATGGCTGGCTTTGAACTATGATCCTCTAGGTCTCAGCCTCCTGAATAGCTAGAATTATAGGAGTGAGTCACCAGCAGTGGGCTAAATTATATATACAGATACTTTCCCTCTGTTCCACATTTCCTACTAGCTGGACCTCTCATGGGACAAATGCCTCTCTATCCATGATTCCCTTCATAATTATGAAAAATACCAGGAAAATAAACTATCACAAGGCTTTAATACTTGCTGTGCCTTTTGCCCAAACAGTCTCTCTAGTTGTTCAACTACTTCCTACTCAATTTCTTCAGCCACATGCTCACATTAACCAAAGCTCTCCCCCTTTCAATTCTATTTAAAAGCACAATCATCCTTGTACTCTGAGAAGATCTATTTTTTTCCCTATAGAATGTGTTGTTTTTTTTTTTTTCATGGGGCTTGTACTCTGGACCTGGGCACTGTCCCTGAGCTCCTCAGTTCAAAGCCAGTGCTCTACCAGTTTGAGACACATGGCCACTTCCAGTTTTCTGGTGAAGTTAACTGCAGATAAGAATTTCAGGGACTTTGTGCCTGGGCTGGCTTTGAACCTTGATCCTCATATCTCATTCCCTAAGTAGCTAGGATTACAGGTGTGAGCCACTGATGCCCAGCGTATGTTATCATATGATACACTAAATATTTCACTTGGTTGCAAAAAAAAGTCATAAACTGTGTGTCTTCAAACAATATAAATTTCTTGTCTATATTTCCAGAATGGACAACAATACAGTTATCATCGGTATAAAATCAAGGCCTCTGCAGGGGTGCATTTCTATAGGAGAGAATCCACTTTCTTGTTTTTAATCAGCTTAATGCTACCTGCATTCCTTGACCTGTGATCCCCTTTCTCCTTTTTGAAGTCAGCAACAAAAGCCAGATTCCTCTTATTGCATCACTATGATCTCTCTGCCTTCTACCACTTGCAAGGGTCCTACTGATTACATTCAGCCAGTCCAAGTTTAGCTCTCTTAAGGTCAGTTGATTAGTAAACAATTCCATCTCAACCTCATTCCTCTTTGCCAAGGAATGTAAAGTATTCACAGGTTACAGACACATGTTATGAAATCTTTGGTTTCTTTCATTGTTCTATCCCCAGGTTAAATCGATGTGTACTTAGTTGATACAGACTGTATTGTATTTCCTTAAAAAGGTATGTGATGATGTAATCCTAACTGCATTGTGATGGTGTTGGGAGATGGAGCTTTTAGGGGAGAGAGTAATTAGAGATTGATGAGGCCATGAAGATTGGAAGACCCTCCTTGTGGAAGTAGGGTAGAAGCAACAGTGGAAGAAGACTAAGATGAAAAAGAGGAGAAACAAGAGGAAAAGACGAGAGAACAAGATAGAAGTAAAGGAGAAAGGGGAGGAGGACAGAGGAGGAAAGAAAAAACTGGGGCAAGACAGTGCTTTGTCCAAACAACTAGAAGACAGCTATCTGCAAGCAAGGAAGGGCATTCTTACTAGGATCCAAATTGTTGCCTTCCTTATTTTAGGTTTTCCAGCCTTCTAAACTAAAGATGTGTACTTTAAACTCTACTGGTGGTTCATGCCTATAATCCTAGCTACTGGGAAGGCTGAGATCTGGAATGAAGGTAGTTCTTAAAAAAAAAACAAACAAACAACAAAAAGCCCCAACGATCCTGAGCTGAAAAGTCTGTAAGACTCCATCTTAAAAATAACCAGCAAAAGGGGCCGGGAGTTTGGCCTAGTGGTTAAAGTGTCTGCCTAGCATGCATGAAGACCCGGGTTCAATTCCTCGGTACCACATATGTAGAAAAAGCCGGAAGTGGTGCTCAGGCTCAAATGGTAGAGCTCTAGCCTTGAGAAAGTCCAAGGACAGTGCTCAGGCCCTGAGCTCAAGCCCAGGACTGGCAAAAAGAAAAAAAAATAACCAGCAAAAGTAAGGATAGACGTGTGGTGTAAGTGGCAGAATGCCAGCTATTCAAACATGAACCCCTGAGTTCAAACCTTAGTACAGTCTAAAATAAAACAAAAAAAACAACAAAAAAAAACCCCTGCTGTTTAAGTTACATGCTCTATGATATTTCCTTGCCTTAGCCCATGCAGACTAATGTAATAAAGATTTATTGAACTCATCAATGGAGAAAGCTCACTACAGATATTGTAACAAATTTCCAAAACATTCTGAGTACTTGCTAAGATTTTTTTTATATATATAGAGAGAATAACAATTAATTTTCATAAGACCTCCCCAGTGGTAGGTATAGGGAAGTAGAGAAAGCGCACAAGCCAGAAAGCCAAAGTAGTTTTCCCAAAGCATGTATCTAGCATAACAAGTAGATGAACTTTGCACTTGGTCACAAGACTTAAGTCATGGCTATAACCTTCATATTCCCCTGCCACTATTCTGTGGCAATAGAGAATCTTAAGTCTTGCCCACAAGATGCTTAAAATCTGATAAAATGTCAGGAGAACTACAGAGAGCAACAAAACATAGAAGACTGGGACACAGTAAATTTCTATGGTACATAGATATAGGAAATGTTAGATCTGGTCTGAAACAACTAGGGAGAGCTTTTGCAATGACCTCCAAAATGGTAGACATAGTTGGAATTTAAGTACAAAGGTCCTTTAGGTCAGAGCAAACTGCTGGAGAAGAAGTATTGGAAATTAGGGGGAAATGTTTAATTTGTTTTGGAAACCAAGATTTAGATGCTGTGAGGACTAGATGTGTAATTAGATGATAAGGACTGGAATCCCAAATAGTAGACCAAAGATCAAAGGAAATTTAATTACTTTTGTTAGCAATTATTAATGGAGAAAAATTACCTGAAGCAACAGCCAAAATAATGTCTAAAACTGTAACTCCAAAGGCAACAAGTGGAGAAAAAAAAGAAAGAAAACTTGATAGGTAAAATAGCTTAGAAGAATGCCAGATCTATCATTATAAAAGGGCAATGAGAGCTTGTAATTCTGGGTCCAGAGCACAACCTCATTCAGCTAAGATTCCCAAGGTTTTCAAAGAGCAGAAATGGGACTGACAGCAATTGGCCTGTTCCTGACCTGTGGGCAAGCATGGTTTTTTTTGCCATTTCTTTTTTTTTTTTTTTGAACGTGAACCATGAATGAATTTATTGGCATCATCAATTTATGAACAAGAGTTATTTTTCCCCCATAAATTATGTGAGATGATTTCAATCTGCCATAACATGTGCCCATAAGTCTTCACCTTGAAAAGTAGTGTTTCATGCTTTAACCAGGGTTCATTATTCCTTCTTTACTTGCACAAGTTTTATGCTGCTGCCAGCTGTCTTCTCAGCATTGGCTTTGAACTGTGTCTTCAGTGCATCCCTCACGGCTTTTGCACAGATCTGGGAGTACCGGATGTAGCTGTAAGGACATTGGAGTGAGAGGCTAACCCTGCGGCCCACGGGAAGGCCCACCCCAGGTGGCCTCGAGCCCAGAGGGGGGTACATGCAGGCGAGCGAGGAAGCCTGTCGCCAGTACGCCACCATGATGTCCCGAAAGCGAGGGGAGTCAGGTCGGATCGCAGGACGCAGCGGTCCCTCTGCCGCCATTTCTTTTCATTAAGGCAGTAACAGGCTGGAATGGCTCAGTTGCCTAAGATTACACAGCTAATAACACTGGGAAATTTCTTCTGAGGCTTATGGCCGAAAGCACACTGTATGTCTTGCACACTGTATGTCTTGATAGAAGGCCACATGTATACCGCATTGCCAACTTATGTGCTGCTTCAGAGAATCCTCTCCTGGAATAAATCTGCGGAATTTGGATGGAGCCCTTGTGTGTTTTAATTGCAGGGAGAGAGAATGGCCTGTTCAGCTGACCTGGAATAGTCTAGAACCATGGGGATAGCATGGTGATTAAAGGGAGGGCCTTCAGAGACAGAGACCCATAGAAGATGAGTCTTACTTCTCTGAACCACAGGGACCTCTAATAAAATGGGGATAATAAAGGTGATCATATGGATTTAATGAAGGAGTGCATGTAACATGTTTTGCGCAGTGCCTTTTCACATGGTAAGTGTTCAAGGAAAGCCCCTTATTGTCCTTTTAGGCACAGTTCTCACCTGTGTCTCCCCCACTCCCTCCCCCCCCAACACACACAGTTCCTTCTTCACAATGGTAAGAGACTTTAGCACATGCTACAGTCCTACTGTGTCAGAAGCTTTTCAGTTCCTTGGAATAGCATCTTCTTGGATGGAGAGCACAAGGAGAATTCTCACATAGTTTGGTTCTGAATGAACGTTAGGCACATTTCTCATCCCAGTCAGTGCACATTTATTTTCAACATTTCCAGTTTACTTTTCATACGTTTCTTATAACAAAATCCATACAGATCTTCAATGGGTTGTGAACAAAAGGCCAACGAGATTCCATTAGCAAACCACTTCCTTACAGCTTCCCCTGAGAGGGTACCAGAAGAGCAAAAGGATACTGGAAAGATGTCACCATGGCAACATCACAGAAGTAAGACAGGAGGGGAATAAAAGTAGAGAAGAATGTCTGCCTAATCACCTCTCAGCACAGGCCCAGAGATCCACATTGACTGTCCAGGGCTGCAGTGCCAGTCAACAGTAAGAGGCTAATTTTCCATTTCCCCTGAATCTTATTATTCAGTGCCATTGTGCTCATGAATGTGCTAATTACAATTGCTACAGGTGGTCTATTAATAAGAGCAGGTGGCTCAGAGTCTTTCCTTTCATCGCAAGCAAGAATTCCATAATCAAAATGAGTACCTAACAGATCTTCAAACCGTGAGCATACTTTGCAAAACTCCGACTGATGGAAGGAACTAAGAGATTGTCCTAATATTTTACTGAAGCACTGTGATAACAATTTATGTCCTAAAAATAAATAAAATAAACAAATCTGCATGCCTCCCCCTCAAGGCAATTCAGAAGGAGGCCAAAGAGATCTTTTAAGCCATTTCTAACCATGCCAAGATTCATACATTATCTTAATGCATGTTTTCTGCCAGTATAATTCTTACCATTTCATATAATGACACTGGATGTCTGAAGTAATTTCCTCTGACCTCTGTGTTACCTCAATCACTATTGCAGAAGTGGAACTGAGGTATAGAATGGTCAGGATTGGGAGCTGGGGCCAATCCTGACCCTGTTTAGAGTTGACCAATGACCACTGTACAAGGTGATCAAGTGTGGAACTATAATGAGCAATCATCTACCATCTGTTCCTTAGATATAAAGTGAATGTTCTTCAAGTATTAAAAAGTAACACTATTGAATAGACTGTGCCCTTTGCTCCTATTCCATTTTTTATTGTATATAGCAAGTCAGTGCCATATACAGGACTCTGGTTTTTCTTCTTTAAAGAATGTGAATCGACTGTGAACCTCTTCTCAAGGCATCAGCCTGATGTTTTTTTGTTTTTGTTTTTGTTTTTGCCAGTCCTGGGCTTGAGCTCAGGGCCGGAGCCTGTCCTTGGACTTTCTCAAGGCCAGCACTCTACCACTTGAGCCTTAGCACCACTTCCAGCTTTTTGCTATGTATGTGGGGTACCGAGGAATCGAACCCAGGTCTTCGTGCATGCTAGGCAAGCACTCTACCACTAGGCCAAACTCCTGGCCCCACAGCCTGATGTTTTAGGCCAGGTGTGGTAACCCAGGTGTGGTACACTGGTATGGTCTGCCTCCGTTCTTGAATAAAAGGGAGGAGTTTATTCACCAGATAACATGTAGGCTTAGCTAAAACCCAAGGAGAGTTATTTGTCAGGAGAACCAGACTCTAAAGCATTCGCATCTAAAGATACCTTAGCCAGGGCCCCTAAAATACATTTCTTGAGGGAAACTTTAGTACCATTCACAAATGGGACAAAGTATGTCATGTGTGTGCTGAATGGCTTGGGAAGTTGTGCTCCCAAAGCAATCAATACAAGAAAAAGGAAACATCCGTTGTCATGAATGTTTCTAACTTGTAATAGCCTCCATTTATCTTTTAAACAGAAAAAGAGGGGAGGGTCTCAAATTGACTTTCCCAGTTTAACAGACTAGCCTTACTGCTTTCCTAATCCATGTATACTACCACCACCAATGCTGCCATTAACCCCCAGCCACCTTGCATGGCAAGAGAAGGCTTTGTAACTCTTCAGTCCTCCTTAAACACCAATGGGAAAGGAACAAAGAGAGTAAACTTTTCCACTGTCAGACTAAAGGGATCTTCTGATAACAGGAACCCCTCCAAACAACTTCTGCCCTCCTGGCTTAAAGATAAATAAATAAACAACATTCTTCCTTTCCACATTATAATTAAGGTGAGACAAAAGTGAGAGCATCCATAAATGCCAGTGTTCACGCCAGCCCCCCCCCCCCCGCCCGCCGTCCTACCCCCCCCCCCATCATTGTAGCTGAGATCTGAGGATTGAATTCAAAGCCAGTCTAGGGAAGAAAAGTCAATGAAATTCTTATCTTCAATGAACCACCACAGTGGAACTGTAATTCAAGTAGTAGAGCAGTAGCTGTGAGCAAAAGAGGTTCAGGGACAGGATTCAGGCCCTGAGTTCAAGCCCCAAGCCTGACACCAAAAAAAAAGTGAGTTTTCCAACTCAAAAATTGAATCACTCCAAAACTAATCCCCAAAGTAACAACCATCCCATTAAAAAATGGGCCAAAGACTTAAAGAGAGTCTTCTCTGAAGAAGAAACAAAAATGGCATATAGACACATGAAGAAATGCTCAACATCTCTGGTCATAAAAGAAATGCAAATCAAAACAACTCTAAGATTCCACCTCACTCCAGTTAGAATGGCCAGAATCAGGAAAACGAATAATAACAGATGCTCGAGGGGATGTGGCCAGGAGGGATCACTACTACACTGTTGGTGGGAGTGCAAACTCATTCAACCACTATGGAAAGCAGTATGGCAGTGCCTCAAAGGCTAAACATAGAACTTCCCTATGACCCAGCAATTCCACTACTTGGCATTTACCCAACCATCCAGAATCTAGGGCATAATAAATCCATTAGCACAACAATGTTCATTGCAGCACTATTCACCATAGCAAAGATATGGAACCAACTAGATGTCCCTCAGTTGATGAGTGGATCAACAAGTTGTGGTATTTGTACACAATGGAATTCTATGCTGCTGTCAGAAAAAACAACATCGACCCATTTGTTAGGAAATGGAAAGACTTAGAAAAAATCATATTAAGTAAAGTAAGCCAGACTCAAAGGAACTTAGGCTCAATGGTTTCCCTCATTTGTCATAATCAGTAGAAACCTTGGGCTCTCCTAGCAGAGATCTGCAATAGAGCAAACCTTGATACATAAGGCCATATAGTATGAAGCTAATTGAAAGGACCTCCAGGATATTGAAACAAAAGCCATATAACGAATGATTGGGGCCGGGAGTTTGGCCTAGTGGTTAAAGTGCTTGCCTAGCATGCATGAAGACCCGGGTTCGATTCCTCAGTACCACATATAGAAAAAAGCCGGAAGTGGTGCTGAGGCTCAAGTGGTGGAGCTCTAGCCTTGAGAAAGTCCAAGGACAGTGCTCAGGCCCTGAGCTCAAGCCCAGGACTGGCAAAAAAAAAAAAAAAAAAATAACGAATGATTGTTGTCCTTAATGTACTATGTTATCTCTCATCTCCTTTGCTGTCCCTTGGGTATCTCATATTGTTACAGTACCTCACTTTGTTATCTGATATATTGAATTTATTTGTATTTGGTTATTTGAAATTTGATAGGGAAGGGGGAAAACCAAGACGTGGTGGGGGGGGTGGCGGGGGAGGGTAAAGGGTACCAAGACATGTGAAAGGGTATCAATGTATGTGAATTAATGCACCTTATATCTGGCAAATATCATGTAACCCTTTTATTAATTACAATAAAAAATATAAAAAAAAGTGAGTTTTCATTTCAATCTTCTTTAGTCTCCAGCTATTCTACCTACTCAGGCTCTAGGTTCTCAAGATTTCAGTTAGGTTTGATCCACTGTTCAAGATTAATTTCCTCTTAAGAATCTACTTCACCATTTGGAAATTGCCTTTTGAATAATTATTGAGTTTTGAAATGGCTTCTGGCCAGCCTCAACTCTGATATTGTTTCATGTCCAGGAATATAAAAGAGATTTGTCTTTAGTACTTAACAGCCCGAGTAATACTTTTGGTAGGGAGAGGAAAAGGTCTCTTAGAGAAGATTAAAAAAAAAAAATCCAGTTAATATTTGTTTTCCCCAAGCCTTTCTGCCTTCTTGAGTAAGAAAGTTTCTGTAGAGAAGAATCAATTACTTCCTTCCAGAGGGCAGTGTGATCAAAGTGTAGAGCACCTGCCTAGCAAACACAGTACCCTGAGTTCAAACCCCAGTACTGCCACAAAAAAAGAAGATTTATTTACTTCCATTTTCCCTCTTTATGTCTTCTTCTTCCTTTTTTTGTTTTTTAACCTTCCTATCTTTGATATCTTGTTCCAAAGAGAACTTGACAGCTAGGTGAGTCATCAAGATTTCTACCCAGCAAAGCAGGCAAACACCTTTAATTCTAGCTACTTGGGAGCTAAAAGTAGGCAGTTTGTGTTCTAAGACCCTACCCAAAGTACAACAACAACAACAACAAAATCTAAAAGCAAAAAAGATAAACAAATAAAAAAATAAAAAGAATGGGAACATGGCAGAAAAAGTAGAACATTTTATACTTAACATCTCAGAACACTTTTTTCTCTTTTTCTCACCTTTACCTGTATTCTTTTTTTTTTTAATCCCCAACTACTAAGGAAGGTTTTCATTTGAAGTTACTCGCCACTGCTAGAAGCCCAAAGAAGAACACACTTGAAGGTAAGAAACTCTTGCATTGGAAAGGATGTCTACTATTTCAAATACCCATGGTGAAGGAAGCCCAGTCACCTGTCAGACTTGCTGCTTACTAATGGCATGGGACCTAAATTTTCTGGCACTGGATCCAGGTATTTTTCTTGGACTGGGAGTGGTTTTTCACTGTTGCTGTTGGCAAGTGATAATGAAAATCTCTTTCTTTCCTCCCTACTCTCCCACTCCAAATTCCCCTCCCCTCTTTCCTCCACCACCATATCCCAGATTATAATTCACTGACTCTTTTCAGTTAATGACATAGAGATCAGGCATCATCTTTCTTAAAAAAAAATAAAAATCCTTTTGTTTGCTTACTAGCTATCCACTTTTATCCTACCTGCAATTTCCCCATTCCTTCTTTTATTATTGGAAGAACACACCTACATTCATTCCTTTTACTTTTAATTTTACCTCACAAGTAGTTTCACAGATGTTTGTTGAACCTGTCCCTTATCAGCAAAACTTCTTAGCTGACCTATGAACTCTTGAGCAATCCAAATTAATGGTTGTGGTTTTCTGTCACTAAATAGTGTGTTTTGTCTGGCTCATGAGGAGATGCTCAATAAATGTTTGTGAGACTAGAAGGAACTGGAAGATAACTTAGTACTCATTAATTGAGGTTTCATTAAATATACTTTGGTATAATTCCATGATGGACATTATGCAGCTTTTAAACATGAAAAAAAAAATTCAAGGAAGAGCCAGGCACAGGTGGTTCATGCCTGTAACACTAACTACTCAGGAGACTGAAATCTGAACATTGTGGCTCAAGGTCATCCTGATCAAGAAAATCTATGAGATCTCATCTCCATTTAACCACCAACAGGCAGAAAATGTAGTTGTGACTCAAGCGGTAGAGTGCTAGCCTTGAGCACAAACGTTCAGGGACAATGCCTAGGCCCTGAGTTCAAGCCCCAGGACTGGCATTTAAAAAAAAATTCAGATCCTTTTCTGGTTCATAAGTAGAGTGATTGGATTCTCACACACTTGTGTGACATGTGCCTCCCTCTAAGTCTTGTTACAATGTAGGCACATTACTCTTCTGATGTGGGCGAGGGGAACAAGGAACTGAATTGGATATGCACATTTTTCTTTATGTACATTATACATCAGTAAAAAAAGCTTATGACAAAGCAGAATGTATGAGCTTAGTTTTTCATAGTTCAAAAGCTGCACAGTGAAGATTTAGATGTACCTAGGACTTCTTAACAGAGATTTCTCAGGGAAGACCCTAACAGCTAGTGTGTGTGTGTGTGTGTGTGTGTGTGTGTGTGTGTGTGTGTGTGTTTTCTTCTATTCCTTTGCACTGAGAAACTTTCCATTTTTTTTAAATAGTATTACAAGAAAAAACAGGCATATGAAACAGGCATACTGAGTCCAAGACACCTGGGGTAAGTTACCCTGGTGTGACATTTCCTATTTTTCTGGGAGGCCTTTGGTGGGTTCATGGGGAGCTGGTGACACAGCTAGGCTTTGTTTGACACCAAATGAATGTGCTGAGTCCTTCCATTGTTCCCACACAGCACTGTATTTTGAAGCTCAGCATGAGGCCACATTCAGCCCCTGGATGGAAATATGTAATTCTGCTTGCATTGGCAGAAGCTGGTGATGGGATCCTGCCTCCTCAGTATGGTGTAACCACACTGACCAGAAGAGGACTCCCATCAACCAGAAGCAGCTGGCCTACGCAACTGCTTCTGTCCATATCACTGAGCCCCTCCTTTCACCTTGCCCTAGTGGAGCATACAGCCCAGCAGGCCCACCCCACACTCTCATTTTTCAGCTCTAGCCATTGCATTTCCAGGAGAACACAGGAACTTTTAGGCACAATTAGCAGCACCAGCTGGCAGTTATTCCCTGAGGAATTTAAACATAGATCCTGGGATCATCAGGTAAGGATGAAGTAAACTTGAAGCATTTTATGGCTACACGAAAGCCATGACCGTTCATGACTTGAATATGGACAAACCTAGCTGTATGATTGGGTAAGAGATGTAGCTAAGGGACACACAAAGGGAAAGTATTGATGACATTAAAATTGCCCAGTCGTACCTGAAGAAAGGGTCAACCCTGGGATTTTCAGTTATGAGTCTAGTTTCACAGTTCAGGAGAGACAGAGTGATAGAGTGCTTGCCCAGCATATATGAAGATCCAGGTCTTCGTAGAAAAGGTCAGAAGTGGTGCTGTGGCTTAAGTGGTAGAACTCTAGCCTTGAGAAAGCCCAAGGACACTGCTCAGGCCCTGAGTTCAAGCCCAAGGACTGACAAAAAAAAGTTAGTTCATTTGTCCTTAAATTAGATTTTTTTTTTTTGTCACTTGACCACAGCAAGAGTTTTAATACAGTTAATGATCTACAGGGGAAATTTCTGAATCACTAAGTGAAGACTTGGAAGGTGCTTTAAGGTCCCTGTGTCTGCATCTGATGTGTCTCTAGAGCATTTATCTATGACAGAAGGCAGAGGACTACTGTTTACTGACATCTACCCTCGGCTAGAAATTGTGCTAGGTGTTTTCGCGGACTTGCCTCAGGAGGTGGGCACCATCAAGCTCGCACAAGACGTGTCCTCCCTTCTCTGGTGCCATCAACCCTGACTTTGTGTCATCAGCCCTATGACACAATGTGCACGGTGCACATTGTTGGTGTTCTGGGTACAGCTCCCAACACTTTTCTGATTTCTGCACATTATAAAGACACTGGTTTCCCTTATGCCAAGTGCACACGAGACGAGATTTCATCGACTGCTGGAAGAGAGTTCCCACAGCTTCAGTAGCTTGTTCAGCTCAGGAGCAAGGGAGTCTGTGCTGCCATGAAGGAGGCTACAGACAAATACAGAGAAACAGGAGACAATGGATAATGCTCAGAAGGGCATTCCTTACTTTTCCTAGAGACTTAAAACCCAATTTAGCCCTAATAGCATCAAGTGGCCCCTCCCAAACTCCTCACTATATTTTTCTTTTCCCCTTTGTTTCCAATGTGCCTCATCTCTCACCCCTGCTTACTGGCATCACTGTTCAAATAATTTTCACTCTTGATCCTACTTTCAGATCTATCTGGGGAAATTTGAACCAAGATCTTTGAGTTCCTGGTAGATGTATACTGACTAGTAAACTGCTAGTACACTGCCTAGAAAGGTTAGGGCTTGGTGTGAGGGCTCATGTCTGTGAGCCCAACTATAAGGTGGAGATGGAGTAGAAGGATCACAGTCCCAAGTCAGTCTGGGAGGCTGGGAGGTAAATAAGCAAGTGATCCTATTTGAAAAACAAACTAAAAGTCACAGGGCTGGGGCCATGGCTCAGTGCCTGCCTAGCAAACACAAGGTCCCAACTTCTGTCCCTAGTATTGCAAAAACAAAAATCAAAACACTGAAATGATTAATGTCTTACTCAGGCAATATACACAGCACTGGATTCCATTCCAGTAGTTTCCACAAGGATGGAGGCTGAAGAACAGCCACTTTCTGAATGTTCCAGGTCACTGTGACAGAGAAGGAAACAGAGTTCAAACTGTCTTCCTGGCTTGTGAAGCTTTCACCTAAAAGCAAGGTATGCAATTTTTCTCTCTCATACCATGCCGGTATTCCATCACTAGGGAAAGTACAATTCAACTTCCAGGTTAACGTGAAAGGAAGAAGAACAGAGTACTTGTGAAAAGTATCTATCACACAGGGACCATCACCATATTCTCATGCACTGTGGGTATTTTCACTTTAGCAGGTTATTAAGAAGGTCAAATATCAAACTGCTGGAAAGGACCTGTAGCAGTCATTGTCCAATAAACATTGATAATCTGATGACAATTCTTTGGATACCTGAATACATTAACATTTTCCCACATGTCTACATTTCTAGGATTTTCCACATTCTTTAACCATATGTTTATTTGATGTTATTTGTTTGTTTGGGTCAGTACGGACTTGAACACAGGGCTTCATCCTCTTACTTGGATCTTTAACTTCAAGGCTGGTGCTCTGCCAATTGAACTATACCACCATTTCCAGCATTTTGCTGGTTAAGAATCTCTGACATTTGTCTTTCTGAGCTGGCTTCATACCTCCATCCTTGGATCTCAGCCTTCTGAGTAGTTAGGATTACAGGCATGAATCACCAGTACCAATCTATCCCTTACAATTTTTTTTTTGTTTTGTTGCTCGTGGGACTTGAACTCTGGGCCAGGGCGTTGTCCTTAAGCTCTTCAGTTCAAGGCTACTGCTCTACCCCTTGAGCCATAACACAACTTTTCTGGTGGTTAATTGGAGGTAAGAGTCCCACAGACTTGAGTGCTTGGGCTGGCCTCAAACCGTGATCCTCAAATCTCATCCTCTTGAGTAGCTAGGATTACAAGTGTGAGCCACCATGCCCAGCTCCCTTAAACATTAGAACTGTACTGATTATTAATATCAAGTATCATTCTAGTACCCAATCTAAGTACAGTAGAACAATTTGGGCCTCATTAGAAGGCACATACTAGTATGCTCAAGACACGAAGGAAGGATACACAGTTATGACAATAGTGTGGGTTACTAGTTTCAGTGGAACCATTATCTGGTTACCAGAACATGTGGTGAAACCTGCAGCAGCTTCCTCTGACTGAATTGTACAGGCTCTGGCTTTCATGGGAGCAGGCAGAGGTGTGGAGGGGCTAAGCAAGAACCTGAGGCAGAAGCAGTCACTCTCCTACCTCCATCCCAGTCCATTTTAGCTTTTGGTGTGGAAAGCCAGAATTTTCAGTGTCCCATGAAAAACTCTTCTTACTGTCTTTGAGTTGGATTCATGCTCCTACCCCTGCTTGATCTCATATGGCGGTCAATGACCTTTATTTTATAAGGTGTTCATTACTTTTGCTAAATTCAGGCCAGGGACTCTTTGTGTTCAGCAAGTGATTCAGCTCATTTGGCCCCAGAGGCTGTTTACATTTTCAGGAATTGCAATTGCGAAATTCTAAAGAAGTTTCTTTTATCTAGTAAGACTGCTTTTGCCAGATGAATTTGTTTGGTGAAGTTATTTTTAAGATTTGTGATGTTTTCCCCACTCAGACCTTTTAAGAAGCCCTAGTTTCATTGTTTTGAGAGACTAGATGAAAATAAATGCCGAGTTTGTGGCTGGAAGAGTCAGAGAAAATGTTCAGCCAGTAGTCTCAGCTTTGAACGTAAAATGCCTGTGCTCTGAATGCTGGGATAAGACATGCTATGGTGGGGCTGGGAGTTTGGACTAGTGCAGTGCTTGCCTAGCGTGCACAAAGACATGGGTTTGATTCCTTGGTACCACATACATAGAAAAGGCCAGAAGTGGTTTTGTGGCTCAAGTGGTAGAGTTCTAGCCTTGAGAAAGACCCAGGACCAGTGTTCAGGCCCTGAGTTTAAGCCAGGACTAGAAAAAAAAAAAGACACTGTATGATGCTTGTTCCAGTGACTTCAATTGCTGATGCTTTTAGGAGAGTGTGCAGTCTGATTGCCGTCCAGATGTGATTGAGTGGAGGGCCTAACTGGACATTCTTCCAGAAGAAACACCTGTATCTGCCAACTGGAAAGCCACAGGCCAGCCACAGGAGACTGCTACAGGCTGCCAGGTTGCACAGCACTAAACTTTGTACTTTGTCCAGTTCAAAAGGCCTAAAGTGACTCTTCCAGCTATCTATCACAAGTTTAACAAATATTTTTCTCTTTTTTGCCAGTCCTGGGGCTTGAACTCAGGGCCTGAACTGAGCACTGAGCACTGTCCTTGGGCTTTCTCAAGGCTAACGCTCTACCACTTGAATCACAGCACCACTTCCAGCTTTTTTCTATGTATGTGGTATCCATGAATCATACCCGGGTCTTTGTGCATGGTAGGCAAGCACTCATACCAGCAGACCAAACTCCAGGCCCAACAAATAATTTTTAAAAATAGTTCCTTAGGCATAGATACTTGTCTTTCTTTTTTGATAGAGACGTATGCATCTGAAGAAAAGCCACGACTATCCACAGGGGCTGGTGGCTCATGCCTATAATCCTAACTACGAAGGAGTCTGAGATCTGAGAACTGAGGTTCAAAGCCAGCTGAGACAAAAAAAAAAAGGTCCATGAAACTCTTATCTTCAATTGACCATCAAAGAGCTGCAAGTAGAGCTGTGGCACAAGTGGTAGATATTAGCTTTGAGCAAATAAGCTCAGGGATAGTGGCTAGGCCGTAAGTTCAAGCCTCAGGACTGGCACACGCATACACAAAAATGTGAAGAAAGTTACAGACCTACCAAGCAGAAAAGTGTGTTCACATATAATTTCAGTGGTATCAGAACTGCTGGGAGCTGATGGGGAGGGGCAGTCTAGAAATACCTTTGTTGCAGAATTTGGGGAAATGCAACAACTGAGACTAATGGTATGTACACTATTCATTCACTCACTCAGACTGTACTGAGTTCTGTTGCACAGCAGGCAACTGGAAGCTAGCCATTCCAAAGGGGAGGACCCCACTCTGCTTTATGCAGTTTCCAGTCTAAATGGGACATACAGACGCCTAACAGTGACACAGAACAATGGGTCAAGACCTGTGCAAGAAGTATAAGCACAGAAAAGAACATGAGTTTTGAGCAGAGGGCAATCAATTCAATAGGTTTTAAAATTATTACATACTGGACAATCAGCTGTATGTTTATACAGACGAGGTAGGTACCTAGATTACAGAGGTTAAAGAATAAAATAAGGGAGGAGCCTGGAAGAACAAGACTAGAATCCTGGCTGAGAAGTCAAGTTCATCCAGATGAAGAGAGAGCCCAGGTAGGAAGAAGTGTATTCCTAATATGATAGGCCCATTGTCATGATGAGCTAGGGAAGATTACAACAGTTCATAGAAAAAGGTATATGCTGGGGTCAGATCCCCAAACCCCTAGTGGTTCACCATGGATTGTGGACTGTGCAATTTTATCTTGTGTCAAGGACTTTTTAGTGGTAATGGGATCTGAACTCAGGGTCTGGCAGTTGCCAGGTAGGCAGTCTACCACTTGAAAAATACCTGCAACCCAATCCTTGAAAAAGATTATGGCACTTGAACTCTGGGCCTGGGTGCTGTCCCAGAGCTCTTCAGCTCAAGACAGCCCTACCTCTGGACTTGTGCACTGTCCCTGAATTCTACAGCTCAAGGCTACCACCCTACCCCTGGAGCCACAGCACCACTTCCGGTTTTCTGGTGGTTAATTGGAGATTAGAGTCTCATGGTCTTCAGTGTCCGGGCTGGCTTTCAACCACAATCCTCAGATCTCAGCCTCCTAAGTAGCTATTATAAGTGTGGGCCACAGCACCTGGCAATATATAACGATTTTATTGTACATTTTGTTTATGTCAGTCACTCTTCCAGGCACTCTGTATGTATGGAGTCACTTAATCTTCAAACAACCCTGTGAATCCAGACTGTTCAAGAAAGAGAAACAGCCCAGAAAATTTAAATACACTGTTTAAGATCACACAGGTGGGGAGTGGAAAAAATAAGGATTTGTGCCTTAGAAATCTCACTTTAGGAGCCCTGCTCCATCACTTCCATTGATGTACAAAGAATGTCAAATATCAATAGTGTTCTTCATAGGATTCAGTATGAACAATAAAAACGACTGTTTCCCATGTGCTCTGAATACTGTGCAAAAGCACAACCAAGAGGTTTCCACATCCCTCCGGACACTGGCCAAGTAGAAGAGGTACATGGAGCTGGGTGTGAGAGTTTTTGCAGACTGAGGCTCCAAAGAATAGAAAAGCAGAAAAAAAAAAAACCCCATGTGTTTTTAAACAATAAATGTTGTTTTCCTTCAGCCTTAAGGGAATTTTGAAGCTTGACAAACCCCATTCAGCTTTCAAAGCATTCCACATTCCCCACCCACAAACACATGCCAAAAGGTGCCAATCTAGCCAAGTCTCAGTTCAGGAATAATTTTCTTAATAATACTGGAATGGATTTCTTGACTGTCCACACTACAGCCTGTTTGGGCTGATGAAAAGTGCTTAGCCATTTGTCAACTAATTTAATAGGAAATGAACATTTCAGCAAGACACACACATACAAATGCAGAAACAGAAAATGATATGACTGCTTCAAAAATTTCAAAGTTCTTTGAAATTTTAAAGGTAGGTTTTGCATATGCTCAATTCCAGTGAAGGCCTTTCTAAAAAACATGTCTCTGATGACAGAAAAAGAAACTTCCTCAATTTGCTGAAAAAATTCAGTTGTAGAAGAAAAAGGAAATGTTTATAATATTCATTCTGTTTATTCAACTCATGTTTATTGGAACCATGATTCTTCTCAGTGTCATGCTGGGCACAGAAATAAAAAAATGGAAACCCATAGATCTTCTTATTTAGGACGGCTGAGGAGATAGACAAGAAAAGGGCAGAGAAATAAAGTGTGACCAAAGAAATATATAGAAGTAAGGTCAAAGGAATGAGTGGAAACTGTTGCTAGGATTCTGCAGTTAATTCTGCAGGCAGAAGTGATTATCACAACTTTTTATTAGTGTGTACTAATAGTACAAAAGGGTTTAACTGTGATATTTCATCAGATTTTAGGAAGATCCTGCCATTATCAACACGAAGATTAGAATTGTGCCATGGCAGGTAGCTTGTTCTTTGAGATAGGGTCTTGCTTGCTAATTTTGTTTTGCCTGGGCGGGTCTAAAATTTTGTTTCTATCTCTGCCTCCCAACTGCTGGGATTACTGGTCTGAGCCACCACATCTGGCATTAGAAACTATCTAATTTTTAAAAAGAGCTCTTTAATTCCCAAGTTTTTGAAGTTTCCCTAGATATCTACCATTGGTTTATAATCGAATTCCACTGTAGTGGCTTTAATATAAAATACAGTCAGAGTTGTCTCATGGCCCAGAATAGGGTCTCTTTTGGTACATGTTCCATGTACTCTTGAAAAAAAGTGTGATCTTCTCGGACATTACTGTACTTACTGCTGTGTTGTCATTTACTTCAAGCTGATGGATAGCCTTGTAAGGATTTACTGATAGTGTATATTAACACATTCTGAAAGTCATTTAAAGTTTCCAATTAATATTTTAAACAATTGTGGATTTCTTTTGCAGTACAGTTCTATCAATTTTGTGCATGTGTGCCAGTCCTGGGTCTTGAACTCAGGGTTTGGGCACTGGCCCTGAACATTTTGTGCTCAAGGCTGGCACTCTACTATTTGAGCCAGTGCTCTACTTTTGGCTTATATTTTCCTTGGTAGTTAATTGGAGGTAAGAGTATGATGGATATTTGAGCTACCTTTGAACTGTGATCCTCAGATCTCAGCCTCCTAAAAGTTAGCCTTATAGTCATGAACCACCAGTTATTATTTCATAACATTTGAAAGTTATTAGGTAAATATTTAGGGTAGCTATGTCCTTTTGCTCAGCTAGACCTTTTATTATGAAATAATCTTCTTTATCCCAGATAATCTTCATTCTGAAATCTAATTATCCGATACAAATGCTGCTAGCCCAGCTCTGTTTTGCTAATTGTTAGTATGGTACATTTTCCCCATTCTTTCTTTTTAATTTATTTCTTCTCTGCAGGTCCTGGGGCATAAACTCTGGGCCTGGGCACTGTTCCTGAGCTTTTATGCTCAAAGATGGTACTCTACCACTTGAACCACTGCTCCAGTTTTAATACTTTTGCAGTTTAGTGGAGATAGCAGTCTAAAGGTCTTTACTGCTCAGGCTGACTTTGAACTGTGATCCTCAGATCTCAGTCTCTTGAGTTGCTAGGATTACTGTTGTGTACCACTGGTCCACTGGTACCTGCTTGTTTTTTCCATTCTCTTAACTTCACATACTCACTCTTTATTGTTAAGGTATACTTCTGTTGACAGCCGATCTTCCCTTTTGTTCAATCTGATAATCTCTGACTTAAATTTGTTGACAGAAATTATATGCATTTATATTGTGTAACATACAGGTGCCGCATGAGTATCTCAATATTTGATGTGTGTGTGTGTGTGTGTGTGTGTGTGTGTGTGTGTGTGAGAGAGAGAGAGAGAGAGAGAGAGAGAGAGAGAGAGAGAGAGAGAGAGAGAGAGAGAGAGAGAGAGAGGGAAATTAAGCTCGAATTCAGCCCTGGGTGCTGTCCCTTAGCTTTTCCCAAGGTAAGATGGTGCTATGCCACTTGAGCCATGGTTCCACAGTTAAATGGAGATAAAGGGTTTCAGATGTTTATGCCAGGGCTGGACTTAAACAGCAATCCTCAGAGCTCAGCCTCCTTAGTAGGATTGCAGGTATGAGTTACCAGTGTCAGGTGATTCTTTGACATCTTGAGAAACTCTTTTTTGTGGTGCAAGAGATTGGTTTCAAGGATCATGCATGTTAAGTAAGCACTCTAACTTTGAACTATATCCTCAAAACTCTTCTGTGAATCTTTTACTGATGTAATAAACTAGTTTTAAGAACTCTTTCAACTAACTGTAATACTTATGATTTTTTTGTAAAGAGAAAATGTCAATCCTATTTCTTTCTTTGTAGTAATTATGAGTCCACTGGAGTCATGCTCCATGCCTTTTTCAAGTAAGATCTGTGTGTTTCTTTTTTGTTGTTGTTGTCAGTCCGGGGCCTTGAACTCAGGGCCTAAGCACTGTCCTTGGGCTTTCTCAAGGCTAGAGTTCTACTACTTGAGCCACAGCACCACTTCCAGCTTTGTCTGTGTGTGTGGTATAGAGGAATTGAACCCTGGTCTTCATGCATGCGAGGCAAGCACTCTATCACTAGGCCCCACTCCAGGCCCAGGTCTTGTATGTTTCTTATTGTTGCTGGCTTTCTTTCTCTTCTTTTTCATCTTTGTCTTTTTTTTTTTTTTTTTTTGCTATGCGCTAATCTCAGACTGTATCCCTCCTACTGAAGGTTTTGCATGTACATGAGAACATGGATGCATGCTCCTATTCCTGACTCAATCTGTTTTATTACTTTCCAGATTAAAGTATTTAAATTCCCTACACTTTCACTTTAGCACATGCTTCAGATACTTGGAATAAACACATTTGTATGTTTACATTATATTCCTATTATTATAACAGGAATAAAAAATTATCTAGTTAGGAATAGTAGTACATGCCTCTAATCTCAGCACTCAGGAAGCTGAGAGAGGAGGATCATGAGATCAAGGTTACATTGAGACAATGTCTCAAAATATCCAGTGATTGTGAATGTGGTTCAGTGGCAGAGCCCTTGCTTATCATGTACCAGCCTTCGGTTGGATCACCTAGGAGTGCAAAAAAAGGAATTTATTCAAGTTTGGCATCTGAAAAATCAAAATATAATCTTAGAAGAAAAAAATGAAATTTATGATTCCAGAATCATACAGGAAGTTTAAATATATTTTCTCAACAAAATTAATTTAAAAATAGTTCATATCTATTAGAGCCAACATGATGAGCAACAGCGTGTTAGTCAGTCTTCAAATATGACAGCAATATTTTTCCAAACAAATAACTGTAAAACACAAATTTCAAAGGTATTTTATTTAAAATTCTCCATCTAGAAGAAAAAATATTAACAATATTATACATGCCTTAATAACTTATTTCACTGTACAACTTACATTCTATACAACAATGCAACAAACCAGGCAGAGAAACTAATCAGTCAGCACTTAACTATGAATCTGTTGTGTAAAAAGCATTGAATGTGGGATCTGCACATTGTTCATGACTGACCTGCATGTCAGCATCCTGTTGAGGGTGTGCCTAAACATTAGGGTATATAGAGCTTTCTGATTCGTGATATGAAAGCTAGTGGATCTTTAAGAATATATTATGGTATTTTACTTAGAGGAGGACAAAAGCTCTCTATGATTTCATCCCTTTATTATCTTTTCCCTTTTTACTTTCGCAATTTTCAATAAAAACATTTGTGTTTGTGTATATTCCTATACCAAACGTTGCTGCAGCATAAAAATGTCAGTTATTTTATGGCCAGCAAAATGGTCCAAACACATGAAAGAAACAAAATAAACAGAATAAAATAGTTCTGCCAAAATAGCACCTAGAAAACAGCACTCCAATAAAAGGTTCTACTGCTGTTCTTATGTGATGCAGGCAACATGGCAATCACTTAAAAATATGGACAGAACAATGAGAGAGAAAAGCTAGGAAACTTGAAAAAAGATCTTAGTAGTTAATATATTCTCTAATGCATTTTATAATCTCATAGTTATAAGGACTACTGATCGTGTACATGGTGGATGATGGAAGAGAACAGATGGAGAAGACTTTCCAGTGGAATCTAAACTTCTTCCAAGAAATTATATTTTCCAAGGGGGTAAAAGGCACATTACAGTTTGGCTCAAAAATAATGAAAATGAATTTCAGCTTTAGGTGTAGGTAACAGCTAGTAAACAAACTTTATTTTCTTGTATCTTTTTGGATAGAGCTCAACTATATAGGATAGTAACAACAGCAATAATAAACACAAACTACAGACTGTGGTTCAGCCTAGTCAGGGATTACACACAATAATTTAACATTTCTACACAGCTACAATCTTAATGGCTAAGTTAATAAAGTAGGGTCTAACAATTTTAATTAAAAACAATCTTCTTGATTACTATTTCTTCCTAAAACTTAACATGCATTCAAATTAACTTACTCTCTGCAGGATGAAAAATTTAAATGCTCTCATTTTCCACTGATTGAAAAGTATTACAGTAACACTATACATAAAAGAACACCAGTCAACTAGTATTATATCTGTAAAGCTAACTCAGGTTTTATTGTGATATATGTAAACCAGGAATAATATATTTAAAAAAAAAAACAACATCCAAAAAAACAGAAAACAGTGGTTGTGGTCAAGTGTATATTCTATTGTTATAACTCTGACAGCAATACTGTGTATTATAATTGTAAACATAAGTCCCCAAGAGAATACATCTAAGAAAAGAGACATTCAATGTGATGATGTACCTGACATCCCTTCCAGACCCTGTGATAACCGACTGTAGTGTAACTGACTCACTGTAGTTGCTGAGTAGGACTCAGCAATGACCCGGGAAAACCAGGTTCCCTGCCCCACCGAGCTACTTTACCAGCAATCATGATTGTGATGAAATACACTTAGTAATTCACACACTTAAAAAGTCATTAGAACATCTCGTTCTTGGACACTGGTGTAGAAAGGTCTTCCGAAGATAAAACAGTGGAGGCCTGGTTTAATTTTCTCAGCTAGTGCCATTATTATGTTAAGATCGCCCTCTGCTGTTAAATCAAGGTCTATCTTCAGGTTGCGAAGAGATTTAAAAGGCTTTTTCCCTTTCTGACTACAAATAAGAAAAAATGAGAGAGAAGAAAGAAAACCAAATGTTATGATGTAGGAAATGCCCACAAATGCAAACACAAATGCAAAACGTACAAAGTTGTGTTCTGTTTGGAAGTTTTACTCACGTATCATCTTCTATGTATTTTATTAGTGTCAAGGCTTTCCTGTGAAGCACAAGCAGAAACTGTGCAAGGAAAGTACTTCTCAGAGATAAGCCGGGTTTCAAATGAAATACCTGCAGGAAGAGGACCAATTTCAGTACATAGCTTTCTTGCGGTCTACCTACAGAGTCCCGGATAGGACTTGGAGCACCTGGCAGAGAGCAATGCTACACTGACGCCCCCGAAAGCACGATGGTGGCAGCAATGGGCTTACAATCTTTGAAGCTTTCTATTTTATCTTTGCAGATGGATGAGAAGCTTTCATTCACCACAAAAGTATGCCAGTGCTTATCTTATATATCAGATACTTCATGTTGTGTGCTTAGGAAAAAGGTAGCGAGTGGGAAGAATTTTATTTCAGCTTGAGAAACTGCATTACAAGACCATGAATTATCCTTCAATTATGTAAAATATGTCACAGGCCATATAAACTGAGATCCAATATTTCTAGTTAACATAGAGGACAGCCTTTGAGGCTAGTGCTCTAGTAAGTGAGTCACCGCTCCACTTCCAGCTTTTTGGTGGTGACTGGAGACAAGTGGTCTCACAGACTTTTCGGCCTCAGGTGGCTTTGAATAATGATTCTGAGAGCTCAGTCTCCTGAGTAGCTAGGATTAAAAGTGTGAGCCACTGTTGTCACACTAAATTTTAAAAACATTTTTTACCCAAGACAGATAATCCTCTGCCTCTCTTTAAAATAATAACCACTGAGTCATTAGGTAGTGCTTGAGTTAAACTTGTCATTTAAAATATGATGTAAACATAAGCCATATAATGAATGATTGTTGTTCTTAAGGTACTATGTTATCTCTCATCACTTTTGCTGCTCCTTGGTTATCTCATACTGTTACACTATCTCACTTTGTTACCTGATATATCGGATATATTTGTATTAGCTTATTTGAAATTGGATAGGGAACGGGGGAAAACAAGATGAGGGGTGGAGGTGGAGGGGAGGGAAATGGGGACCAAGACATGTCAAAGGGTATCAATGTATGGGAATTAATGTACCATCTATCTGGCGAATATCATGTAACCCTTCTATTAATTACAATAAAAAATATATGAAAAAAGAAAAAAAGAAAAAAAAACCAGTCATATGAAATGGAAAATTATGATTTTTTTTACTGACAAATATATTGATTACTCATCATTAATAATTCAAAAGAAAAAAATTGAGACTTTAGATAAGCCACAGGCATTTTCTAAAGATAAGGACTTAATCCCATAACATTTTGTCTATATACTACAGGCCCTATCGGACATGTTTTAAAAGAAACCATATTGGCTGGGAATCTGAGCTAGTGGTAGAGTGCTTGCCTAGCATGCACACAAAGACTCAGGTTCGATTTCTTGGTATCACATACATAGAAAAAGTCAAAAGAAGTGGTGCTCTGGCTCAAGTGGTAGAGCTCAAGCCTTGAGAAAGCCCAAGGACAAGACAGTGCTCAGGCTCTGAGTTCAAGCCTTAGGACTGGCAAAAAAAAAAAAAAAAAAAGAAAAGAAACCATATTGTTTGTTTACTCTGACAATATGACAATATCTGATTTCATGTTTACCTGATCCAAGAAGGCTTTTACTAAAGTGTCTCTGTGCAGAACATCTTGAAAAATATTCCTATGAAGAAAAGACAAAGGCCCAAATGTTGAAATGATTACCTTTCCTTTTTACAAGCTGCCACAACAGTAAGTTGAATTCTTATAAACATATCTATAAGAATATAGACGTATGGGGCCGGGAGTTTGGCCTAGTGGTAGCGTGCTTGCCTAGCATGCACGAATACCCGGGTTCGATTCCTCGGTACCACACACATAGAAAAAAAAAAGCCAAAAATGGTGCTGAGGCTCAAGTGGTAGAGCTCTAGCCTTGAGAAAGTCTAAGGACAGTGCTCAGGCCCTGAGCTTAAGCCCAGGACTGGCAAAAAAAAAAAAAAAAAAAAAAAAGAATATAGATGTATGTATTCAGAGATTACTGAGGATATAAATCAGTAGTAGACTACATACTTAGCATGCATGAAGTGCTTGGTCCAATCCTCGACACCAACATATTGTTTAATATTTTTTAGACAATTAATAAATATAACTCTCAAATCTGCCATCTCGAGACAAAACCAAGTCACATCAAAACAAAATATCTGCTGCAAAAATAAATATACTAATAATACTACCAAAATCCCAAACTATTAACCCCAGCACTTAGAGATTACCAGTATCTCAAAAAACATTTTTTAAATAAAAGGTTGAATACTTATTTTAAGGGCTAGTCTTAGATAACCTAAGGGAAATATAAAAATATTTTTTAAAAAACCCCAACATTTAAGAAAAATAGGTAAATATATTTTCATTATGGTAGTATTCTATTTCCTTTTAAAAATAACTTGTTCTGGGGCTGGGAGTTTGGCCTAGTGGTAGAAGGCTTGCCTAGTATGCATGAAGACCCTGGTTCAATTCCTTGGTACCACACACATAGAAAAAAGCTGAAGTGGTGCTGAGGGCTCAAGAGTTCTAGCCTTGAGAAAGTCCAAGGACAGTGCTCAGGCCGTGAGTTCAAGCCCAGAACTGGCAAAAATAAATAAATAAAACCTTTCACGGATAAAAACAAAATAAGTTTTTTTCTTTTCTGTCAGTTCTAGGGCTTGAACTCAGAGCCCAGGTGCTGTTCCTGAGTCCTTCAGCTCAAGGATACCGCTTTACCACTTGAGTCATAGTATTACTTCCTTGTTTTGCATTTTTTTTTGGTCAGTTGTGGGTTTGAACTAAGGGCCTGGGTGCTGTCCGAGACGCTTTGTGCCCAAGACTAGTACTCTACCACTTGAACCACGGTACAACTTCCAGATTTTGAGTGGCTAATTGGAGATGAGTCTCATAGGGACTTTTCTGCCTGGATTTGCTTTGAACTGAAGCACTCAGATCTCAGCCTCCTGAGAAGCTAGAATTACAGGTGTGCGCCACCGGTGCCTGGCTTGTTTTGCTTTTATCCATAACTGCCATCATTAAGAAGTTGTATAAATTGCTAAGGTCACAATGCTTCTGGGTCAAGGTCAAAAGGCTTCTTTACTGGTGATAAGAAAGCATAGAGCATTATACATACAAGTCAGGAGTGAAGCTGTCATCTGTGTAGATGATGGTGTCCTGAGCTACATCCTCTTCTGAAGTGGCTCTCCAGAATGCTGTCAGCTCTGATCTCATATACCTACGCTGATTAAAGATATGCTCGTGACAGGGTGGCATCTGCCTGACAGTATTGACATCCACGTCGATGTGTGTGGTGGGATAGGGGGCATACATGACTTGTCGGAAGGGGAGAACAAAGCTGCCAGTGGAATCCTGTCAAAACCAAGGGAAAACATATTGTCAGGTGAGATAAACCACTTTAAAAAAAAAATGATGAAACTGGCTCTAGCCAGGCATAGGGCCAGACGTCTGCAATGTCTGAAATGCTAGCTACTCTGGAAGTAGGATGACTGTGAGCTCAAGGCCAACCTGGGCAAAATTACTGAGATCCCATCATAAACAAAATAGAAACAAAAAGGCCTCAGTGTTGGCTCAACTGGGAGGCCCTGATCCCAAAAGAAAGCCAAATAACAACAACAAAGAACTTTGAGCTTATTCTAAGAAATTTAACATGATCCTGTGCCAACCTTAGTGACAACAGTGTTCATAGCAGCATTTGTTTTTAACATCAAAATGTCAGAAACAACTTAAGCTTCCAAAAAGGAGTGATTATATAAGTAAAACAGGTTTCTTAACTGCTCAGTGGTTAAAAACAAAGTCACTAAGGTCTGTTGATACTGAAAAAGGCTTAGAATATATTGCATAAATTTTCAAGATAGAACATGTAGAATATATAACTATATTCCACTTTGGAGAAATTTCTATTTGAAAGATATCTAAATCAAGGATACACACATACATCCTCCCCACCTCTCCCCCCACCTCTCTCTCTCTCTCCATATATATATATATATATATATATATATATATATATATATATATATATATGATTGCTGGTACCAGGGCTTATACTTGGGACCTTGCAGTCTTGTTAACATTTTCATTTATGGCTGGTACTCGGTCACGTGAGCCACTTTTCCAAGTCCTGCATTATTGCTAGTTAATTGGAGGTGAAGTCTAGAAGACTTGGTGTTGGGAGTTATCCTCAGATCACAGCCTCCTAGTAGTTAGTAATACAGGTGTAATGCCTAGCTCAGTTTTGTTTTGTTTTTTAAATATGGAGCCAAGTGGTGGTAGTGGCTCATACTTATTAATCTCCAATTAACCAGTGAAAGGTTAGAAGTGGAGCTGAGTTATGGTTCAACTGGAAAGCACCAGCCTTGCGCAGAAAAGGGTTAAAGGACTATGTTTAGGTCCTGAGGAGTTCAAGCCCCAATACTCACACAGATACACTCACACACACACACACAAACACACAATCAAGGAACCATGTTAAAAACAAAAGATATGTAATGGTGTTTCACTCATGTATAAATTTGAAGACATATACTCTGCTCAAAAGTATGTAAAGGAAGTCAATTTCTGGGCATGTAAACATGAGATGAATTAAAAGGTAATATTTATGAAATATTTTTAGAGAAAATCTCAAATTTTCAAATAATTTTTGTAGCTGAGTATCAGTGGTTCACTCATGTAATCCTTGCCACTCCACTGGCTGAGATCTGAGCATTGCAGTTTAAAGCAATTCTAGGCAAGAAATGCCATGAGACACTAATAACCTACTGAGAAAAAGCCAGAAGTGGTGCTGTGGCTGAAGTGGTAGAGCACTAGCCCTGAACACCTTGGCCCTGAGTTCAAGCTCCTGGACCAGCAAAATAAAAATAAAAATAATAAAAAATAAAATAAACATAAAATATATAAATTAGTATATAAGTATGTATACTTTTTGCAATTTAGTTTTGCTTGTGCTAAATGGAGAGTATACCTTTAGCAGGCCTTGTACAAAGAGCCCTGACTCATATTTAAATGATGATTCTGCTTCACATAATCTGGAGCATTTCCTCTCTGCTGGTGTCAGAAAAAGGCATAATGTTCTCACTATCTATAAAAGAAAGGGTTTGAGCATTAAAATATGAAAGAAAAAGACCACTGGTTTACATATAAAAGAGATTCAGAAATTTTTGTTAGTGTCAAATATACTCCGAGTAATAAGCATGCCTTAGTTATCTGGAATAGTTCATGGGACATAATTCTTATTGCTTAAAATTCTTGTGACCAAGGAGGTTTAGGTAATACTTCAAAACTAAATGCATAGTGCTGTGAGACTTGTGATATTTGAATACATATTATGATTCCTCTGGTGAATGACATACAGCATTTTTCAAACTTATTTAACCATATCAGTAAGGAGTATAACTGAATACAATAATTGACTGTATCTATACTCAGCAACAACTATTTTTCAAACAAGCATACAACTTTGAAGAAAACAAAATGTAATTAAATTAGGTAGCATTACTACTTCTATTGCAGTCCTTTTTTCTACATGTATCTTATTTTAATGAATATCAAGAAGTGACCATTTATCATGACTTCCTTGCAACGGAAAGTTTTATCCAAGCTGACTCAATAAGCAAGCCATTGGTGATTCTCACAGGATTTGTCCTAGAGTACTACTAAGAAAAATGAACAGACATATAACTAGGCGAATTCAGAATATATCCAGAGTTCTTATTTTAAAGCAGTGGCTTTTAACTAAAGTGTTGCCGAGTTTTCTCTTAACAAAGGGAAAGCTAATGAAGCTAACAGGATGTTGGATGACAGCAATGTGTAATGGAGGTTTCTTCCTTCATACAGAAGACTGAGAAGATAGTCAAATGTATCCTAAAGTTTGGGGAGTAAAGCCATCTTTTTGGTATACATAGCAATAATAAATAAAAACACTAGTCTCTAGATGCACTGTGATGACAGAGATACACTAATCTGTGGTAGATAGTTATATGAGAAATATAATTTTGGCAAACTGTATTTCCTGTGAATACACAGAGTATCTTAAAAATAATGAATCTTGGGGCCGGGAGTTTGGCCTAGTGGTAGAGTGCTTGCCTAGCATGCAGGAAGACCGGGTTTGATTCCTCAGTACCACATACAGAAAAAAAAAATAATGAATCTTGTTGGAAAGCAAGTAATCATGTACAACATAGACCCATGTAAAGCTTTTTTTTTTTTTTTTAAAAAAAATGAGGCCTGTTTCATTTGATATAGACATGTCTTATCACTGGATTCCTTCTAAATAACTGTCAAAGCACAAAATCCCTAGTTACTGTCGAATGCTTGAAACCAACAGTTCACGAATCCTTTATTAGCCCATGGGGCCCTGAAAGAAGGTGTCAGAACAATATGGACAAAGGGTATCTCTACCCACCACTCAGGAGCAACAGTTCCTTAAAAGGGTTAGAGTAAGAGAAAATCCAACATGATGAACAAAATCAAGATGATGATGAAATAACATTTCTTAGGCTAGTTTTAAAGCATATGACTATCTTTGTAATTATTAAGATAAATGCTTTAGAATTTACTTAACGTACATTAAACATAACTAATATACAAATGTTCGCAAAATTATTTATGTACCATTAAGCCTGATATTTGTAAGCTACCAAAATGTAAATAATACCTGAATTCTTATTTAACAGCTTATTTCAAACTCATGATAAGTTGGTAGTAATATAAGTGAGATCCCATTTGGAATTCTTCTATGAATTACCTTATTAACTTTCTCTGCACTGCTACCTACTACAATAGAGCAGCCACAGGTCTGCAGGTGGGAGCTGATGGCACTGTAAGTTAAAGGAAACAGATGGAAAACACTGGCTGTAAATCAACTTTGCAAACATAAAGAGCTAAGTGAGCCTCACATGATTCAGAACTGTTTTACATGCTATATATTACAACTCTTAAGTATAATGCTACCGTTTATTTGTATTAACTGCATTTCCTTGGGGCTTTTCACAGAGATTTACTCAGTAAAATATCATCATTTTATGGCAGAAGAATCTGAGATACAGAGAGGTTAAGTACTGAAAGTCAAGTAGGATTAAAAATAATGTCTGAATTCCCAACAGTAGTAAACTCAGGACTAAAGTGCTCTGATTCAAGCCACTGAGACCATTTGGGTTGAACATTGTATTCCTCTGACATACCTTAATGAGCCTCAAGGGAACCAATGCCGACATAAAAGTAAACACCTATCATTTCATTTCTCATTTTAAAAACAAGAGTTTGTGATAACTTGCAACTGTAAAGAAACACTAAAATAGAATGCAAGAATACATATACGTAACTGATGTGGTTTGAGTGGTAGAGTAGCCTGAGCAGGAAGTGTAGGGTAAGTACAAGACTTTGAGTTTATGCTTTGACTACAGGACAAATAACCCCTCTATACATTAGCCCGACAATAAAATACAATAATAATAATAATAACGTAAAAAACAGAATGTAGATGCAGCACTTAGTGTTAGGGACTAACACATAATTTGATAGCTATTATTGTCATTTTTTTTTTGCCAGTCCTGGGCTTGAGCTCAGGGCCTGAGCACTGTCCTTGGATTTTTCTCAAGGCTAGAGCTCTACCACTTAAGCCTCAGCACCACTTCTGGCTTTTTTTTCTAAGTATGTGGTACCAAGGAATCGAACCTGGGTCTTCGTGCATGCCAGGCAAGCACTTTAACCACTAGGCCAAACTCCCGGCCCCTGTTGTCATTTTTTTAGGAAGCCATAGAAAACTTTAGCTATTGGCCGCTGATTTTATGTGCCAGATACTATTCTAAAGTGCTTTTTTTATGTGATTTACAACACTCACTCAGTGCTTTGACAATTTTATAAAGTAGGTACTTTTTTTTTTTTTTTTTTGCCAGTCCTGGGCTTGGGCTCAGGGCCTGAGCACTGTCCTTGGACTTTCTCAAGGCTAGAGCTCTACCATTTGAGCCTCAGCACCACTTTTGGCTTTTTTCTATGTATGTGGTATCGAGGAATTGAACCCGGGTCTTTGTGCCTGCTAGGCAAGCACCCTACCACTGGGCCAAACTCCCAGCCCAAAGTAGGTACTTTTATTATTTCTTATTTTACATTTTTCTTTCTGTGATACTATCTTGCTTGCCAGTTAAACACTCTATCACCTGGGCTTCACAAGCAGCAAAGGGTTAGCATTCCCATTTTACACATGTGGAAATGAAGGCAATGAATCTTCTGGCAGCCAGCCTAACTTATGCTTCACAGGCTTTGTTTTGTTTTTCTTGGGTTTTTTGCCAGTCTTGGGCTTGAGCTCAGGGCATGAGCACTGTCCTTGGGCTTTCTCAAGGCTATAGCTCTACCACTTGAGCCTCAGCACCACTTCTGGCTTTTTTCTATGTACCGAGGAATCAAACTCAGGTCTTCGTGCATGCTAAGCAACTAGGCCAAACTCCCGGCACTTTACTTGATTGAATACTAAACCCCATGGTGCTGGGAAAACAAAAAATCAGTATGGTTATTGACAGTTCCTCTTTCCAGGCCTAAATACAGAGAGAAGATAAGATGCCCTAGGTTTCATCTACTGAGCACAGGGAAAAACAGACAAGCCAGACACAGGTGGCTCACACCTATAATCCCAGCTACCAGGGAGGCTAGGGATCTGAGGATTGTGGTTTGAAGCCAGCCAGGGTAGGAAAGTCCAAGACATTCTAACCTCCAAAGTGGTGCTGTGATAAGAGTATGCTAACCATGAGAAAAAGAAGCTCAGGGATAGTACCCAGGCTCAGTGTTTAAGCTCCAGGATAGGCAAAAACAAACAAACAACAACAACAAAAAAACCCTATAGTGCTGGGAGTTTGGCCTAGTGGTAGAGTGCTTGCCTAGCATGCATGAAGACCCAGGTTTGATTCTTCGGTACCATATACATAGAAAAAGCTGGAAGTGGTGCTGTGGTTCAAGTGGTAGAGTCTAGCCTTGAGAAAGCCCAAGAACAGTGCTCAGGCCCTGAGTTCAAGCCCCGAGACAGGTTAAAAAAAAAAAACAAAAACCCTACATAGAGTGGTAGCCTTGAGCTGAAGAGCTCAGGGACAACGCCCAGGCCCAGGGATAGAGCAGTAGCCTTGAGCTGAAGAGCTTAGGGACAGTGCCCAGAGTTCAAGCCCCATGACCCACCAAAACAAAACAAAACAAAACAAAACAAAAAACCCTACAAAAAACAGGCAACAATTTTGCTAAAAAAATTCAGAATTTTATGTGTACTTCAAGTTTAAACTCATCTATAGTCCAACTTAATTTGAAAGCTATTTTTAAGGAAAAATGAAGTGTGGGGAGGGGGGACCAAACAAAGGACCAAGATTTCTTGCGGCAGCACTATGGAGATTTAGCTTATAAAAGAAGGGTTATCAGTCAGGCTCTGGTGGCTCATGCCTGCATTCCTAGCTACAGTGATCTCAAAGCAAGGGAGGCTGGAAAGTCCATGAGACTCTTACCTCCAATTAATCATCAGACAAGTAGCCCTGTGGTTCAAAATGGCAGTGTTAGCTTTGAGTAAAAAGAGCTCAGGGACAGAACCCAGGACTTGAGTTCACGCCCCATGAGCAACAAAAGAAAAAAAAAGTGATATCATGTCTATCATAGACATAGAGTGGAAAAAATAATACATATAAATAGACACTGTTATCCCTAGAATAATCTGAGTATGTATTCTATTATTTTCTCCCTTCTTGATCTTGTCATGAGTGAGCACAGAGTGGTATCTTTCTTATCCAGCATTTACAAAAACAAAGAAAATTCTTACTTGAGGAGAAAACCTTCATGACAACTGTCACCAATATCGTCATCATTGAGCACGGTATCTGCTATCTAAAAAGGGGAAAATTAGTCTGACAATCACACAGTATGGAGAGAACACTTCTAACATTTTTTTTATGAAGTGTAGATTCAATATAATCCACTGCTCTCATTTCTGAGCATCTTGAAAACCCATAAAACAATCTGTGTGCAAGGCCACAACGTCTCAGAAGAACAAATGGAAAAGCTGGTCGGGCAGGTTGAGTAACAATTTTTACAACTTCCCCTTCTGAACTGCCAGCATCTGTGCAATCATTAATGACAGAGTCAGCAGTAAAGAGAGTTTCCTAAAGGTATCTATAAACATGCGTAATATATGATTTAAAATGTCCTCAAAGTTTATTAAGGAAAAGTAAATTAGTGAATGTTAAGTAATTTTTCACAGAAGGTACTAATTTGCAATGTTTTGTTTCAAAAAGTATTGTATTATATGCCAAGTTATTATAAGAAATGGAATTTTTCCCTCTTTTAGGAAACATAAAAATGATGAAATAGACAAATTTTAATTTTCTTAAATTAAATTAAGGATCCGAAGGCTTGTTTGCAGCTCAGAAGTAGAGCAGTTACCTACCCAGGTCAAGGATTTGGGTTCTAAAACTACCACAGGGGATGACACTGGGGTGGGAACAGGATGTAGGGAGACTGTTGGGTCAGAAATTCAGGATTTTTACATGCTTACTTCTTTGTCCCTAATACTTCATATGCATGGTATTCTGGGAAAAATGTCTACTACTGAAATTAGGACATTGCTCACTGAATCACAGTAGAATAATTCAAGTGAACCGATGATCCGTTTATCCTGTAGGACTTACATCTATTTCTTCAGGAACACTGTGTGATTTCATAGATGAGAGCAGTTCCATTACAGGAATGACCTCCCCGGTAAGCATGGGAATAATACTCTGACCCTGCACACAGAAGTAAAATAGTGATAAAAATAACATGGGATAAGCTGGGCAATGAAAAACAGAAAAGAACAAGCAAGGAATAATACCCATCGATGAACATCCTTGCTAACTTATTCAAAAACAGCTCCAAACAAGTCTACTATTTGAAATATTTCTAAAGAATTTTCATGGGACTTAAATTTCTTTTCAGTTTCAGCTATAATTCTAGCTACTCAGGGACCAAGATCTGTGGATCTCAGTTCAAAGCAGCCTGGGGAAGAATGTCTAGGAGACATATATCTCCAATTAACTAGCAAAATAAACCTGGAAGTGGAGCTGAGGTTCAAGCATCAGTCTTGAGCAAAAAGTGCTCAGGGACAGTGCCAAGGTCTACAGGCATACACACCAAAAATATATACTAATAAAATAAATTCATTTTTGTTATCTCATGAATATTTCCTTTAGACAGCACAGAATCATTGGCTTATCATTTGCTACTACATGTAACAATACATCATCATACCAAATTTAGAAAGGATCTCCTCTGAATTAGTTATAAAGCTTTTCTTAGAGGTCATTATTAAATTTACTGTTTAAAAATGAGAAAGGTCAAGCATAAAGAGACTGAAATTTTTATCGCCGAGTTTCAATCAACATGCAGCCTCCACATTCAAAATATATATTCTACTGAAATGTAGATCAAAATTATCGTACATATTTTAAGCATTGAAAAAACAGGAGCATTTCCTTTAGAGAGCTTTCAAAACAGTATTACTATTTATTATATTTCCATCATTGTTTATTACATATTTAAATGCAGTTTTAAATCTGCATGTGTGGAATCAAGTTAATAGCACAAACGTGTCAGAAATCTGGTTGTCACCTTATTCATGCACAGTCATCCCCCAAAAATCTGTGAACTTTTATTATATGACTTCTAGAGATGTAGGTATAACTGCCAAGTATCTATCAGCTTTTAGCTAAACATATTTTAAAATCTGTTATCTGCTTAGCAATTTTTCCCACTAACATAACTGTGAAATCGTTTTATTCAAATTGTTATACATATCTTCAAATTAGAACCTCTATCATCCCTACAATCCTAAAAAATACACATACACAGCTGGGTGAGGTGGCTCACACCTAGGCTGAAGTCTGAGGATCAAGGTTCAAAATCAACCTGGGCATGAAAATCCATGAGACCCTGAGCTCCAATTAACCACCAGAAAACTGGAAGTGGCACTGTGGCTCAAGGAGTAGGGCAGTATCATTGAGCTAAAGATCTCAGGGACAGCACCCAAGCCCAGAATCCAAGCCCCATGACAGACAAAACCCCCCCCAAAAACCAAAAACATACACACACACCCACACACACCACATATATAACATATATTATACACAATATAGTATATTTATATATTATATATTATATAATTAAATTATATATAATATATATATAATTACAGAATCCCTTACATGGAAGCTGCTTATGAATTTAAATTTCATTTTAGACCATAAATCTCTACATTAAGTAATTTTAACTTTAAGATCCATCATATAGTAACCTATAGAATTAATCAAACTCATTGCTTTTGCTCTCCAAATTTTTGAATTTTTAAAATAAAATTACAATTAACACATGCAATCCAATGAGAAAAATGACTGAATTTGTGTTTCATTTCTTTGTTAAAGGATTTTATCAGATGACAGCATGCTAAACTAGCACTCAAGTTATTTCAGATTACTATATCATTCTTAAAGCAGTCTTTATTGTTACAAGTAAAGCTGTTGGACATGCAAAACACAAGGTATGTAAGGACTCAATTATAAGGCAATGCGTCCTTTTCATAAAGGATAACTTTGGGAAACTCTCTTTCCCTCTCCTAGAACTAGGCACATATATGGTATATTTTGACATGAAATCTCAGACAGTTATTCCTGTAAGTAAAGGAACAGCCTCACTGATGCTCAGGAACAAAGCTACTACCAGCTGAGCATTGAAAAGGAGGTACAGGAAAATCCCCCAGGTTTCTTTTCTTTGTATTTCTCTAAACTTGAAGTTTTCATAAGGACAATGTTTTCCAGTTAAAGTCTCCAGTTTGTCAATCCTCCTGAGACAAGAGGATAACATTTTAAAGGAGATCCTTTAGAGAAACAGGCAGAATCCAACCTAGCAAGTACAGGTTCATGGTTTTAGTCATTACACTATGGTACATATGATATATAAACCTTTGTGTTTTGTTTTGCTTTGCCAGTTCTGGCTGAGCTTGAATTCAGGGCTTGAGCACTGTCCTTTTCCTTTCTCTAGGCCAGCCCTCTGCCACTTGAGCCACAGCACCATTTCTGGCTTTTTCTATGTATGTAGTATTGAGGCATAGGACCCGGGTCTTTGTACATGCTAGGCAAATACTCTTACCACTAGGCCAAACTCTCTCCCCCCTCTTTTATTTGCTAGTCTTGGGCTTGAACTCACAGCCTGGGAACTATCCTTGGGCTTTCTCAAGGCTAGTCCTCTACCACTTGAGCCACAGTGCCACTTCTGTTTTTTTCTGTGTATGTGGTACTGAGGAATCAAACCCAGGGCTTCGTGCATGCTAGGCACTGTATCACTAGGCCATGCTCCTGCCCCCCCCCCCCTTTTTTAGGACTTTATATATTTCCTTATTGATGACCCCATATTTTTAGTTTTTTGTTTTCTTTTTTGGCATCCTTCCCTTTTGGTCATGTTATGGAGAATAAGTACTATAGTCTTGAGCAAAAATGCCCAGGGACTGAGTACAGGCCCAGAGTTCAAGCCCATAGACCAACAAAATAAATAAATAAATAAAAATAATAATTCTTTACAAGGCAGATCAGTGACAAACGAAGGGGTATAATGTGCAGGGGCAATGAGAGGTAATGTCAAGAACCATTTCTCCAGTGGAGATTTCTCTCTAGGGTAATTTCTTGGTCCTATAATAGTCTGAATTTATTAGCTACTACAGCTATTCCCTTGGTATCATGCTTCTTGAACTTTGCTGTCTGTTCACCAAGGTCATTCAAAGCCATGGCTTTTCACCCTCAGATAAAACACCTTAGGAATACACTAATTTTCCTTCTGTATAAGCTCCTTAGGTAGAAACAGTTTCTCAGGCAGAAATGAGTTTTTAGTTGGGCGCAGTGGCTCACGCCTGTAATCCTTGCTACTCAGGAGGCTGAGATCTGAGGATCATGGTTCAAAGCCAGCCCAGGCACTGAAGAATGAGAGCCTCTTATCTCCAATTAACCTCCAGAAAATGGGAAGTGGGGCTGAGGCTTAAGGGTTAGGGAGGTAGCTTTGAGCTAAAGAGCTCAGGGACAGTGCCCAGGCCCAGAACTTCTGTGCAAACAGAAAAAAAGAACAAAATAATAATTTGTTAAAATTTTAATATGTTAAATGTTAAGTCATTTAACATAAATCATCAAGGTTACTTCTTTAGATTATAAAGAACAATTCTGTACATCACCTTTACAATAAAATTAAATTAAAAAAGACATTTTCATAGAGTTTATTCTTTACACCTCCACAAGGACAGTGTCATTTTTCAGGCTCACCCTGTCAAACAAATGTCTTTAAGTCCTTTAATAAAGCCTTACAGAGACTTAGGCTGTGGGAGAATGGTATTTCATAATTTTAACAGTATGCAAACTGAATGTTACCTGATCTTCCATTCTCTCTGTACCTTCTAAGACAATCTTCTGAACATTTTCTTGCCTTTCCTAAGCAAAAAAACCAAAAACAACAATAATAAAAAAAATCTTACTTTAAAATTTTTTGATACTTGTCCATTTTTCACTGCAGATATGTTCTTGTATAATTTCATAGGAAAATTACTTTCTACTTCAGGAGAAAATAGCATAAGGAGGCAGTAAACAAAAACCAACAAAACAACACTCCCATAGACAATAAAAATAAAATCAAAAGCGTCTTTATTCTTCGGTGAATAAAAATAACTAATTTAGCTGAATGTAGTCAATGTAACATCTGCAGTTTCAGAAAGGGAAAGGGAAAAAAAAGACAAAAAAGAGAGGGAAAGGACAAACTTTTCAAATTAAAAAGATCCAGCTGAATATGAGGATGTGAAGCTTGCTCATTCTAAATGAATTTCATAAACAGCTGAAAAATAAGGAAGCAAACCTGAAAGCAGATTAACAATTTAATCTATTAAAGGAAACTACTTTCCCTCAAAACTAGGAGTCGTTAAAGGACTTTTAGGTTGATATTAAACCAGACAGTTATAAGAATTGAATCTGTTCAGACATGTCAAAACTATACTAAAGTATAAACAGCATGATACAATAAACTATGATTTAGTGAAAAATAGTAAAAGTATCTTCAACTTGACTTGTGAAATTAAAAGCAATATCTCCTAGAAATCATCACTTTTCAAATTTGGAACTTAGTTACTAACATTAAAGGGAGGAAGGACTACTTGGCTGATAGTTTAAGAAACAACTATTTTGAATTATTATACATACAAATGTATTAATAATACATGTCAGCCAAGTAGTCACTATGGTTCATTTATTTTTGAATTATTATACACACATAGTAAGTGAAACACAGTCATGCAAATAAAAGAAAATTATAAGGTTTTAAAACCAAAGGTTCTAAGGTAAATCCATATTTTAAATTTCTTACTTTTTCTAAGCTATAGCTTTCAGTTCATAACCTAGAGCTATGGATTTATTAAATGGCAGCAGGGGAAGAGAACACTTCCATACACCTTCAGCTATGACTGGAGGTACAGACATTCATCTTAGGTTAAATAGGGAGTTATAGGGGAAGGGTAAGAAGCTATCAATAGTTGTTAAGTCCCAAGTCACAGGCAACTTCAGAGGGGGTCAAAGGTGGTGTCACCTAGTCAGACAGTCCCCTATCTCATGACTGCTTAGATAGTGTCTAGTTACAGTAATGGTCACTGGTTGCTGTCAGATGGTCCTACCCTTCCTGGATTCCAAGATGTCTGCAAAGTGACTGTAGGAGAGAATGGCTTCCTAAATGTGAAGATTACAGACCAGATCTATAGTCTTTAACAGGGCAGTCACCAAATAAACAACAGTGATTGTTGTGAAATGACCAATGACTGCTAATCAATCAATGACTGATTTTATATATATATATATATATATATATATATAAAATAATATGGTTGATGCTAAATAAAGATAATTCTAAAAATTAGATATAAATATATTAGACAATTTCAGTGACCATGTCAGCATGCTTAAAATAAGCTCAAACACTACTCACCTTATGCATCCATATTCTTCCTTTCCGAATAATATGTGTTAATCTATCAACACACACTCTGTGAAGTGGGAGGTAGAAACTAAGTTCTGTCTGTGGAAGTATAATTGATAGCCCATATGTACTCCGATCTCCATTCCAGTTTCCATCAAAGATTAATGAAACAATGATTACTCCTTTTTCAGACAAGACAAAAAATTTGACATCTATAGCCCCACTTTCTGCATTGCGAAGAATTTCTCCATTCAGGGTGTGGTTGGCAAGAAAAGTTATTTCTCCATCGCTGAGAAGTACTTGTTCTGTCTTTGGAGCCCAAATGTGCCTTACTCTAGGACCAAGTATATTGTCCCAGTAAGCAAAGGTGGCTGCTAATAAAGGTGATTCACCACTCAAAGCAATCTCTGTCTTGGCAACAGCTGGAGATGGAGGTGGGCAGAGAGTCGACATCACGGCATCCCAGCTCTCACATCATCTATATGCTCCAGTGATATCTAAGCAAGACTGTTAAAATAACAACAACTATTAGGTTGAGCAATTTTAAAGATCTACATCCAAACCCTGAATAATTTAGAAAAGTGTTACATACATACACTCTTAGAATAAAGCCTCCTTGTTCCCAAACATCTAATTGTATTTTAAATTCTAGCGTGGCTGGTATTTGGTCCCTATATCATTGTAACTAAAGAGTAAGCAAAACAGGAAGATTGTGACACTCGTTGTGGACTGAACTCTATTTCCCCCAAAAAAGATCTGTTCAAATTGTGACCTTGTGTAGGTGTGACCATGATATATTTAGAAATGTGTGTAATCAAGTTAACGTGGAGCCCTACTAGTGTGCTTACAAGAAGAGGGGGTGGAGGAGAGAGGGAGGGTAGGATCTGGAGCTATGTAGGCACAGAGGGAAGACAGCCATGTGAAGCCTAAGGGCAGGAATGATGCAACCAGAAGTGGAGGAATGTGAAGATTCCTGGTGACCACAATCACCAGAAGTGGAAGCGACATGGAAGGAGGCTCTATGAAGCATTCTGAAGACCATGCTTCCGTCAATGGCACCTTAATATTGGACTTCTGGCTTCTGGAACCGAGAAAAAAATAAACTGCTGCTGTCTTAAGCCATCTAGTTTAAGGTGCTTTGTTAAGGTATTTCTAGAAAGGTAATTCAAGAACCAATGGCAGAAGTCACTTAAATATGCTGAAAGGAAAAATAAATAATCAAAACTCAAACTCAAGACTGGAGCCATATCAAACAATGAGCAAAGTCCTCTTGCCTCTAATACTGATGTGTTATGCTGCTGCAAAACAATTATACATGAACTTTCTCCTGTAAAAGATCACCTATGAAATAATAAAATGAATAAGTATGTAAAAAAAAAATCAAACCCAGTCCTATTACCTCAATGAACTTTAGGTATCAGGACACTAATATACTGATGTGAAGATGACACTGAAATATGAAGAGAAAGACAAACATAGTTATAAGTCAAGAAAACAAGGTGGCATGCTATCATTGTGAAGAGAGTTTTGTATACCAAGTGGCTAGAATAAAAAAAAAAACTTCAGTTATTTAGAACATGTAGAGAACAGAAACAATGGATGAACTCTGCCCATACCTTACCCTGAAAATGGGCACAAGGATGAGCAAATAATTTCACACCTAAGTTAGAACCAAGGGTTCAACTTGTACATCTTAGTATATCAGTGATACCGTATATGTCACTGAAAAGATTAAGTCTATGTAATTAGTATAAATGGTTGTAAATAGTACATTGAAAGTATAAAATGAAAAGCCTCAAAATAATTTAAGTTTGACATTGTGGAATTTATTAGAAATGAAGTCAGCTAACAGGTGAACTATATCTATCATTACCTGTACGATTGCTTTGAGAACTACCATTTGATTTACCACAAATCTGTATCAATGTAAAATATATTACTTAAAAAAATATTCTCTACACCTTGTCAGGAGACTTCAGTGTCTAATAAAAAGCAGTGACTTTATTTTTAGAGCCTTAGATGAATGCCCATGAAGCACTTAACCATAAGTACATGCAAAAATAATTTAAAACAAAGATAGTTTTTAAAGGCGTATTTCTAACTTCAGAAGTTTATTTAGATATTTGCTTCCTATGTCAGTTTAAGAGTCTCAAGAGTCCACAATGGATCTAAGTTGTACAGTTTGTTTAAAACATCCACTGTCTTGGATACAATTGAAAAAACACAGAAGTGCAAGGTTAAGCACACAAATAGGAAATTATAAATTATAAACATCTTGCTTTTACTTTTTTAAATAAAAGGTATATAGTCATAAAGCCAGCAACACAATTCAAATATCTCACCACTGCATGGAAAAATAAGTGCTTCCTAAACCAGAACAGAGCTCTAGAAGATCTGATTGAATTATGGTTCAACTTTTTTATCTTGTTGTGAAAATTAAGCTATTATAGACCACTAATTACAGTTGGTTTCCCTCTTAGTATAATTAGAAAGCAACCCCAAAATAAAAATTATGTTGGATTTTTTAGTTTTAAATACTACCAAAAGAAATACAGTTGCTGTTTTTAGTCTTGGGGGCACCACACACGATTCCCCACATCCTGAAGATAGTATTTAACCATGGATGCTACTTTTTCCTTTAAATCAATACCTATGATAAAGTCTATCTTACAAATTAGGCACTGTGAGAAATGAACAATTGTAACAAATAACAAACAGAACCATGACAAGGTATGTGCATGTGGTCTCTCACAGTATCTTACTTTACTAAACTCGACTCTTTCTCTCTGTGTTGCCGGGAGACGACGCACGTCTACATGATGAGATGAAGGGGGGAAGTGACTCATGCACTGTAACTTAGCTACAGGGTACTTCTAACCTTCTTCTTCTTCTTCTTCTTCTTCTTCTTTTTTTCCAGTTATGGAGCTTGAATTCAAGGCCTGGACACTGTCCTTGGACACCTTTTTGCTCAAGGCTAGTGCTCTACCACTTGAGCCACAGAGCCACTTCCAGCATTTTCTCTGTATGTGGTACTGAGGAATTGAACCCAGGGCTCTGTGCATCTGAGGTGAGCACTCTCCTACTAGGCTACGCTCATAGCCTCCACCGATCTTCTGATACATCATTCAGGATCATCTGGTCCTCTGAGCTGTGAGGATGTTGGTGATTACATGTTAGGAGCAGATGAGGTTGATGGTTGAGGAGATTCAACACTTGAGTTCTTTTTTGTTTTGGGTTTTTTTTTTTGCCATAATATTTTGGAAGAACACTGTAAGTAGATGTGATTTCTCTTTTGACCTCTGCAAAGTATTGCTACAGAGGTTATAATCCATTGGTGACCTTAATGCTATGGCATATATTCAATTATTATTATGCTTAGGTATATATTCGATTAACTTTTCCCTTGAATGTCTGAGCATATCAAATTTTGTCAGTATCCATGTGGCTGATTATTTTTCAGTGTCTTGTTCCTCTTTCTCTGGAGATTACCAATTGCTTCCAATTCCTCATTTGTTCAACTTCCCAGTGACGTTCAATGTTCTTACATGTACTCAAAATCCTTCTGCATTAAATGGTTTTTGTAGCTTCTCTAGTAAGATTTGCATTTTTTCTGACTGAACATTCCTGAGTCTGTAGATCTTAGTGACCTAAGTGTATTTTTTTTTTTTTTTGCCAGTCCTGGGCTTGAGCTCAGGGCCTGAGCGCTGTCCTTGGACTCTCTCAAGGCTAGAGCTCTACCACTTGAGCCTCAGCACCACTTCCGGCTTTTTTCTATGTATGTGGTACCAAGGAATCGAACCTGGGTCTTTGTGCATGCTAGGCAAGCACTTTAACCACTAGGCCAAACTCCGGGCCCTATTTTTTTTTTTTTAATGTACTCAAGGTTAGCACTCTACCACTTGAACCACAGCTCCACTTCTGGCTTTTGTGGTTATCTGGAGATAAGAGTCTCACAGACTTTTCTGCCTAGGCTGGCTTTGAACTGAGATCCTCAAATTTCACCCTCTGGAGTGGCTATGATTACAGGTATGACTCACTAGTTCCCAGCTTCTTTTTAAGGAAGTCTTTCATCTTTTTACTTATAGGAAGCACTTTATGGCATCTCTTTGGCATATCCAAATTACCGCCATAACCACCAATGTGCTTTGGGGCCATTAAGTAAAAGAAGGGACATTTGGGACAAGTACTGCAACATCATGATAGTGAACTTGGCTGTTGCAATGGTTACAAAGTGACTAGCAGACCGACTGTGTAGTGCAGATACTGTAGACACATGTAACTGGACAAAGAGGTGAGTCATGCCATGGGTAGGACAGAGTAAAAGGGTGCAGAAGTCCATCCTGCTAATTCAGAATGTTATACAATTTTAGAAACTTATATATTGATTAATATGTAATGTGTATGGTATGGTTGAATGCAAGTTACTGAAAGCTTGGTTGTGTGAGGGGGCTATAACCTAAGAAATGAAATGTCACAGTAGGATCAGGAAAGTTGTAAAAAAATAATTTTACTAACACTTGGTGTTGCCATCTCTGGCAAGGAACATCCAAATTCATAAACAGCAGAAAGTAAAACTGGAGAATGAGGGATGATGGTATAATGGCCCTAAAAAAAGCTAAAAAACCAAGACTTTTACTGTATATCATATATATATATAGTATACATAATATGTGTACATATATTAGCTACTCAAGAAGGTACTCAGACATTAGCCACAGAACACTCTGCCAGGATCTGACCTGAGATAAATGATGGCATGCTACTCGTTAACAAAGCATAGGTTCCATAAGGGTCTACTTTCTAGAACGAATACACTTTCTAGAAAGAATCCAACATATGGGATATATCATTACATTAATTAGCATCTGTTAGAACTGTTAGCAGATTGATATTTGAACTTTTCTTTAAACATCTGATAAACTAAAAACCAGCCACCTCTTTCCTGATTAGTATTTAGAAAGTTGACTGGTCTGCTGCTGGTGTAATTCGGAATTTTACCATTGTTTGGGGCTGGCCCTAAATCATCTCAGCTTCTAGAACAAGAGCTACTCAGGACCACTGTAAGGTTATAAGGAGCATGAACTGTAACATCAGACTCTTTGTAGCACTTAAAATATTCAAAATTAGGCAAGATTTAAAGATGTTACATTCACCACAGGGCCATTTGTCATGGATCCAAATTCCTCACCACCACTCCCTTGGAATTGACTCAGTTTCGCTCAAAGGTAGAATTGAAAGGGAGAATTCATTGTTACTTCCCTTTTTTTGTTTTTTTAAACATGTTTCTCTGAAAGCAAATACTGGACTGCCAACATAGCCAAATAAAGAGATTTTTTTTTTTAAAAAATCACTTTTTAAGTTACATATAATTATTTCCTGGAGCAAAAAAATTGTTGGTTCAATGTACAATCTAAACTGTAGTTTATAATTTCTCTCATTTCTGTTTCATATATGAAAAAAGCACAGTCATCTTGAGGCAGTTTGTAGCTGATGAGGGGTTTTCCTGCGTGGCAGGGCTTAGTGGAGGTGCTGGTTAACAGTGCCTGTAAATATCATCATATTGTCGTCCTCTCTTATCCTGCTTTCCTTCCTTGGGTTTCTGAAACCTGTGATCAATCCTTATCCCAAAATAGGCAATTAAATTTCCAGAAGAAAATAGTTCCTCAAGTTTCAATAACACACTCTTCTGAGTAGTGTCATGAAGTCTCTGGCTGACGGCTTCATGAATGTGAATCTTCCTTCTGTCCACAGTATTTATGCTAGATATGCAACCCACCCTTTAATGGCTCAGGAGTCCTCTACAAGACTAGATACCTCTCCACAGATATAAAAGTGCTTGTGTTCGAGTGACTTATTTTTATTTAACAAATTAGAAGAACATAGGAAGAGAACTTTGAGAGGTCACATTCACAGACCTTCTATTACCCCCTTTTTGTTATACTTGTTCAATTACTAGTTACTGTTGTTAATCTCTCCCCCCTCCCCTTCCTCCCCTGTTTCAGTGCCAGCTATGTGGCTTGAACTCAGGGCCTGAGCACAGACACAGAGCATTTTTGCACAAGGATAGTGGTTCTATACCTAAGTCACAGCTCCATTTATGGCTTTTTGGCAGTTAATTGGTGATAAGAGTCTCACTGCCTTTTCCGCCTAGGCAGGCTTCTTACTGTGGTCTTCAGATCTCAGCTTCCTGAGTAGCTAGGATTACTTGTGTGAGCCACTAGAGCTCAGGATTTTTTTTTTTTTGCCAGTCCTGAGGCTTGAACTCAGGGCCTAAGCACTATCCTTGGGCTTTCTCAAGGCTGGAGCTCTACCACTTGAGCCACAGCACCACTTCCGGCTTTTTTCTATGTATGTGGTACCAAGGAATCGAACCCGGGTCTTCATGAATGCTAGGCAAGCACTTTAACCACTAGGCCAAACTCCCGGCCTCCCCGGCAATTGTTAATCTCTTATTGCGCCTAATTTATAAACTATCGCAGATACATATGTCAAAGAAAAGCATGGAACTTATAGGGTTCCATAGAATGTCGAGGTACTAAAAGGCTTTATTATCTGAGGGGGAGACAACATATTTCCATCATTCTCATTCTAGTATCCCATATATTATAGTCTGAGATGCTCTTAACGTGATAGTTTTCCAAAGTTGGCGAAAGGTCCTGTTACTATTTCCAGTCCTTAATAAGACTGAGAATCTTCTCTTCGCATCAGTGTTGACAAAGGGGAACAGGATGAATAGGAATTTACTCACCTGCCATAAACCGGACTGCTGCTCTACCAGATCCTAATCATCTCCAGGTGTGGAAGGGCACAGTCATTCTTCCCTGGCAAATACATGCTTCCACCCCCCCACCCCCCACCCCCGCCTCAATCTCTCAATCCCTCTCTCTCTCCTTTCTGAATACAAATCTTGGTGTAATTCGCCACGTCCAGAGAACACGCGAACACAGAGGTAATCAGTGCACTTCTGCAACTGATTACCATCAACCCGATGATGCAGAACTCGCCACGGTCACTTCCTTTAATCAGTGTGTGCAACCTCAGGGCTGTGGAGCAACCAGCTTCAGAGCCTCGGAACGAAGAGGACCCGCGCCCAGCACGGGGGCACACGAGTTACCAGATGTCAGCAAGCCTCACAAACTTCTACGCCCGCTCCCGTGGGCACGGAGATCCACATCGCATCCCATCTGCCATGTCCCCTCCCGGGTGGGGACCAGGACTCGCAGCCCAGCACATCCAGCCCCAGCCAGGCCCCTCGGAGCCCCAGCCAGGCCCCTCGGGGCTCCATGGTCATCAGCCCCGGAGGCAGTGGGGAAGTGGGCAGGCCTCCCGAAGGGCCTCGGGCCATGAGGGAGATAGGCGGATCCGAGGCCCGGTCCCCATCCAGGGTCTGAGCCACACAAGCTGGGAAGCCCGGGCCCAGATACACTCCACTCCACCACTCTCTGAGGCTGGAAAGCCCGACGGCGGTCATAGAGGAGAGGGATAAGCAGTCAGGTTCCGAGGAGAAACCCCGCTGTCACCCCGGCGTCGCCTTGCCGAGCTGACCCCCAAACGGCCGCCCGCCCGCTCAGCTCCCCCGGACTCACCCACACCGCCGGCGCTGGAGCTTGTGCCACCTCCGCCGCCGCCGCCGCCACCGCCGCCACCGCCGCGGGCGCTGGGACCGCAACCGCAGCCCGCCCAGGCCACGCCCATCTCCACGCCCCCGGACACGCCCCTTCGCGCATCCCAGCGGCACCAGGGCGGTCTGACGCCGCGTTTGTTTACTTCTCCTTTATCCTTTTCGGGTTTTTTTCCCCCCTCCCCTTGTTCACCTTTAGCTAATACTGTGAATGCAAATGGAAGGGAAGAACGGCGGGGAAACGAAAAAACAATGCTATGCACCTTCTAGACACACATCTCCTGCTTTGCGCCCCCAGAGAGAAGCAACTGGGGCAGTACGGACCGCTGACGCGCCAATCGCCATTTTTCACACGGGCGGAAGACGTTCCTGCGTGACTCACTGGCATGTCCTTACGGGACCCCCGTAGATTGGGTGTTAGCGCTGTCAATCAATGGGGCGGGCCTGTGGGAAGGGGCGGGGCGGTGGACTGTCCTCATTTTCCCAGGGACTGGTAGCTGTTGACGGGCTGTGCTGTCTGCAGTAGAGAACCCTCACCATATGCCGGTTTTTTAAAACGCTTGAAGAAACGCACCATTCCGTTTCATATGTTTTATTTTTATTTTTTTTAAATTGTATTTTATTGTCGGGATAATGAATAGAGGGGTTACAGTTACATTCGTCAGGTTGTGGTCGCATTACTTCTTGAACCTTGATACCCCTCCTCATGTTCTTGTTCCCCTTTTCCTTCCCCCACCCCCTCGCAATCATCTTGTTTTCCTCCTTCCCTATTTCAAATAAATAAGTGAATATACAGTATACCAAGTAACCAAGTCAGTTACAGTAACCACATGAGATTAACCATAAGTGGGGAAAAAAAAGAAGTAACTTCACATAGTACATTAAGAACAACAATCACAAGGATAAACCTCTTGTTTCCATATCTTAGGGTATTTTTATTTTTTGTCTTTTGTTTGGTCTCTGAGTATCTTCGTTTTTCACTACATACTTCTAACACTTGACATTTTCTATATTAAGTATCAGATAGTAAGCTAAATTGCCAATGGCTCACACCTGTAATCCTAGCTACTTAGGAGACTGATAACAGGATAGAAGTTTGAAGTTGGGGGAGAGGTGTGAAGGAAAGTATGTGACACTATCTCCAATTATTCACCAAAAGTTGAAAGTTGAGCTGTGGCTCAAGTGATAGAGTGTTAGCCTTGAGCACAAAAAGTTGAAGGACAAAGGCCAGGCCCTGAGTTAAAACCTCAGTATTGGAACAAGGCAAACAAACAAAAATTACGTAGCATATTTTAATCATTTACTGAGAGAGGAATGAATAGACAAAATGAATACTTCATCTAAGTCTGTACCTCTGCTGAAATAGTCCCTTAGAGGCTAGACACAGTGGTCTTTAGGAGCTGAGGGTGAGACTGACAGGTTACAAATTTGAAGTTACATGAGATGAAGCCTATAGATCTAGTGTATAAGGACTAATATATTTTATTAGTGAAATTTGCTAATATTTTATATGTTATAATACACATAAAGATAACTTGCTTGACTGCAGTTATCACTACACATACATATAGAAAAATGTTGTACTAACACTCTAAATACATAATGAGAGTTGTAACTTAATCTTTCTGACATCTTTTTTTTGTGCCAATCCTGGGGCTTGAACTCAGGGTCTGAGCACTGTCCTTAGACTTTCTCAAGGCTCGTGCTCTACCACTTGAGCCACAGCACCACTTCTGGCTTTGTTCTATGTATGTGGTACAGAGGAATTGAACCCAGGTCTTCAGTGCATGCTAGGCAAGCACTCTACCACTAGGCCAAACTCCCAGCCTCCTTCTGACATCTTTAGAATACAGATATTGTTAACTTTGTTTTACAGAGGAGATAATGGGGAATAATTTATGCAAGGCCACCTACTTTAATTGATTTGGGCCAAATTGGTAAAATGGCACTGGGTGGCAAGGACATGTTTTGGTACCAGGTTGATGACCTACCTGTGTATGAAGTACCTGGGGAAGTAATACAGCTTCCTAAAACAGTTTTTCTACTTCAAATTTTTTACCTAGAAACAACATAATTTCTATTGTCCACAACAGGTTTCTGGTATTGTGAAAATCAACCCTATGACAACTATGTTTCATAACAGAAATGTACACAATGACCTAAAATTATTTGTGGTCACAAGAAATACAGTAAGTTGTAGTAGAAAGCAAACATTTTTCATGTTATTTCGTGACCAATGAATGTGAATACTCCCCATCTTTTGGATATCTAATGGAATGACTGGTTATTAGTGCAGTAATACACTGACTCATTTCTTTCACTACATTGAAACAAATAACTTAAAACTCAGTAGGCAAATAACAATTACAATGTAGTTTGGTGGTTGGTAATATCGGTGTTTCCTGAAGATATCAAATAGGATAATGAATACTCGATCACACATCCTTTCTTCAGGGAACCTAAGAAAAAATGATATTGTACTTAATAATGTTATCTCTCTCAAAGATTGTCCTGGAAGGTCTTCAAACTATCCAAACTGTCCCCTCAAACTGTCCAAACAAAGTATCCCAAATAACTGGACCATCTAAGTGAAAACAACTTTTGCAAAAGAAAAATAGAAAGGGTTTAACTGATCATATGTATGCATGTATGAAAATACTTAGAGAACCTTTTTATAATTTACTATACATGTTTTGGAATTTAAAAAGCATTTTTGGCTATAGGGATAACTCTTCAAGCAAGTATCATAATCTCCCATTTCCAGTCACAATATGACTCTTTAAAACCTTCTGTCATGCCTGGTGCTGTTGGCTCATGCCTGTAATCGATCTACTTAAGAGGCTGATATTTGAGGATTGTGGTTTGAAGCCTTTGGGGACAGGAAAGTCCATGGGACTCTTATCTCCAATTAACCACCAAAAAACAGAGTGTTGCTTTGGTTCAATGTGGTAGAGTACTAGCCTTGATCAAAGAAGCTCAGGGATAGTGCTCAGATCTGGAATTCAAGCCCCAGGACTGACCAAAAACCCAAACCAAACCAAAAGAAAACCTCAAAAAGCTCCCAAAACCCTTATAACACATATAATTGATGTCCAATTACACAAAAAGGCTTTCCAACCAAAGGAACAGTAAAGCAGATTAGGAGCTTGGTCTATGGAATCAATGTGTTTTTGAGTAATTATATCACTTCTGCGTGCCTCAGTTTCCTTAGCTACAAAATGGCATGGATAATAACATATCATGGGGCTTGTTTTAAAAGCTGGAGTGCAATTAAACAAACTAGAAATTTACATGCATGCATTCAAGCTGTGGTGGGTGTAATCTTAATGTGAGCAACTACTTGGGCAAATAGAAACTATAACAAATGACATAGAAGCGTTTAAAATCATGTACATATTTACAATTCCAATAAATAGTATGTCAGAACCAGGCAGTCCTCCTGCTGTGTCACAAATGCAAGTTGCCAGAAAGCCTTTTCTCCATTTTCTCTATTAATGTATTTCAGAAATATAATATGTGCTGCTTCAGAACTAGCACGGCCTGCTCACTGATTAGCTTCCATTTACCAAGATTACAGCAAATTAGATTTAACTGTGACTGGCATGTGAATGATCTCCTGTTGGACATGGATGAGGAATATTGTTATATAAACCACAGTGCGTTTAATTTCTTTTAAGTAATGAGTTTTAATGCGGTTGCCTTAATCACTTCAGTCTTATCAATATGCAGTTTGTGGCACATGACCTTTTGGTTGGAATATGTATGAGCCCACATCCAACTGAGGTATATCTAAGTTGAATTTTGGTTTCTGAATACATAAAAACTAGTTCTGTGAGCCAGTGTGGTAGAATGATTTAGAAAGCTCTAGTGGGTCTCTGTCTAGAGCTAGCAATTTATGGTTCCAACAATGCACAATGTACGTAGCACTCCTGCAAGAGAAGGCCATTAGGATCCAATATGTCTGTTCTTTCAGTTCCTCCTGGAGTCATGATTCTGAAAACAATAATGCAGTATGTTTCTCAGTGACAAGAATCCCATCCCCTGTCAGTTCTTAGTCCCTGTCCCTTCCATGTTGGTGCTCTTCACCCTGTAAGCCACAGTTGTGAGTGATGTGAGAATCTAGAGAGAGTGTTGGGGCTGGGGAGGAGCAAACTCCCCAGCTCATTGCACATCACAAAGTATACAGCATGAAAAGAAATGAGACCATGACCAGAGAGACAAGCAGCACATGCTTTCCCTGATAGGAAGAAGTTAGTTCTAAAAGGCACTGGGCTATGACAAATTACACAGAATTCTAGATACTCGCATACAGGGAGACCAAACTGAGGATAGTCTTAGGAGAGCATCACAAATTTGTAATACCCAAATGCCTTCTCATATGTATATAATGTTGGTACTGAAATGAACTCCAAAGATATGGAAACAAAGGCCTTTTTTTCTCAATTTGTTTTTTTCTCGTTTGGTTGATGCTGCATTCTTTTTCTTTTTTCCTGTTGGGCCAGGACTTGTCCCTGAGCTCTTCAGCTCAAGGCTACCACCCTTTCCCTTGAGCCACAGTGCCATTTCCAGTTTTCTAGTGATTAATTGGAGATAAGTGTCTCATGGACATTTTAGTGCCCGGGCTGGCTTAAACTATGATCCTCAGATCTCAGCCTCCTGAGTAGTTAGGATTACAGGTATGAGGCACCACGCCCAGGGACTCTGTATTCTTTACCATATATATGGTGTATTCACATCTATATCTGAGGGAAGGTGAGAAAGGGCACAGAATCAGAGAAAAAAAAAAGGGTGAGAAAGTGCAGCAGTGGAGTGTATTGGCTGCGCCAGACATTGATATAAGTGAGACGGGTGGAGATGGGAGAGAGGGAATGGGAGAGAATGAGGGACCAGATGCCACTATGCAAAAGGAATTGTACTTATTATCCCATGTATGTAAAGGTAACCCCAAAGTGTGTCACCTTTAAAACAACAGTAAAATAAATTGGAAAAAAGAAATGAGAAATAGGAAAATAAAGACCCAGCTTCTGAAATCTTAAACAGGATCACTATCATCCAAAGGAGAGAAGTTGTAATGTGGAATGGAGAATTTCTCGGGTACTTGGATAAGCTGGTATGAACTGGATGGTTTTTAGATGCCATGAAGAGTGCATGCCAATGGTGTTGGTGCTTTCCTGTCCCCCTGAATTATGGATGATCTGTGCCAGGCTCTCTCAAGAGCAATGACTCTCACCAGGTGCTGCTGGCTCATGTCTGTAAGGTCTAGCTACTCAAAAGGCTGAGATCTGAGGATTGCTGTTCAAAGTCAGCCGGAGCAGCTGGAAAAGTCTGTGAGACTTTTGTCTCTGATAACCACCAAAAAGAGAAAAAGAAAAAAGCTGATAGAAGAGTTGTGGGGTCAAAGTCACAGTGTGCTTAAGCTGAGCAAACAAGCTCAGAAGAATGTCTAGGTCCACACCAGTGCCTGTGTGTGCCACACACACACACACACACACACACACACACACACACACACACACACACACACACACAGCAGTGACTCTTTCCAGCATCCCCCCATCCATCTCAGAATGGCTTCCTGACCTCATCTGACAACTTTTCAGCTCTACTTGCAACTCAACATTAATCTTTACATTTCTATTTGTACTTCCTCTTGCCCACTGATATGGCATGTTGTCAGTAGGTTCTTTATGGCTATCAGCTTCGTCACACAGCCTGACTCCAGACTGTTTGCTTATGATTTAATTCATTGCCTCTTGCTTTTACAGCACCTTTTGGATGATTCATAAATGCCAAGTGGCTGAAACTGGCTCCGAACCATTCAGAACTGTTACCCTACAGCCACGCTAAAGAAACAAGTTTTGCTTATTTTGAAATAAAAAAATGCTTTTACTATTTAAGAGCGAGAAGCTCCGTCTCTTGGGAGTCACCCAAACTGATATAAAGTGGGTGAGAGCTGATACCATCTTTGGAATCAGCTTAGCGCCTTCTCTAACTCACTTCATTACTTAATTAACCTAAGTGAGAAATGAAAAAGAAGCAAGGCAGGGTGGTTTGAGTTTGTAATTTTAGTTATCTGGGAGGTGGAGGTGAGGGAATCAGAGTTCAAGATTAGCCTCTGAGCATCAAGAAATTCCATTTCACTGATGACTGGGCTTAGTGGTCCATGCCTGTCACCCCAGTTACTCATAAATGGAAAAATATTGATCCAGTCAGCCTTATGTAGAAAGGGAGGCCTTATGTCAAAAAAGTAATCACTGCAAAAGAAGGTTTAATGGCAAGGATCAAGCAATAGCATGCCTGCCTATCAATTATAAGATCTTGCGTGTTCTAGCCCCAGCATTGCCAGAAAAATATAATTAAAAAGAAATTTAATAAGCACAACCAATATCTCTGGGCCATTTTAAGAACATTTGGTGTTAAAAAAAACAATTTGCAGTGATTGTAAATAGAGGTTCCCTCCTTGAACACTTGTTTGTTAAACTTGTCATTTAAAATATGATGTAAAAATCAACATTAATAAATTCTTTAAAAAAATTTGTATCTTGTGGGTTCTTTTAAAAATTGTATTGTCAATTTCTCTTCTATATGGATGTAAGGTCTTATGTGTACTTTTCCACAAGCCATCTGAATAATACTCTTCTTGGCGTTGCATTGAATTTATAGATACATTTTATTTTGTTTCCACTTCTGGCTATGGTATGGCTCTTTATGAACAACTTCTATTATTATTAATACAATTTTATAATTTTCTCTACAATGGCACTTCACATTATCTTTTTAGATTTTCCCTTTTTTTCCTAAAAATGATATTTTCTAGTTGCTATAGGCATTCAGAACATATAAATATAAAAATATATTCATCTTAGATTTGGGAACCTTGCTAAATATTTCTTTTTGCCAGTCCTGGGAATTGAACTAAGGGCCTGAGTACTGTCTGGGCTTTTTCAAGGCTCTAATTCTACCACTTCAGCCACAGCACCACTTCTGGCTTTTTTCTAAGTTTGTAGTACAAAGGAATTGAACCTGGTCTTCTTGCATGTCAGGCAAGCACTCTTACCACTAGGCCAAACTCCTGGCCCTAAATATTCCTATTGGTCATCAGTCAGAGAAACAGCTAACCAAACAATCTCTGAGCCAAAAAACTAGTGATGAGTTCAATTTCATGTTCTTTGAATTCTAAGGGCTTCCCATTTTATATGGTACATGCCCTTTCCAAAGCTCCACAAGTCATTTCAGTTGGCTTAAATGATTCTCTCTTACATTTTTTGTTTTTTTTCTGACTATTGTATATTGTACAATATACATTGTACATTGAGGTGAAGAGCTCAGGGATAGTGCCCAGGGCCTGAGTTCTAGCTTCATAACAAAAAATAAAAAGAATATTGCTAGATGTAAGAGATGTGATTAGAGATGGTCAGAGTGACATCATACAGAAATTAAAGGCATGAGCTTTGAATTCAGGCTAATCTTAACTTAAATTCGTTCTGAGCCACTTTGTAAGTTTGAGTGAGCCATTTAACATTTTGTTAGCCTTTGTTTCTTCCTCCTCAAAATAATTGCTTTAGGCACCAGAAGTTTGGCCTAGTGGTTGAATGCTTGCCTAGCATGCACGAAGACTGGGATTTGATTCCTCGGTACCATATATAGACAAAAGCTGGAAATGGTGCTGTGGCTCAAATAGTAGAGCTCTAGCCTTGAGAAAGCCCAAGGACAGTGCTCAGGCCCTGAGTTCAAGCCCCAGGACTGGCAAAAAAATAATAGTTGCTTTAGAGATTAAACAAGGTGACTCTTCAAAGTATTGTGATACCTGCCCTATAGTAAATTTTCTGTACCACATGGAACATGGTCAGTTGATTGTTGAATAGCTGTATTTACCGTAGCCACTTTAAAGCTGGCCGATATTTAGAGGACAAGGAAAAATAAAAAAAGAACTTGCTCAATGCCACACATGCATTTTGAGGGATATCTATAATGAGCACCCTTGTAGATTAGCAGCCAGGTGAGAGCTTTTTTTTTTTATCAACATAAGGCATGTAGAAGTCTTTATTATTGGACTGAGAGCTTCCTAGGGCAGGAACCTTCTGTCATTCATTTTTATCTGCCTTTTGCCTCTAAGTCTAGTGATTGATTAATGTTAGAGTCTCGATCAATGTTCTTATCAGAAGTGGTAACATTAGTGAAGTCTCTTTATACAGTATATAGGTCTCACTTGCAAATAAACCTCTTGCTTCCATATCCTGGAGATCCTTTCATTCAGCCTCATCCTATATGACCTTATATATCTAGGTTTTGTGCTATTGTGATCCTCTCCTAGAAGAGTCCTAGATGTGTACTAATTATTACAAATGTGGGAAACCATTGAGCCTATGTTCCTTTGGGTCTAGCTTACTTCACTTAATATGATTGTTTCCAAGTCTTTCCATTTCCTTACCAATGGGGCAATGTCATTCTTTCTGATGGCAGCATAGAATTCCATTATGTATAAATACCACATCTTGTTGCTCCAATCATCTACTGAGGGGCATCTGGGTTGGTTCCATATCTTTGCTATGATAAATAGTGCTGCAAGGAATCGTTGTGCTACTGGCTTTAGTATGTAATTAGTTGTCTATTAGACAAAGAACTGAGTCATGAGTAGTTAAGTCTATTTCAATAACCTCAGATGGAGCACAGTGTGGTGGCTCACACCTGTAATCCTAGCTCACACCTGTAATCCTAGCTACTCAGGAGGCTGAGATCTGAGGATCATTGTTCAAAACAACCAGCCTGGGCAGGAAAGTCTGTGAGACTCTTATCTCTAACCACCACAAAACCAGAAGTGGTGCTGTGGCTGAAAGTGGTGAAGAGCTAGCCTAGAGCCAGAGAGCTGAGGGACAGCCCCCAGGCCAGAGTTTGAGCTCCACGACTGACAAAAAAATAAACTTAAAAACCCAAAGCAAACAAATAAACAAAACCCCTAGGATGAGATAGAATGTTCGGTTACCCTTTTCATCTCAAAATAGGTGGAAGAGAGATTCATTTTTTTTTTTTGCCAGTCCTGGGCTTAAGCTCAGGGCCTGAGCACTGTCCTTGGACTTTCTCAAGGCTAGAGCTCTACCACTTGAGCCTTAGCACCACTTCCAGCTTTTTCTAAGTATGTGGTACCAAGGAATCGAACCCGGGTCTTCGTGCATGCTAGGCAAGCACTTTAACCACTAGGCCAAACTCCCGGCCCCGAGAGATTCATTTTTTAAAAAGTACTTTTATTATCTTTTAAGTGGTTGTGTAAAGGAGTTGCCATTTTACAAAGCATCACCTCTTTTAACATTCTCATCCCTCCCTACCGACCCTTCCCTCACTTTTCTTAATGTTGTAGGATATACATTGAATTCTTAATTGTTTTCCTCCCTTCTCTTTATTCACCTGCCCCTCTTGCCATGTTGATCCCCCCACCCCCCTTCAAGTAAAGGTTTCCTGGCATTTCTAACATAGTATATAATTTGAATTCTCTCTTGAATCTACCCTAGTTTGGTTAATACATTTGTATATAAATGCAGTTTGAAGAGCTTCCCTGTAAAATTATAAAATGTCTCCTTTGCTCTATTTATGATGATGCAAAATTTCACATGAATGATAGACATAGACACATACATATGTAATTTCATACAGAGCAACAAACTAGATGGATTCATGGGGAGTAAGTTATTATTTTCAAATCAAGTTATTAGTTCTTTCAGAATTTGTTTCCTTTCTCTGAAATGATTCATTATTTACCTGTAGTGGATGTTCAGGGATATACAAAAAGAAATGGTGCTCAAATCTTGCTCATTATATCTTAAAACTTTCAGCTACCTCTACTAAATAGTCTTTCAATAAAAATAATAAAAGCCAAGCATCAATGGCTCAATCTCTAATCTTAACTACACAGATAGCTGAGAACAGATGGATCATGGTTCAAGGCTAGCCTGGGCTAAACAGAAAAAAAAAAAAACAAAACTTGCCTGGAAATGACCAGAAAAAAAAACCCCAAAACCAAACAAAAAACCAAAGTAGGACTGGAGGTGAGGTGTTCAAGTGGCAGAGTGTCAGCCTTGCAAACACGAGGCCTGAGTACCACTAAGGCAGAGGATGACTGGATTAGAGGGAGAAAAGAATGAAGATACTGGGTAGAAAATGACATAGGGTTTAATGGCCAAACATTTTTCCTCAGTAACTGACTGTATATTACATGTCTAGAGATGTGTGCTTTTTCTGAGCATCGAGGAGAAAAGAAAAGGAAAAGATATCCCATATGGTTTATTTGATCCGTAGCAAATCTTTAAGATTTTTTGCTCTATCAAGGGCCAAGTATCTATCAAATTTGTTGAGGTTTTACAAACTGTCTGCATATTCCACTAGAATTCAAAAGGAAAAAAAATGAATTCGAATAAAAATAAAAAGAAAAAAGAATAGATTTGCAGTCCAGATAATTTAAAAATACTGAAATAATGTGAACAAAACTCCCTATGGGTGTAGGGTAGCTTGCAATTGACCAGTTCTGTTGGCCAAGTGCTTGTTAAAATTAATTATGATGGGGCAGCTTTTTCTCTCTAAATAGAACTCCTAGAAAATATGCTTGGAGTGGTAAAATGCAAATTGGCTGATGAGGTAATTTTGTATTCTTGGGACAGATTTTTTTTCTCCATTTCCCATTACTTCAGGTTGGGAAAGCTTCATTATTATTTATAAAGCAAAACAAGCCCCAAAGCGGATCCATTTCCAGCCACATTGTCACTTTTTTGCATTCCAAACATCACGAAAGTCCCAAATGAATGGCTAATTCTTTCCTTATAGAGCCATAAAACTTGCTTGGGGGTAGTACTAACTTAGGCAGCAATGCTTTCTTCCAAATAACTCTTATTCTCTCTGACAAGCATTCAAACACCTTATTTTGACGTGGCTAACATCCTGGTGGACAAGAAGAAATGGGAGAAGCTGGGAGAAGGGCCGGAGTTTGGCCTAGTGGTAGAGTGCTTGCCTAGCATGCACAAAGACCCGGGTTCGATTCTTTGGTACCACATACACAGACAAAGCCAGAAGTGGTGTTGTGTTTCAAGTGGTAGAGCGCTAGCCTGGAGGAATGCCCAAAGATGGTGCTCAGGCCCTGAGTCCAAGCCCCAGTTCTCCCTCCCCCCCCCCCCCCCCCCCCGAAGAAAACAAACCAAAACAAAAAAAGAAATGCAAGACAGATGATTGTTACACAGTGACTCTTAAGCAAGATGAATGTATCTCATCTTCAGGCCTCTGAGGCTACTGTAGAGCTAGTGTGTTGAAGATAGATTTTTTCATCTCACTCTTCAAAGATGCATCGGCATAGCAGTGGTGGCAAATTCCTGTCCGGGGAATGTTGCAAGATGGGCTATCTGTACCCTAAAGTCCATTCAGGAACTTTATGCTTCCATCTTAAGAATGGTGAATGAAAAGCTTCTTGAAGTTCATCTATTCTCTTTTCATTGCTACTTGTTTCCTCCAGCCCTTAAAGCATTTACAAAGTGAAACAATTCCTTTGTCAGTTAAATTCTGATTTTGGCCAAACCATGTAGAGCAGACATCTATGACAGCTGGCAAAAGGAGACTCTTCTGAGGATATAAAATTTTAAACTGGTCAGGAATAAAATAAAGAAGTAAGATTTTTAAAATTACAATTGTAAGTTTTCATCCAATCCTTGTTTGCACATACTGCTTTTAAGAAAGAATACCTTGGGATAGGAGTGTAGCTTAGTGGTAGAGTGCTTGCCTAGCATTCATGAAGCCCTGGTTTCAATTCCTCAGTACCACATAAATAGAAAAACTGGAAGTGGTGTTGTGGCTCAAGTGACAGGCTGTTAGCCTTGAGGTCAGAGAGGCTCAGGAACAAAGTGTAGGTCCTGAGTTCAAGCCCCAGGTGGGGGGTGGGGAAGGAAAGAAAGACCAATCTACTCGAAGAGTCTAATTTTGATAATTGAGTGGAAATGATAAGAAGTATTTTGCTGGACTCGGTGGCTCACGCCTGTAATCCTAGCTACGCAGGAGGCTGAGATCTGAGGATCACGGTTCAAAGCCAGCCTGGGCACTAAAGACCATGAAACTCTTATCTCCAATTAACCACTAGAAAATCAGAAGTGGTGATGTGGCACAAGGGGTAGGTTAGTAGCCTTGAGTTGAAGAGCTTAAAGACAACACCCAGGCCCAGGGATAGGGCAGTAGCCTTGAGCTGAAGAGCTCAAGGACAGCACCCAGGTTCAGAGTTCAAGCTCCATGACTGACTCCCCCCCCCCCAAAAAAAAGAAGCATTTTGCCTTCCTCTTACCCCACCTCCTGCCTTTGGAAACTCTATACAACCAAGGTAATTCTAGTTGTAGCAGAAATTTTTTTTATATTTTTTATTGTAATTAATAAAAAGGTTACATGATATTTGCCAGATAGAAGGTGCATTAATTCACATACATTGATACCCTTTCACATGTCTTGGTACCCATAACCCTCCTCTTCCCACCCTCCCCCCCGTCTTGGTTTTTCCCCCTTCCCTATCAAATTTCAAATAACCAAATACAAATAAATTCAATATATCAGATAACAAAGTGAGATACTGTAACAATATGAGATAACCAAGGGACAGCAAAGGAGATGAGGGATAACATAGTACATTAAGGACAACAATCATTCATTATATGGCTTTTGTTTCAATATCCTGGAGGTCCTTTCAATTAGCTTCATACTGTATGGCCTTATGTATCAAGGTTTTGCTCTATTGCAGATCTCTGTTAGTAGAGCACAAGGTTTCTACTGATTATGACAAATGAGGGAAACCATTGAGCCTAAGTTCCTTTGAGTCTGGCTTACTTCACTTAATATGATTTTTTCTAAATCTTTTCATTTCCTTACAAATGGGATGATGTTGTTCTTCTGACAGCAGCATAGAATTCCACTGTGTATAAATACCACATCTTGTTGATCCACTCACATGATGATCTTTTCAATAGTGTACTTTACAGGTTAATAAAATTGAAATGTAATAATCATACCATCCCTGTCCATGAGTAGAGAAGATGGTACAATCTCTGCCACCTATGTACCTCTGGGGAGATAAACTACCAATTGCTAGCCAGAGAACAAAAATAGTTGCCAGATCTGATCAAATTATAAATATTTTTCAATCATGAGATAATTGCTTCTCATTAAACAGTATTGCTAAAGATATAGCTAGAACAGGATATTACAGGAGATAGAGTAAAACGGAATATTACTATGCACTATGTGGCTTCAAACAGCAGAAACTCATTCTTTCACAGTTCTGGAGTCCAGCAGCCCCAGAGGAAGGCAATGTCATGGATGCACTCACTCTGATCCTTTAAGAGAGCTTCCCCCACCCCTTGCCCATTTGTATCTGACATAGATGATTATCCTGGATTTCATTAGCTTGTGGCTGAATCACTCCAATCCTGCATTGCCTTCTCTTCCTCTGTCCATTATGGGGACACTTGGCATTGAATTTGGGTAATCTTGAATCATCTCATCTCAAGATAGCTCAGTTCATTAAATAACAAATGACTTCATTTTCCAAATAAAATTCACATTCCCAGATTTCAGATGTGGACATTTTTTTATCCAGATGTGGCCGTTATTTAACCCACTGTGGGATTATAGAGTCTTCTCCTGGTATACCAGCTCTCTCTCACATACAGAAATCAATTTACTCCTTAATGCCTTGCACCAATTTTTAACAGTCCTTGCCCAAAATCAATGCTGGAGCAAGTAAACTTAGCACATAGGTCAATTTATTGTTAGCTGCTTGCCTTTTAAACAAATGTTTTTAGTATCCTCAAGCTTGATTGGTTCCTCTTCTGCTTTCTTATCCTTCTCCAAATTCTTCCCTCTCTTCTGAGTCCTTCTCTGTCTTGTGCCATGCATGACACATGGTAATATTTTGCGGTTGTTATTGTTGCTTGTTTTGTGCTGTTCTTGGGGCTTGACTTCAGGGCCTGTGTGCTGTCCCAGAGCCTCTTTGCCTCAAGGCTAGCGCTCCACCACTTGAGCCACAGTAGCACTGTGGCTTTTCTGAGTACTTTATTGGAATAGATAAGAGTCTCATAGACTTTCCTATCCCAGTGATCCTCAGATTTCAGCCTCCTGAGTAGCTAAGATTACAGATGTGTGCCATCAGCACCCAACTCAGGGTAATGTGTTGACTTCTTAGTCCTTAGTAAGTTTTTCTGAAATTGAGAAATCCAACACTCGTGCTCAAAAACAATTTATAAAAAACCATTTGCAGTTATAGGTGTTGATGTCATTTATACTCTTCCCCTCAGTTCTTATGTTAAACACTTAATTTCAGGGCAGCACTATTGGGAGACATTGGAACTGTAGAGAGGTAGGACCTTATGAGAGGTCTTTAGACTTTTAGGAGTAAATCATTGAAGGTCCTTTCCCCTTCTCTCATTTCTTCCTGATCATGAGATAGGCGGTCTTTCCACTATTGTGTGCTGCCTTGCCGCAGCCCAAAGTAATGGACCAATGAATTATGGATTGGAAAACTAACATAGGTATGTTGCAAACAGGGCAGTTTTAGGACCAATTACGTTTGTTAAGACAGTAATTCTAGAATTTTGTAGAAACCATTTCACATCAATAGAAACATCCTTGCAACACAAGGTGAATTTTATTATATTCATGCTTAGTATTATTATTTGAGAATGATCAGAAATCATCATTAATTACAAAGAGATGTGCTCTATTTTGGTCATGCTTGAGAACAGATAATGACTTGGAGAACATAAAAAAAATCAATGTTCTCAAGGTCAATATTTACCAGCTGGTTAATGTAATATTAAAACCACCAGCACAGTTTATCTGAAAAGTCTGAAGAGAGAATGAATATCTTTTTTTGTATGTGTGGGTCATAGGGCTTGAGTACTTCAGTTCAAGGCTAGCACCCTATCCCGGGGAATAAGCGTAGTCCCTGAACCCTTCAGCTCAAGGCTACTGCCCTACCCCTTGAGCCTAGCCCCACTTCCTGTTTTCTAGGTTAATTGGAGATAAGAGTCTCAGGTCCTTTATAGATCTGTTGCATTTTTTAAAATGTGTGTGTGTGTGTGTGTGTGTGTGTGTGTGTGTGTGTGTGTGTGTGTGTGTGTGTGTGCTGGTCCTGGGGTTTGAATGCTGAGCCTGGGTATGTCTCCGAGCTTCTTTTGCTCAAGGTTAGGGCTCTACCACTTGAGCAACAGTGCCACTTGTTGTTTTTCCTGAGTGGTTTATTGGAGATATAAGTCTCATGGCCTTTTCTGTCCTGGCTGGCTTTGAAATGTGATTCTCAGATCTCAGCCTCCTGAGTAGCTGAGTAGCTGGTGTAATCCACCATTGCCCACCTAAACCTTTTCCTTTTTTTCTTTTTAAGGCACAGAATATAGCACATGGAAAGAAAGATGAACATTTCACAGGTACAGAGCTCAGTGACTTATCACAGAGTAAACACACCATCCAGGTCAAGGAAAATAGCATCACTTGCTCCCCTCTCTTCAGAAGAGATCCTGGATCCTTTTCTTTTTCATTATCTTGACCTTTCTCACCAAGAGTAGTCACTATCTTATGGAACCAAGCCAGATGCCTGTCAATAGATGATTGGATCAACGAGATGTGGTATTTATACACAATGGAATTCTATGCTGCCATCAGAAAGAACAACATTGCCCCATTTGTAAGGAAATGCAAAGACTTGGAAAAAAATCATATTAAGGGAAGTAAGCCAGACCCAAAAGAACATAGGCTCAATGGTTTCCCTCATTTGTAATAATTAGTACACACCTAGGACTTTCCTAGGAGAGGATCACAATAGCACAAAACCTAGATACACAGGCCATATAGGATGAGGCTAAATGAAAGGACTTCCAGAATATGGAAACAGGACCCATATAATGTGTGATTGTTATTCTTAATGTATTATATTATTTCTCTTCTCTTTTGTTGTCCCTTGGTTATTCTCATATTGTTACAGTATCTTACCTTGTTATCTGATATATTGTATATATGTTTATTTGTTTATTTGAAATAGGAAAGGGAAAGGGGGAAAACAAGATGAGGGGAGGGGTTGGGAGAGGGAAATGGGGACAAAAACATAAGAAGGGGTATCAATGTGTATGAAGTAATGTACCTTCTATCTGGTGAATATAACTGTAACTCTTCTATTAATTATAATAAAAAAGAAAAAAGAGTAGTCACTACCTTGGCAGCTAACAGGATTGGTTTTACTTGCTTTAGAAATTTATGTTGCATATATTTTAAAGCCTTTTAAATCAAAGAGTCTAAAAACCATTCCTTTTTGATATCCATCTCTGAAGCTAAGGAATGGTTTCTTTGGTGGGAAGATGAATGGCTTTCTTGGTAAGTCATTATCATAAAAACTTATTTGTAATTTACGTAAAAAGTCAACATAAAGGCTAACTTTATGACCTTGTGATCTAACACAAACAAATGGAATTATTAAAAATAAAGATAAACGAGCCCTGAAACCTTCAATTTGTGAATTATCTGGATACCTTGCTTTATTCTTTCTCTCTTGATCATATGCCTTTAATCTTGGAGGTACAGTACTAGCCTCTTTGTTATTAAAAAGAATCTTTCTTCCTACTTTCTTAGTCTCTTGTTGCAATGCTTTTTTCCTAACAAAATATATTATTAGTTAAGGGAGAATTAGTTTTGGTGGTGTTTCTTCTAACAAAGAAAGAAAAAGAAGAAGCAAAAATCACAGGAAGTTATTTTGAAAATGCAATTTGTGTCCATCAGCTGTCTTGGAAAGTAGAAGGGAGTTATTCTTTTTCAGGTAATGGGATATGCATGATATTTATATACCATGTCATTCCAGTAATTATATGAATACTCACTCTATTTGCCCTTGACTATTTCTCCCCTTTTCTATCCTTCCTGCCTACCACTTTAAGAATCTTATTTTTGGATTTAGTCCTTTGAGTACTATTGATACAAGAAGTCTTGGAAAGGCAGCTGGCTGCTGAGTTTCTCCTCAGCTTTCTCTTGGTTCCCTTTCATGGCTTATAGTATCTGCTAGCTAATTGTCACTATTAAAAGCACAGATTCTGACCTGAAGGGAATGAAGTGTAGGAAAGATACCTATTAATTTCCCAACTGTGATTTCAATTTAGTGAGAATAGAACACACCCTTAAAGGTCTAGGAATGCTTAATTAACAAAAAGGAAGTTTCCTGAGAGTACAAAGGGGAAGTCTAAAAGGTAGAGTAAGCTTTTTATTTAATGCCACATCTTTCCCATGAACCTTAGGGAGAAACTAGCTAATACCACTTGTTTAAAATCATTTCATTTTGACCTAGGAGTAAATTGGTATATTTAATGCAATAACATTTGCCATACCATTGTAAATATCTAAGTTATTACTTTTTCCTAATTTTTAAAGTCATCTTAGTGTTTGAAATATTTACTTCAAGGGACAACTTAAATCACTTCTATGATAGAAAGCCACAATCATCTTCCAGGAATAAGAGATAAATGGGAAGTAAATATATATTTTCAAAACTATCTCCCACTTTGGAAAATGGTTTAGAAGAATGAATTTGAGATCTGGAATCACAAGACCAGACTTATTTTAGCTCTTGAAAGTTCTCTGGTTTTTGGATATTCTACTAAAAAGAATTAGGGATAATGCTTCAATTCCTGGCATTTGGCCTTCTTTGTTTCCACATGGCATTGAATCAGTCAGACTGAAAAGGAAATTGGTAATTCTTTTTTTTTTTTTTTTTGGAAATTGGTAATTCTTATATTTGTAGGCTGAAAATCCCCACGGCACATGGGGCCTCATTCAAAGTAGCATGTGAGCATTTTATGATTCCGATGACAGTGTTAGGATTTATTAATGTCCACTTTAAGCCTGGGAGGGAAGAAAATGGTGGCGAGTTCTTGCCATTGAGTAACTCTCGCCTTCCCCTCATCAGGCCCTGTTAATCTCTCAGAACCTGCGTCATGGAAGTTGCCTCTTACTCTTTCTTCCCCAAAGATCCTACTGTCCCAAAGCCACTTCAGGTAAATCGTACTTATAAAGTCTCTTTGCATCCTGAAACAGATGAAGTTATCTGAGGTTCTTCCCTTTTTGTTACTATTTGCGCAACGTTCTTTGGTCCACTATTTGCTCAGTCTCCTTTCTTCTTTGGAAAGCCAAAGAGGTGCCTATTTAATTGGTGCTATTGTTCCTTCACTTTCCCTATTCTATTCTGTGTCACAGCTAGCAAGGTACTCTCTCAAGGTGGCTGCAGTAAAGAGACCATTGCTCTAGCTGGTATAGAAGTCTCCATAGCAGCTTGTTGAATAATAATTTACCAGGTTCTGCAAACTGTTCTGGCAATGGAAAATGCTATGTAGAAAAATCATGAGACATAAAAGACTATTTATGACATTTCTTTTTTTTCCTAGCTCACACTCTGGAATAAAACAGTAAACAAATCATTAACACATAAGCAAAATTATTCTGCTGAGGTTTAATGGTCTGTCTTCGTAGGGAAGGAATACTGTGGTATCTGGAAACTTGACAAAGAATACTTTCGGAGAACTTAACTTTTAAATGACATTTTGGCGTCCACAGATTGTAAAAGCTGACATCCACATTTCTAATATTTGTCTATTACTGTTTCATACAATAGGTTAAGTGTTGCTTCAGGGAGTTTAGAATTGTTCAATTCTAAGGAAGGAATAAGATGCTTATTTTTTTTTATTACTTCTCTTTAGAATTTGCATTGTTCCTATCATCCACAAACTGCTCCTTGGTAATTTTTATTACTAACAAACCCATAACCTGATTGGCTCCTTTAGAAATAGAGGGTATAGGGAAGTCAGTCAGGAAACAGACATCATGTTGATGAGATCAATTAAAATGAATTGTAGCCAAGGGAAAGGTGCTTTGCGTAGCATTGCAATGTGATAAGGGTGAGTTTAGAAGGAATCACTGATTTTATGACCACATTCCATAAACTTGCTCACTCAGATATTTGTGATAATCCTATTCTAGGCCCGATAAAGGATGAGATAGAGGAAACGGACTGGCAAGCATCATTTCAAAGGAAATAGTATCTATTGATGAATATTTTAGCATTTCAAAGGGGTTTCAAGACAAGGCAACTTCTAAAATACACAACCTTGCTAATTCAGGTGGCATCTATGAAAGCTTTTCCATGCTCCTTTCTTTCTGTTTGTCTCATTCCCCACTCCCTTAGGTATCCCAGAAACTCTGACCAATAGTATTTGAAAATGATCAAAACCTCCCAAACTTTTTTTAGAAGCTGAATTTAGGATTTGTGTAGGATTGTGATATTGTTATCATTGTTGAGCTGAAGGGTTAGTATTTATGATTTTTATTTAGGAATCTAATCTGATTAGAATCCCATGAAGTGTTTAAATAACCTTTTTCCTGACTTTTCTTCCTTAAATGCACATACATATAATATTAAAATTATCTTTAAGTGGTTTCACCAAGGGTTTCAATTCAACATCACAATGTATGAGTACAATGTCATTATCACCCCTTTCCTCATTCTTACAATTTTTTTCTTTTTTAAATTAATTTTTTATTTTATTGTCGTGGGTGGTGTTCAGAGGGACTAGAAGTTACTTTCATCAGGTAGTGGGTGCATTACTTCTTGAACATTTTTACCCCTTCCCGTGTTTTTCTCCCACTTTCCCTCCTCTCATCCCCTCCCAATCATCTTGTTTTCTCCTTACCTTCCCTTTTCCAAATAAACTAATAAATGTATATACAATATACCAGATACCACATTCAGATACAGTAACAACATGAGATAAGGGGGGAAAAAGAGAAAAGAAATAGCTTCATATAGTTCTTCCTATCTTTTCTATCTTCTCAGGTTATCTAGTTCCATTTTCACATATATGCATTATTATGACTATTTTTTCATATATTTTATTGTAATTAATAGAAGGGTTACATTATATTCACCAGATAGAAAGTGCATTACTTCACAAACATTGATACCCTTTTCTCATTTCTTGGTCCCCATTTATGGCCGGTTTTACCCAACCTTTCTCTCATCATTCATCTGTCATATCTTCTCTTGACCTCCCTCAGCTCCTGACAGTACCTTTCAGCTTCCTTGTATTCATTTTGTTAAACTTTAATTGTCTGAAGGAGTTACACTATTATGTCATCTCCTGCTCATACTATAGTTAATGTTCATGTATATATGCATATGACCCTGTATTTGTTTGCAATATATGACTCCTTAACTTTAGCTGCTCTGTTTCTTTGCACTTTCTCCTCATCTACTCTCTGTAATCTCTTTCACTGCCTCTGTACATTCTCCTTGGACCTGCATTTCATCTATCTATTTCTCATATTTGCCTTTTTCTGTCTGCTTCTCCAAGCCAGAAAGAACAGTTTTTTTTTTTTTTTTTTTTTGCCAGTCCTGGGCTTGAGCACAGGGCCTGAGCACTGTCCTTGGACTTTCTCAAGGCTAGAGCTCTACCACTTGAGCCTCAGCATCACTTCTGGCTTTTTTCTATGCATGTGGTGCCGAGGAATCGAACCCGGGTCTTCATGCATGCTAGGCAAGCACTTTAACCACTAGGCCAAACTCCCGGCCCCCCAGAAAGAACAGTTTTAAGCCTGTTTCTTCCAGATTAGTTTATTCTCCACCAGACTTCTCTTTCTCTGAAATATAGTTTATAAAGCCCTGCTCTTTAATAGAAATAAAATGCTAATCCCATATGTAGTTGTATATTTTCCTGAAACATGTGAAATGACTTTTTTTGATCATATAGTGTATTTAATCTAATATATCAAGACATCCTTTTACATGTAATCAACTAAAATAATAGATTAGTATTTTCATTTTTTCTAAGCATTACAAATCTGGTTCACCATTTATATTTATAACATATTCTCACTTTGGTTTGGCCCCATTTCAAGTGCTCTGTGTAGATAGTGGTTATTGCTCTGTGAAAACAATCCATGTTTTGAAATTGTGCCACATTCTGTAGCTTTAGGCAGGTGCTTTCTTGTTTCTTATGTTTTTGCTTGGACCAGAATATAAATAACTTGGAGTCTAGGCTTTCTATTTCTTCTGTTTTCACAGGTCATTCCTATGTGTATAGTAAGCTGTTAAGGATTGCCTATTGATAGATTTGTAATATTTATCTAATCTGTGGTCTCTTCAATGACAGCACACTTACTCCCGCCACAGAATTTCCATGCTTGAAATTTTCCTCCTTCTCCATGTATTCTGCTTTGTTAGATTTGAGCCTTTGTGAGGTTTTTGGTAGGATTATGAAAAAAAATGTGTATTATTTGCAGTTCTATTGCACTAGAGAGCAGTATTTTCACAGAATACTCCAAGTCAGGCAAAATAGGATTTATAGCTGAAATCAATAGAATAATTACCTTCATTGTTCTTTTTTTTTTTTACCTTTGTAACATAGACATGGTCAAAGCACACAATAATTTCTTGGTTGCAGTACCCAATCAAGAAGCAGAGGCTCTCCAATTTGATTAAAATAGCAAAGACACAGTTTCACCAGCTGAAACCAAATCACTGGGTAAGAATGGCTTACAAAATAGCTGGCAGAGAGGGAGAGCATTCTTAGGATTTGTGAAGGGGCAGATGAAAGAATTTGAAATAGACGGAAAGGTGAAGAAGTTACGAAACCCTGTGTGAGGTAAAATGGTAGGAAGCAGGAAGGACCCACCAGTATTGCCTATTCCAAAATTTTGTGAACAAAATGATGATGTATGCTGTTTCTAGCTCTTTATTCAACTTATTCAAGGCATAAGTCAACAAAACAGAATTTTAGGATTATAATTCTAAGTCTGTGCCAGCAATTAACAATTAACAAATTAGAATCCATGATTTCTTTTTTTTTTGTAAGTTGTAGTGCTGTCCCCGAGCTCTTTTGTTCAGGGACAGCTCCACTTCCAGTTTTTGTGTGATTAATTGGAAGTAAGAGTTTTATGGGGACTTTTCACCCCAGGCTGGCTTCAAACCACAATCTTCAGATGTCAGTGTCCTGATTCTGATATATTTTTGTTGTTGTTGTTGCTAATCCTGGGGCTTGAACTCAGGATGTGGGTGCTATCCCTGCATATCTTTGTGTTCTACCACTTGAGCCACAGCTCAATGTCTACCTTTTTCTGAATAGTTTATTGGAGATAACAGTCTCACGGACTTTCATATCTGAGTTGGCATTGACCCAAGATCCTCAGATCTCAGCTTCCTGAGTAGCTAGGATTATAGGTGTGAGCCACCAGCACCTGGTCGGACCATGATTGTTTTTTTTAACATGAAAATTGTCATTTTAAGTTATAAATATTATCTTCATGAGGCTAATGGTTAATTGATTTTATCTCTATTAGGAATTTATCAAATTGTCCTCATAAAGCACATTTCTATTTACTTAATTTCAAAATTTTTTTCCTGTTTCTTACTGGTAGTATCTCCTATTAGTCTTCTTCCTCCTCCTCCTCTTCCTCCTCCTCCTCCCACTCCTCCTCCTCCTCTTCCTCCCACTCCTTCTCCTCCTCCTCTTCATCCTCCTCATCATACTCCTACTCTGTGAATTTACTCCTAGTTTGGTGACTGGTCTTTAACTTGGAGGAGATGGAACATACCATCTAGTCTTAGCTACTCGAATGGAACCTAAAATTCAGTGAACTTAACTGACTTAAGCAGGCATCCATCAACTTAAAGAAACAAGATTCATGCTAGTTAACTTTCCATATCACTATTGAGAGAGAAGTAACTGAAAAGTAGAAAAGATGTATTTTGACCCCAGTTTTGTAGGTGTTAGTCCACAATTGCTTGGTCCTCTGGCTTTGAGCTTGTGACAACACAGTCAATCATGGCAGGAACATGAGATAGAGGAAGCCTATTTGGCTCATGGCAACTGGAGAGAAAGTAAGAGACAGGAGGGAGCGAGGGCCCTGGTATCTTCTGTTAAGTGCACACTCTGAATGATATAACTTCTTTTCATTAATACCTACCTTCTAAAATGTCTTCCATTTTCCACTGGCCCATAAGCTCCTGAGGAAGTATTTAACTCATGGGCTGTTGGGAGACAATTAAGACCCAAACTATCACTGGATCTGTAAAGGTTAGATGATGGTAAACTTCTCAGATGGTCTCCAAATGCAATACATGTCATGTGTTGCAAAAGGCTTTTAGGTTATCAACACATTACATTTATGATGGCAGTACCATGAGATTCTAATGAGGCTGAACATTTTCTATAGACCAGGGATATAATAGTCATTGTAATGTAATGCAATGGACTAACTTGTCTGAAATGACACTGGTATAGACAAACTTACAGTTTGTCAGTTGTATAAAAGTGTTACAATACAATCACAGTACATAACACCTAGTGATGAAAACAAATGACTGTGTGTCATGTACTTTTTGTCATTATTCTAGTCTGTGCCCTTTTGTACTCATTAAAAAAATACTGTTGGGCTGGGAGTATAGCTTAGTGGTAGAATGTTTGCCTAGCATGCACCAAGTTCTGGGTTTGATTTCTCTGTACCAAATACTCAGAAAAAGCCAGAAGTGGTGCTGTGGCTCAAGTGGCAGAGCACTAGCCTTGAGCAAAATGTGTCTAAGGACAGTGCCCCGGGCCTGAGTTCAAGCTCCAGGTCTGGTAAAAAAAATACAGTGTCAGACAGGGTGCTATCATACAATGGTGGCAGTCTTAAGCACCTTGTATTTTGTGTCTCTTGATTAAATAATTTTCTTTTGTGCTTGATTTAATCTTGAATTATGTTGTTCCTCATGGCCACAAAAGCAGCAGGATTTTCCACTTAGGTTGAATGTTTATCTGATGAGTATACAGTCAAATAATGTATTTCTAGGCATGAGATCCTTTTGGCAAACAATGTATGGTTGTGCAAATATTTAGTGAAGGCAAGAGGGTAAGCACTGCTTTGTCATTTTTGTATGATCACACTCTTAGGATACATCTCCAGGAAATAACAGAGAAAAATGTGAAATTGTTCCTTGAACTATTATTCAAAATAGCATCACTCAATGCTCGATAAGAGAGGGGTGGTTAAATAACAAGGATGCACCTACATGATAGATACATATCTAATTGTCAGAAATGATAATTCTGACTTTTCTAGCAACTTGATATCCATGATATAATATATAATTACTGTACAATGACATGGAGTTTCTGACCAGCAAATGATACTCTAGAAAGAGCATAAACTAAGGAAAGCAAGGAGGAGGAGGACAATGATATAGCATAAAATCTGTCATTTCAGTGAAGCTTGAAATATGGACAGATGAAAGACAAGAAGGATAGGAGAAGCTAACATGCAGCCCATTCATCAGCTTTAGTACACTTACATAGTTGTAGATCCCATTGGGGAAATAAAAAAGATGGCTTTATAATGTTGCCTGCATTGATCCTGTCTATACAAGGTCACAGCTTCATTGACAGAACTCTTTGCAAACTTGGGAGCATTTCAGTGATTAATATATTTAGATGATAGTGGAAATTCCTCAACAAGGCACAATTTGTCTTTTAAAATAACAGCTCTTTCTAGAATGTACATGTTGCAGTTTAGTTACCAGACATTTGGATTTAAACCATTTTCTTAGCACTGTTCTCTGCCCTTGAATTTGATTTTGTTAAATAATCTGAATATATATTCTCTAGTAGCAAATGCAGGGATAAGCATACACCAAGGGCTCATTATTTTACTGCTAGGCATATTGCAAAAATAATATTTATTAAGCTTTTGGGACTATGTGTTAAGAACCAAACAAGTTACTCAAAAGATGTCATGGTTTAGTAAGAAGGAGAGCTTGTCTTTGAAAGTAGACTGGCAAGGTTATAGCACAGTATCAAAAAGGCCAAAGAGGCTGTAGAAATCTTATTTTCCATTCCTTGCTTTCATGCAGAACTTCAGCTAACCCATCCTAAAAAATGAGACCTCAGTTTTAATGACATTCAGGGAGACATACTCCAATCATATTGAGGAATGACTTTGTGAGTGGACACTAAATATGTCTGCATATCAGTGTTATTGCATTTGAAAAAAACATTGCTGAGCTATAGAAATAAAAACCTCTAGGATTAAAAATGCTTGTGTGAGGCACTAGCTCTAGGGTGGCAGTTTGTTTCTCAGAATTTTCATGGTTTGTGTGCTGAGAAGCAAAACAGACTCATACTATAAATTGTGTCTACATGTATATGGTTATGTTAATAAAACTAATTAACTGCAACCATTTCTACCCCAAACTCCACAATTAACCATAGTTTTATTATCAAATAATATGTGTGACATCTTCAGTCTAACTGTAACTTCTTAGAAAATAGTAATTACATTCATTGATTATTTAGAAATAGTTATTTAGCCTCTTTTATGTGCATAGCATCAGCTTAAGTCTATCAAGCCAATGGGGATACACAACCAGGGTCCTGCCCACTATAAACTTGAGAGGCTGGAAGGAGATATTAAGAATACATGCCTAGGGAATACATAGGAGGAGACTGAAAGTTGAAGCTTAAGCACTACTGGGGACTTTGGCCTTGGCCCTCTAGGTCAAAAATTCTTCTGGTAAATGCATTCATTTCTTTAAAAAAATATGCTCAGGTCCAGGAGTTTGGCCTAACTTGCATGAAGACCCAGGTTCAATTCCTCAGTACCACATACATAGAAAAGGCTGGAAGTGGTGCTGTGGCTCTAATGGTAGAGCGCTAGCCTTGAGAAAGCCTAAGGCAGTGCTCAGGCCCTGAGTTCAAACCTCAGGACTGGCAAAAAAAAAGTTCATTCAGTGATTATGAGCCAGTCACTGTGTTGGTAATGAGCAAAGAGTGGTGAAGATAGCCTAGATCAAATTTTTAGTCTGATAGGGAGGAAATATGAAGCACCAAACACATGCAAAATAATATTAGGAGAGCTGGGCAAGGTAGCTCATGGCTATAATCCTAGCTACTCAGGAAGCTGAGATTTGAGGATCAGGTTCAAAGCCAGCCAGGGCACAAAAGGACCTGAGACTGTTATCTCCAATTTACCCCTAGAAAATGGGAAGTGGGGCTTGGCTCAAGGGTAGGGCAGTAGCCTTGAGTGAAGAGCTCAGAAACAGCACCCAGGCCCAGGGGTAGAGCTGTAGCTTTGAGCTGAAGAGCTCAGGGACAGGGCTAAGGTGGAGTTCTAGCCCCATGACCCCCCCCCCAATAATAATAATATTAGGAGGAGGAAAGTGCTCTACATTTCTCGAGCTACCATAACAAAATACTATACACTGAGTGACTTAGAACAATAGAAATGTGTTCTCTCATGGTTCAGGAAGTCAGAAATCAGAGATTAAGGTATTCACAGAGTTGGTTCCTTTGTGCAGCTCAGAGGGAATGTAGGATCCAGGACTTGGCCTGGAGCTTCTGGTGCATTCTTTGGTTTGTAGCAGCATCACCTTCAGTCTCTGCTTCCAGGTTCACGTGACATTCTTCTTGTGTGTCTGTCTCTGAGTCTGAATTTCTCTCTTGTAAGTGTATCCCTCATTTTGGATTTAGAGGTCACGGTAATTCAGCATGACCTCATTGTAGCTTGATTCCTTCTTCAGAGATGTCATCTCCAAGTAAGGTCGCATTCACACAGTTTGGGATTAGGATTTGAATTTGTCTTTTTGAAGAACACAATTAGACATACCTCCCAAAAGAATAGAGTCATTCGGAAACCGTGATAGGGAATATCAGACCCATGGACCATGTATAAGGTCCAGAAAATATCACCTGGTGCATGACAGGACAGACATGTTTGCTTCTCCTAGGGTTCTTGAGGTTCATTTGCCTATATTGATACTTTTGTATGACCCCAAATGATATTAAAATGTCCAAGTGGCACTTGGTATAAAAAGTCCCCCATCCCCACTGAAAGGAAAATACAAGGATGGCACCCTTAGTATTAAAAGCCCCCCACTTACCCAAAGAAAAGCAATAAGCCAAATGATTACATTTGTCATTGGTAGATAAGTATCTGAAAGACTAGGATAATCTAAATGTCCCACAGGACTACAAGTTGTAAAGTTCTGTGGATCTCCAGCACTTTCCATTAGAGTCCTTACACAATCCTCCTCATGTCTCTTGATGAGGTAATGCATAAGAGAGCTAAAAAAAAAACTCTTTGGGGGTCAGGAGTTTAGCGTAGTGGTGGAGTGCTCATCTAGCATGCACTAAGACCCGGGTTCGATTCCTCAGTACCACATATGTAGAAAAAAGCCAGAAATGGTGCTATGGCTCACGTGGTAGAGCTCTAGTCTCGAGAAAGCCCAAGGACAGTGCCCAGGCGCTAAGTTCAAGGCCCAGGACTAGCAAAACAACAACAACAACAACAAAAGCCCTTTGGCAGACCAGGAAGCTTCTGCTCTCCTTCCTTAGCAGTATAGCAAAATCTCTTCTGGAATGGAGCAACCCGCTTCTTCTTTAGGAATACATTTAAGTGAATGCAGGAAGTATGTATTTGATACCAAATAATGAAGTGGGCATCACTGTTTCCTAAAACATCTCAGGAATGTTCCTGTGATTCTGAGAGAACTTCACTTACTGTTGCCATAGGAGCAGAGACTGATCAATTTCCTACGTGAAGCATCTCTTCAATGAAATCAATTATAATTTAGAATCATAATGTATAATTGTAACTAGATAATGATACATTATGAAACTTAAAAATATAAATTATAATTTAGAATTATATAATGTATAATTGTAACTGAAAAATGATACATTAAGACTTTTTCCATATAATTTTTATTGTAATTAGTAGAAGGGTTACATTATATTCACCAGATAGAAGATTATTTCACAAACATTAATACCCTTTCTCATGTCCTGGTCCCCATTTCCTTTCCCCCACCCCCACCCCTCATCTTGTTTTTCCCCCTTCCCTATCATATTTCAAATAACCAAATAAGCATATATACAATATATCAGATAACAAGATAAAATGCTGTAACAATATGAGATAACCAAGGGACAAGAAAAGAGATAAGAGATAACACAGTACATTAAGGACAACGACCACTCATTATATGACTTTTGTTTCTATATCCAGGAGGTCCTTTCATTTAGCATCATACTATATGGCCTTATGTATCTAGGTTTTGCTCTATTGTAAATCTTTGGTAGGGGAGCCCAAGTTTTCTACTGATTATGACAAATGAGGGAAACCATAGAGCCTATGTTCCTTTAAAAAACACTTTTTTTTGCACTATCATTTTATTATCTTTAGTTTTTGAAGAGGTCACTACTCAATAAATCCATTTAGAAGTAAAATGCATCTTTAAGCCACTGGTATTCAGCTGCAAATTATTATTTAGGCTGTTCTATTGTACAGAAAAGTGGCGGGAATCCCTGGAGGTTCACCTTTGTTATCACTGGACTGTCGGCATTAAAAACTATTCTCTGAGCTGGGCGCAGTGGCACATGCCTGTAATCCTAGCTACTCAGGGGGCTGAGATCTGAGGATCATGGTTCAAATCCAGCCCTTGCACTATATCTTGTGAGACTCTCATCGCCAATAAACCACCAGAAAACCAGAAGTGGTGCTGTGGCTCAAGGGGTAGGGTGGTAGCTTTTAGCTAAAGAGTTCAGGGACTGCGCCCAGGCCTAGAGTTCTAGTCCCATGACCAATCCAAAAAAACAAAAAACAAAAAACCAAACCAAAAAATCTATTCTGTGTTTGATGTTCAGACTGATGATACAAGTAAGCCTGGAAAACATTCAATAAGTCTCATTGTTCTAGTATATTATGCCATTCACTATTGACCTTTTTCCATGAACAATAAGGCTTGAAAGTCTGTGTAATTATCCACATGTCTCATTTTACTCCATTATCTATAGCATCTCCTTCTTATTATAGAACTACTTCAGGCTCCTGGACACTGATTTATAGATGCACTACCATGAAATTGTATTTTAAAAACAACAATGAAAGCCAGCAATGTTACACTTGAGTGCCCAACCTCACAGAATACCTGAGGCTCTTCCCTTTCAGGATGCTTCATTAGTGTGCAGTTATTATTGCCAATTACACAGCTCTCAGCATTTATGAATCCATTTTTGATCCAAGTAATTTAACAGCACAAGTTCTACCTTGCAAAGCAATTTGGGAATAACTGCTCTGTAAACTAAGCTCTGTCTGATCTATATTTATGGATGATTGTTTAATGTGAATAAGTAAAATCAGAGATAATACATAGAAATTTAATTCTATATGATGCAGTTCCAAGCTTAATCCTCTTTATAGGGACTGAACCCAGGGCCTGGCAGATGCTAAGTATCCACTATACCATTAGGCTCCAGAAATTTAATTCTGAAATTTGTTTCTCTCCCAGTGGCAAAGATTTATTTTTATAAGTTCTTAGCAAGGACTTATGATAGTGTAATGGGGTTAAAGTTAGGAAAAATGAAAACATTTCCTGTCCTCCATGCAGGAAATGGGAGTTAAAGATTTAGATACCGGGATTTAAATTGCCCAATGCATTCTAAGTATAAGTTGGTACCGCTGAGACTTGCCTCCGGCCTTGTTGAAATAAGGTCTCAAATTCAGGTGCACACCTGGACCACAACCCACCTGTTTTGGGCTTCCTGTGTCAGCTGGGATGGCAGAAGCATTCTACCATGCCCCATTTCTTCCATGGAGATACAATGTCACAAACTTTTCTGCCCTATCTGACCTGGATACTTTGATCTTCCCATTCTCAGTCTCCCATAAAATTAGTATGAGAGGAGTGGTTGGCTTACACCTAGCTTCATGAGAGGCTGAGATTTTCAATCTTTCTGTATGTCAAACTGCTATTTAATAATGATCTATTCAAGGTTATTGAAACATGAATTATTATCCTATCTATCTACTTTGTAATGTTTCATCATCATCATTATCATCATCACTATGATCACCCCATCATTATCATTATTATCGTCTAGAGGCATTGAGGTTTTTTTCCTCTTTTGAAAAATAAGAGGTTGGTCTCAAGTTGTAGGTGGCACTTAGCTTTTTTAGTTTACATAAATGAGCCATGGGGGAGGGAGTTTCAGAAACTTTCTTTGAAGCTAAATTCCATTTCCTCCCCAGCTAGTCATGGCCACAAACAGACAGATGAGCAAGTTTTCTTTCGAGCACATTTGATTTCCTCTGGCCACCTTCTAATGCAAGGTGAAAAGCCATATTGTGGATAGCTGAAGGGAACAGTGGAAATGGGCAGCAGAAGGCCCCACTAATAGAAATAGCAATCTGTGAAAGGGCTTCACAATGCTGAGAACACAGATATTATGTAGCAGTTTATTGCTGTTATTATTCTTTAGAAGGTTCAAATTCAAAAGCAGCAGGATGCCAGTAACTGTCTCTGCTTATCTCTCGGTCTCTGCAGTTCTGCTGCTCTGTGCATAGCCTACGTTTACTGGACTCCTGTACATCATTTGTCCTACCCAGTCTTGAGGTCAGAGGGCTATAGTGGTTGTCTCATTCTCTGGCATCTACATCATATCACTTTCCAAAGTTGTTATCCTGCTTGCTGCATGGCTGAGGAGTGGGGTTTTCTGTGACTCAGTGCTACTCAGAGGATGGCTCTGGGGTCAGCAAGGACAGAGAGTGCTGGGATCTTGATGAGGATGTTGAATTTTAAACCCATCTCAGACTCCTTGAACCACAGTCTGTACTTTTGCAGGCTTTCCAAGTGATGTTCAATTATGTGAATTGGACTAGAACCCACTTCCCTATTTCTACTCACACCTGTCCCCATAGTCCATGTTCCCCTAATGGTGTATACCTGCTGCCCATCCACCTAGCTTATTTGGTCTTGTCATTACTGCCTGCTCCTACATTGGCTGTGACTATATTAGATTTAACTTTTTTGCATACGTTGTCACCACATCTCAGATGGTCCCAAGCTAGTGTTTCTCCTGGCTTGTCCTTAGCTGTTTAAACTATATGTGTTATAGTTTAGACGTGTCACAGGAAGCTCCATGTGATCGGGGATTGGTTGCCAGTTTCTCATGTTATTCAGCTGTTGGATGGTGGTGAGACCTTGAGGAGGTGGTGTCAAGTAGAAGGCAGATAGAGAACGGAAGGCCTGCCCTTGCAGAGGAAATTAGGAGCTCAGCTTTGTCCTGTCTCTCTTTGCTTCTTGGTTGCATGCAGGGAAGAGGCCTTCTCTGTTACAGGCTCTTATCATAATGTAATATGCCAGGTCCTGCTGATCATGCACTGAAACCTCTCCATGAACCCAAGGGAACTTTTGATGTTAGTTTTCACAGCAGAAGTTGTGATAGCAGCAGCAAGCTGGCTGAGAGACCACATTCATTTGGACTTTCTTTCAATACTATAGCTCTTCTACCAAGAGCCTGCTAAATCATTTCATGGGTTCCTAATGTATACCAACCAATTCTGAAGAAACACCTTTAAGTACTGACCAGAAGGATTCCATTAAAACAATCATTTGAAACTCCCCAAACATTAATTGCCACCAAAAAAGAAAAAAAGATTAAGGAATCTTTTAGTTTATTTTCATGTGTTCGTTAGGGAGATACTAAAAATACAAACGATATAGTCATAGAAAACGGTTTAAAATATTGAAGCAACAGGCATGTACACAAATACATGTACACAATAACTTAGCAAAGCAGCATAAAGATGAGAATAAAATACCTAGGATTTACAAAAAGCAAGAATAAAGTAACAAAGCTAAAATGTAGCATATACAAAGATAAGAAGAAATTCCTTAGGACACAGATCTGAGGATCCCATTCCAAGATACTTTATCTTTAGTTAACCAGCACAGAGACAGAAGTGGAGGTGTGGCTCAAGTTGTAGGGTATCTATCTTGAGTTAAAAAAAAAAGCCATGCAAGAACATGGGACCCTGAAAATTCAAGTCCCTGTATTGGCACACACACACACTTGCACACACACTCACAGACACTCTCACACTCACACACATACACACATACACACACACACACAGAAATCACATGGATGATGTCAAGTTCAGTCAGTAGCTTGGGCAATGCCGAGGACTAATTGAACCGTGGCTGCCACAGTCCTAAGTGCCTGGATGGCTGAGCACAGAGAAATGGATTCTGGGGAAATAGCTTTATGGGCAGACCTGTGTGAGTAAGGAATACAAGCAGTCTGTTTTCAAAACCAAGTTTGCATCATACTCTTGAGCCTGCCATTGTTGGGGTCTCGCTATTCCTGAGATGTCCTGAAGGCATTTCCCCCCTCCCCCGTTGGCCCAGGGCAAAGTATTTGGCTTCTTTTTAATATGTTCTAATCTTTTCAGAACCACATCTGCCCTGACTTTATACAGGCTCTATTTCTGGCCACACTTCAAGGTTTTTCAAACCCTCTTGCTCTGCCTTTTTTTTTCTGGGTTCTCACTGTAAATCCAACTGAAAGCATCTGGAAATACCAAGGTCACAGGCTGAAGGCTCTGCTGCCTTGACATTTCCTCCTTCAACTTTGAACATTTATTTTTTTGATGCTTAATAAGTCTTATTAAATACTTTTCACAATGAAAGTGTTTGTATTCCTCATGGCCTATGACCCTTTAATTTCCCAGAGTATCACATCTAAGCCCACACATGTACAAATGTAAGGCATATATGAAATGCTCAATACAGCAAAAACATGCTTAAACAAGCACGTTTCATTTTCAGAAATGGATTTAAGTCAGAAATAGTTTCAAAATACAAAATCAAACATAAAGGAAAGCAAGAAAATAGGTGCATGGAACTCCTGGGAAACTGAACTTCATTATGCAAGCATCTATTGCATTCATGTTTTCTGAGAAGAAAGATCTGACAAGTTAATTAATTTGTCTTTTCTCTCACCCAAGTGCTTCTGCCACTCAAACACTCCCTGCTACCTGAAGTGGCATCTGTCTCTGATTTCAGCAGCAGCAGCAGCAGCAGCAGCAGCAGCAGCAGCAGCACAACCCACATAGCAAGGACTATAATCACTTCACAGAATTTTGTTTTATAGGTACAGGGCAAGAGTTGTGGGCAGCAGTTCTCTGCCCTGGACAGTGTGAGTTCTGAAAGCAGCTGCTAACCAGCGGGAATCACGTGATTCTCCCACTGATTCCAGGTTCCCCAGGAACAGTGTGCCATTTAATATACTGAGTACCTTCTGTGTCAGGCCCGCTAAAGAACAGGGAATGGACAAGTGACCCTTCTTGCTTGAATTCCACGGCAATTCTGAAATACCTTACACAGTATCCAATCCTCCAGCTTATGAAAAGCTGTCTTTATTTTTTTGTACTCAAAGAATGTACCCAATAAACATAACTCCTCAGGGTTGAGTTATATTACAAATGGTCCCCATTTAATTACCTTAATATCAGAGTGACCGCTTAGGAAAGGGAGAGGGGAAGCATTTAAGAAAACCTATTGTTTTGTATTAGTGAGCTAATTCAGTTTACTGATTTTTTTTTTTTTTGCCAGTACTAGTCCTTGAACTCAGGGCCTGAGCACTGTCCTTGGGTTTTCCTCAAGGCTAGCACTCTACCACTTGACCCACGGCACCACTTCCAGCTTTTTTCTATGTATGTGATACTGAGGAATTGAACCCGATCTTCGTGCATGCTAGGCAAGCACTCTACCACTAGGCCAAACTCAGCACAGTTTACTGATTTTTTTTTAAAAAGTTGTATTATTACATGTATTAGCTACTCTGTTGGTCCCAAATTCTTTTTTGTTCATATATTTTTTTACTGTAATTAATAGAAGGGTTCCAAATTCTTATAGTTGAATTTTTCCCTTTTTCCTTTCTTCCTCCTTCCCTCCCTCCCTCCCTCCCTCCCTCCCTCCCTCCCTCCCTCCCTCCCTCCTTTCTTCCCTCCCTCCCTCCCTTCCTCCCTCCCTTCTTCGCTCCCTGCTTTCCATCCTTCCCTCCTTCCCTCTCTTTCTCCCTCTCTCCCTTCCTTCCATCCTCCTTTCCCCACTCTGTCTTTCTTTTCTTGTGCCAGACCTGGAGCTTGAACTCAGGGCCTGTATGCTGTTCCTGAGCTTTTGTGCTCAAGGCTAGCTCTCTATCACTTGAGCCACAGCCCCACTTCTGGCCTTTTGCTCATTAATTGGCAATAAGAATCTTACTGTTTTTTTCTACAAGAGCTAACTTTGAATTCCTATCCTCAGGTTTCAGCCTCCTGTGTAGCTAGTATCCACAGGTATGAACCATCAGCACGTGGCTCCCCTTTTACTTTCATAATATGCTAGCTCTCATCTCTCTGTCTGTCTGTTTCCCTGTCTCTTTCTCATCTTCTTTCCCCACCATGCTGTCTGCTGGCTGGGCATTAATACTTGCTGTTTGTGTCTTTGAATCTGTGCTGTACATGCTTCCAAAACATTTGCCTGAGGCTGGGATCCATGTTGTTTCTCCTGAGATGCTTAGCTTCTCATTGGATTTTCTTTTGGTTTTGGGTGTACTGATTTCTGTGGACACAGAAGCCAGAGGCATGGGCTGGAGATGCAGGAATCCCTGGGGTTGATTCCTCATGACCATATACATAGAAAAAAACCAGAAGTGGTGCTGTGGCTCAAGTGGTAGAGCTCTGGCTTTGAGAAAGCCCAAGGACAGAGCTCAGGCCCTAAAGTCAAGACCCAGGATTGGCAAGAAGAAGAAGAAGAAGAAAAAGAAGAAGAAGAAGAAGAAGAAGAAGAAGAAGAAGAAGAAGAAGAAGAAGAAGGAGGAGGAGGAGGAGGAGGAGGAGGAGGAGGAGGAGGAGAGGAAGAGGAAGAGGAAGAAGAAGAAGAAGAAGAAGAAGAAGAAGAAGAAGGAGAAGAAGAAGAAGAAGAAGAAGAAGAAAGAAGGAAGGAGGAGAAGAAGGAGAAGAAGGAGGAGGAAGAGGAGGAGGAGGATCATCAAGAAGATCCTTGAGATCCAAGTTTTCAGTCTCTAATTTCTTGTCAGTGGTAGAACTAAACACTTCATAATGCATAGAATTCCATTGTGTACAAATACCACAATTTGTTGATCCACTCATCAACTGAGGGACATCTAGGTTGGTTCCATATCTTTGCTATGGTGAATAGTGCTGCAATGAACATTGTTGTGGTAGTGGATTTAGTATGCCCTTGTTTCTGGATGGTTGGGTAAATGCCAAGTAGTGGAATTGCTGGGTCATAGGGGATTTCTATGTTTAGCCTTTTGAGGCACTGCCACACTGCTTTCCATAGTGGTTGAACGAGTTTGCACTCCCACCAACAGTGTAGTAGTGATCCCTCTTGGCCACATCCCCTCGAGCATCTGTTATTATTCGTTTTCCTGATCCTGGCCATTCTAACTGGAGTGAGGTGGAATCTTAGAGTTGTTTTGATTTGCATTTCTTTTATGACCAGAGATGTTGAGCATTTCTTCATGTGTCTATAGGCCATTTTTGTTTCTTCTTCAGAGAAGACTCTCTTTAAGTCTTTGGCCCATTTTTTAATGGGATGGTTGTTACTTTGGAGATTAGTTTTGCAGTGATTTAATTTTTCTAGCTGTAGATATATTTTAGATATGAAGCCTTTGTCTGTTGTATGGCTAGTGAAGATCTTGTCCAACCTGGTGGGCCTTCTATTTAACTTGCTTAGCTATGTCCTTTGCCATTCCAGTCTGATATTTTTGGTGGCTAATTGGAAATGAAGTTGTGTGGATTTTCCTGCCTACCATCTTACAGAGTAAGCCACCCATGCCTGGCATGCTCATCACTCTTTAGCCTGGATTCTTCTAATGTTGCACCCAAGGACATTTACCATCTAAGGCACATTTAGCAATGTCTGGGAACAGTTTTGGTAATCACAAGTAGAAGGACCCTGTTGCCATCTAGTAGGGAGACTAGGGCTGCTCTAAAACATCATACTTGTGAATCCAGCTGCTCCCCAAAAATTCACTGGACCCAGATGTTAGTGAAGCTTAATTTCTTCCAACTTCCAGTTTTCAAAACCTTTGTATTTATTGTCAGCAAAAAAAAGACCTTCAAAAGTCAGACTGGGCCCAGGCTTCCTCTGCTGGAAGTTCTGACACCTCAAATTAGATGTTGTTTTAGTCAAGTTTTTATTCTGTACTAAATTTTGCAACTTTTCATAAAGTGATGCAACACGTTTTCTTTACAACATCCTTTGAATAATATGAATGTGTTGTATGTGTTGATAATGCTGTAAAGAAACGAATGGTGCAAGAGACATAGGATGCGTCTTATCTCATGACTGATAAGATACGAAATTCCAGGGCTTAGATTTGCTTTGTGATATTATAATGCTAAAATCTCTTGAAGACATATTGAAGAAAGAATGGTAATTACAAGAGATATAAAGAATCTTATTATAGCTCCAGGCTTCAAGAAGGGAGGGATAAAAAGAACAATACTCTGACATTAAATTTGGATTGAAATTCTGTGTTTGTGAGATGATAATATATGTTCTTTTTTTTTTTTGCTAGAAAACAATGAAGCTCTTTAAGGAAATTAGTAATTGGGGACCCTTTAAGCACCCAGAAGTGCAAAGACTGTGATACTTGATGTGATAAATCCTATAAAGCTCTCTAAAGATTATAATGCCAATTTCTTCCAGAAACACTACAGCTGAATAGGTAGTTTTTAACTGTGTAACCCAGAGGGGGAAACATGCTTGAAATTTAAGGAGTATCTTTTGTTGAGAACTGCAAAAGAAAAGTACAAATTTTAAAGGAAAAAAAGCACAAATGTTGCTATCAGCCATTTTATGCATCTTTTAATCACTTGTAGGCAAGCTTCAAGGGAAAAAAAAAAGGAAGAGAAACAAGTTCCCCACCTAATTAGATGACTGGGAGTAAATTTAAGATTGCGTGTTAGTAACTGAGTCTCTTCAGTTGTTGCATGACCAAATTTTCTCACTTGCACAAAATATACTTACAAATACTTATGAAGGAGAATATTTACAAATAAGAACCTCCCCCTTTCTCCTTTTAAAATAAAACACAATTACAGAACCAGGACTGTGGGGTATTAACCCCAGGATGCATCTGGCAGTTGGTAAAGGATCTAGCTTAGGCATTATGAGAATGAGGTCACCAGCTCAGCCACAGCTGAGGAAATGAAACTGGCTGGTTAGATTTCATGTTCTCCAATGGTGGTGGTCCAGCTAAGTAGCTTTCAGCTTAGGAGAAAGCCCAAATTCAGACCAGCAGAATCAGGAATAACAAAATGGGACACTTTTTTCTGATGGTTCTGGCTATACATACTTGTTTGAGAACTATTTAGTTAGACTAAGCTACTACTAGCAAATATTAATTAAAGTACCCATCCTTCATTTGCTCTTTTAAACACAAATGTCTTCTGTGGCTTTTAAAGTCTATGGGAATGGCCAAATTCTGAACACATAACTTTTCTTACTGATTAAAAAGTCCTTTTATGCTGGGCACTGGTGACTCATGCCTGTAATCCGAGTTCCTCAAGAGGCTGAGATCTGAGCACCATGATTTATACCCAGCCCAGGCAGGAAAGTCTGTGAGACTCTTATCTCCAAAAAACAACCAGGAAATGGGAAGTGGGGTAGAGGCTCCATCTGGTAGAGCAATAGCTCTGAGCAAATGAAGCTCAGAGTCAGTGTCTAGGGCCTGAGTTCAAGCCCCAGAACCAACTGAAAGGAAAAAAAAAAATCCCTTTATTTTCTGTTCTTAGACATGGACTATATGCTATTGAACACTGGAAGTGGTATGTCACCATTGCTCAGAAAACATTTGTCCCCTTTCTTTTTTTCATGTATTTTTTATTGTAATTAATAGAAGGGTGGCATCCCAACTCTACATCAACCTGTTTCAGGATCCTCACAGCTAGGATTACAGCCATGAGTGATCATTTCCAGCTTCAAATATAGTAGCTCCAAGAGCCAAAAAATTACAAATAATTCTTTATCTTCTTGAACAACATATCCCATCACACATTAATAGTAATTTACAAACTAAGGTTGTAAATATATTATTTTTTGATATTTCTACTTTTCCCTACTAAGAGCAAAAATTAAGCATTTACTGTCCTCAACATCATTTCAGCCATTTCCAGCAGTTCCATTCTTCATCAAGGGACATCCATAGAAGCCTGTGGAAATTTCCAGCATGAACCTCTTGGGTACTATTATTTTAGGGCCTGCATCTTTTTGAGCAACACAATTTAACCAAGTGTTAATAATATGATTTGGTGACACTCTACTTGCTGAGAAAGAGCCTCAGAGAGAAATAAGAACACTCATATTTTTTAATCTGTCTTGAAAGATTCAGTCTGCACCACCATTTTTCTGAGACTATCCAGCTAATGATTTATGATCATGTTTTAAAATCCAGCATGGGTTCCTATTTCCATGCTCTTGGCTTATGACTTAGGGTGAAATCCAGAAAAAAAATAAGTATCCTCAATGAACACCTAAGCATTCTTCCCAGTTTGTCAGGGGACCACATGCTGAGAAAAACTGGTTTAGTCTTTACCTTGATTCTTTGTCTATTTACCTTGGTGTAAGAGTACTTGTTGCCAATGTAGGTCCATGTTTTGTCCCACCACTAGTGGAAAAGGAGGTTAAGAGGATCCTCTGGATGAATGGTATCTTTCTGGGACCAGAGTCCATGGTTTGGAAATACCACAGGAGATAGCATCTCACTTTGTGAGACAGCCCAGTAAGTCCTTTGGAACCTGTTGACAAAAGATGTCAGAGAAGAGAAGAAAGAAGCCTCCACTGTGTGCTGGCTATCTAAGGGTGGAAACCCTTGCGAATCTTTGTGGACCTCACCTTTTGCCTGCATAGGGCTCTTCTCAGGCAGGGTGATGATGGTGACGGTGCTCTTTCCAGCTGATTGAAAAGTTGGTATGGGCAATGGAGACTGCATCCGGAGGAGGAGGGGAGTTTGGGCTGTGTGTGTGTGTGTGTGTGTGTGTGTGTGTGTGTCTGTCTGTCTGTCTGTCTGTCTGTCTGTCTTGGTATGGAGACCATTTGAGAGCCTCCTTTGGAGATTTTAATACCAGAATCACATGAGAGGAAGAATGAGTTCTTCTAATTATACGAGTCAGGACTAATAAAGCAGGAGATATTTGGGTCTTCTATTTTATGTTCACAAGGCCAGTGTGTTTTGGAGGGTTCAATTCTGGAAGAGCAGTGTAAGAAGAAGGCAGTTCCATGGACTTGGAAAGGTTTTGTTTGTTCAGTGCAAGGGTATTGAACCCAGAGCTTTGTACAGTCTAGACAAACGCTCAACCATTGAACTGTATCTCCAGCCCCCGACTTGATAGATACTGTGTTTTCCTAACTCTTTCACTGGAGCCAGCCATGCTTGTCCTAGTAGACTCATAATGTACAAATGGGTAGTATGAGTTGTTCAGTGGGGTTGGAGTCTGTAGATAACACTGGTTGCCTTCTGTTGGTTACCATAGTACTTTTTAAAAATAAAGATTGAGGGGCCAGGAGTTTGGCCTAGTGGTAGAGTGCTTGCCTCTATAGAATGCACAAAGACCCGGGTTGGATTCCTCCGTACCACATACATAGAAAAAAAGCCAGAAGTGGTGCTGTGGCTCAAGTGGTAGAGCTCTAGCCTTGAGAAAGCCCAAGGACAGGCCCTGAGCTCAAACCCAAGACTGGGGAAAAAAAAAAAGATTTAGTCCTAGCCAAGTGCTGTAGCTCACACCTGTAATCCTAGCTATTCAGGAGGCTGAGATCTGAGGATCAAGGTTCAAAGCCAGTCTGGGCACAAAAGGATCTGAGATTCTTATCTCCAATTAACCTCTAAAAAATGGAACGTGAGGCTTGGCTGAAGGGTAGGGTGGAAGTCTTGATCTGAAGAGCTCAGGGATAGCGCCCAGGCTGAGTTTAAGTGCCATGACACCACTCCCCCCCTCCCCCCTCCCACCCCCCACAAAACTGAGTCCTATGGTTTCTGGAGACCATAATGGAATTTGGGATTGCCCCATCATTATGCGCACATTAGTGATTTTTGTCTGTATAGGAGATGTCCTGATGTGGTCACAGTCTTTACTTTCTGAAAATAAATTGTTAGTGCTTTCAAAGCAGGCACAGGGGACTTAGCACTCTGATGAATAAAATCATAAATAGTAAAAATATGTGTGCATACATGCACATACAAAATGCTTATTTAGAGACAAATAAAGTCTTGTGGGTTGTATTTTTTCCACCTTTCTCCCACATCTCCCAAACTTTCATCCTTCTTGCCTTATTTTATAAAAATTAGGATACTTAACAAATGTGTTCCTAATATAAATAACTATAATAGTTATGATATGAATGTTAGAAATTATTGCATTCTCTTAAATATGAGAAAATAGCCACAGTGAGAACCTATGTTTAATAACAATAGTTTGAATGTTGATGTAAATAACGATTTTACATAAGGTAAGTTATATCTGTATAATGATAAAATTTGGAACAGGCCCAGCTTTATGACAAAGTTTTGTTTTAAAATTACCTTTTGTGTATAATTAGCAGGTAATAAATATACCCATTAAAAATTCAGTTTGTGATCTGAAAATGCATACAACTGTGTGAATATAACTTTAATAGAGACCTTTCCATCACCCCAAAAAGCGACCTCATTGAGGCTAATATCTAACTTCCACCCTTATCCATGGGCTGGGTCAATTCCTGCCCTGAACTCTGTTCCGAGACTAGTTTTGCCTTTGCCTAGCATCTCATAGAAGTGTGATTATACTCTCTGCACTGTTTTTGTTTTTTTGTATTTGGCTTCTTTATTTCAGCACAACTACTGATGTTCATCTATTTGTTACACAAGTTACTACTTCTTTCCTTTTAATGACTGAGTATTACCCATTGTGTGGAAATACCATAATTTATTTATTCTATTACTGATGCATCCTGGTTTGAGGCTATTATGGGAAATTTTACACAAATCATTGTACAGACA